>NW_006203968.1:0-39866 GCF_000334495.1 Tupaia belangeri chinensis
ACAGAAAGATTTAAATGTGACACTGCAAGAAAGGATCAAGAAAAAAATTATGGAAAAAGACAATGTGAGTGTTGACAGGCCAATGTAGAGTGTACAGAACCCCATGAGGGGACCAGCAGGTAGCGTAATGACTGTGTCGCTGGACTCCCACGTAGTCGATTGCGGTTCAGGTCCCGGATCCCGTGCCTTAAAACTCACGCCGGGCATGCGTGCGTGCGTGCGTGCCAAAGATCCCCAGAGGAGAATGGAGGAGAAGGGATCGGGGGGTGGCCATTCCCCCTGATGGGTGATTTCTCACCTTCTGTCTCTCTGTCTTGCGAGCACCCACGCCCTATAGCAAAAACCTCTCTAAACAAGAAATCAAAAACAAAACAAAGCATAAAAATCATCAGGAAAGTCAAGTATACTGACAGACATTTGCAGAGATTTGGCTGTTTTATTTAGTCTGATGTTCAACACAGAAACAGAGGATCTAAGCAAGTAGCCTGCTAGGTACATTTTCTGCTCTATTCCCCACAATTCTCATGATAGATACGTGGTTGCCCATTTATTATATTTACAATATAGAAGCCACATTTCCTTCCTCCTTTAGTTAGATGTGGCTATGCTAAACTGAGAACATGGAGGTATCTATGATTCTGTATAGTAAGCAGTTTCCTATGTTGTCATAGATCTTCCCCCAAGTGATAACAGTGCTTCCATATTTGGAGAAATTCTTTGCAGTATACAAAAGACCTGATTTGCTTCTGGAAGTTTGAAATTATAATCCCTGCAAAGCAGAAGGTTCCCCAGTAAACACCCTCCACACTGATTATTTCCCTGGTGGACACCTTTCATCACAGTTGCAGTTGGAGAAATTAGCTCATCCACTGTGATTTCTCAGGAACAGTTCTTAGGAATTTTGTGCCTCATCTCCTCCAGTATTCAGCCTGTGTCTATACCTTGTGCTGAGTTGGTTTTGTATAATTTTTGTGTAGTTAGTCATAGGGAGGCACATAACTATATACTGAACCCCTGGATCATTCTAGTAAATCACCAATTAAGATGGTGGTTCTGGGAACATTCAAGGTATGGCTCTTCATCAATAAAATGTAAATAGATCGGACATTAGTTTGCTTTCAAACATGTAAAAAGGAATGATTGGTTTGTCTGAAATGTCATAATGTATGTTTTCTCTGCAAATGGCACCAGGAGTTTTCTTATAACTCAATAGTTGCCCTCCATTTTATACTGTTTGTCCTTTTTATAAAATCAATGTAAATAATGTAGTAAACAGCTTCAGCCATTGAATACATGCAATACACATGCCCATTTCTTGTGGCATGAAGGACAGGTCTCTGCTGTGTTTCAGCTGGTGTGCATACTATGTCTGTGTTTCATTCATGGTCTAACTCCAGCCGGTCAGATACAGCGCCATGCATCTATGTTCCTTTGTACCATAACTGGGAGAATGGGGCGGTAGCAACCAGACATATTTGAAACCTTTTAAAAGTACCTTTTTTTTTTTAAACCTATGTCTCATATATTTTCTCTTATTTACTTTAAAAAAAGGAAAAAGAAATGGAAACGTGTCCACATTTGAATATTTCATTTAGTTCACTGCAGTCATTTCTGTTTATTTTATTTTAAATTCAAACACATTTAAATGGATTAAATTAAAATTAAGGACCCCAACTTCTCATGTAGCTAGAGGATATTAAGCTGAGCAGTGCAGAAATACCTCATTTAAATCATTATAGAAATTTCTATTACAGAGCCCTGCTCTACAGTGTAGTACAGCAAAGATAAAATTGATGCTTCAGTCATCTAATGATCACCTGGAACTGACTATTCTCACTACAATGGAGTGTCAGTAAGGACCTGGACTATGGAGAAATGTTCACATATTGAAATGTTTGCTTTGTAAGCTAAACAATGTGATTGAAGAAACTTTTAAAAATAAATAAAAGAAAAAAAGGAAATAAAATATCATGTGATTTCAGCAGCTGTGTTTGGGGTTATCTTTGATTCAGACACTTAACCTCTAACAAATGTAGCTTAAATTGATTCATTTATTTTTACAATTCTGAAAGGCAAGAGTACAATGACTAATAGACAAGAATTAGAAAGCACCTATAAAAAGTCACGCTATAAGTTTAATTTTTTCATACCAATTGTCTAGCCCATTAGGATTCTTTATCTTTTTTTCTTCTTTTCTTTTTCTTTTTGTTTTGTTTTTGAGAGGTTTTTGCTATAGGGCATGTGTGATCGCCAGAAAGAGAGAGAGAGAGACAGAAAGAGATACAGTATTCCCCATGGGGTGATGGCCACACCACAATCCTTTTTCCTCCATTTTCCTCTCAGGATCTTGGGCATGCACACACACCTAGCATGAGTTTAAGCCACCGGGTCTGGGACTCGAACCGTGGTCAACTACATGGGAATCCAGTGATATAGCCATTCACTAAATGCTGGTCTCTAGCCCATTAGAATTCTGAGCACATCTGCCCATCCACTTTGTCAAGCTGCTGGGACAAGGAAATAAGCCTGATCAATCAAGTGGGATGTGGCTTCCTCTGTGATACATGTCACTGATAACACTGTGGTACCTGCCACATTTATTATTAACTAAGGGTGGAAAACATGTAGGAAGCAGAGTAATCCTGCAGGACAGGAATAGACAGCATATCTGAGCTGTCTCTGGTGCCCAGATGTTTGGTTACGCCACACTCCATTATTAAGGTCTATAAGCACTAGGGTCTCCCAGAATCAAAACGTACTAATATAGCCCATTTATAGTCAAACATAAATGGGCACCCTCTGCTTTGTAGGTATTACAATATCAGATTCCCACAGACGTTTACAAAAAAGATTGAGTAATCATTTAGGAAAAACTCACACAATCTATGTAGTTCCTTTCATTGTGGGCATTCATTGCCCCAAATTTCCTTCTAAGGACTGCTTTAGCTTCATCTCGCAAATCTTCATAAGCTTATTTTCCTTTTCATTACACTTGATGCTTTTTCCTTTATTAATTCTACTGGGACTTTCACTTTGACACCTTTATGATTTAAATTAAACGTGGTTATTTTCCCAGTGCTTAAAGATTTACTCATTATTAAGGCCTATCCATTTCTAGTTGGATTCCATTGTAGTCAGATAACATACTGTGTATGAAAACATCTTTCTAAACTATTTTCAGGTAACATTTCATTAGCCAACCTTTGTCCTGCAATGGTATATGATCTATGTTGATACATGTTCTACGGGTATTTGAAAAGAATATGTATCCTACCATTAATAGGCAAAGATTTTGTTAATGTCAATTAGAGCCAGTTGATTGAAAGGGCTGGTGTTTTTCTTCATATCTTTGATTCTTTTTCACTCTGCTTGTTCCACTGAATATTGAGAGAGAGGTATTGAAGTGCCCAAGTGGAATTCAGGAGTTTTCTTTTCTCCCTTTGTTTTTATCATTTATTGCTTCACATATGTAACACCTCTGTTGTTTTTACACACACCAGGTGTTGCTATATTCTTGGTGATTAACTCATTTATCATCCTGTAACAGACCTCCCAAATTTAACATTTCCCCTTGCTTGAGAGTACACTCCCATCACTTTCTTTTGATTAAGTTTCACATGCTTCATATTTTCCATTCCTTCTTATTAGCCTAGAAATGGAATTTGGAAATTTGGAAATGAGGTTCTCCTGAAATATGTATTTGGGTTACTTTTCTCATAAGCATGCTATGTGCATTTCTGTCTTTAAGGTGTGTGTTTGAACTATTTATAGTTTGTTTCTTTGTTGGTGTCTTAATTCATAGACATGCCACTTTATTTTTTCACTTTATATTTGATTCATCTTTGTTTTTGTTTTTGCACTTTTCCCTTTATTGCATTCCATTTAGATATTGGAACATTTTTAGAAATCCACTTTGGTTTATATATAGTGCTTTTGAACATTTTTCTTTTTGATTCAATTCCAGTTACTTCTCTGAGCATTATATTTCAGATTTATAACTATTTAGATCAAACCGGTGTTCATCCTCACATTGAGGGAAGGTCGTGCAGCAATTACATCTTCACCATACTTCTTCATTTTGTGATTTGGCATGTGAGCATAATTGTTACGTGCATTTTATGAAAACAAGGAGTCTAGTATTTGAACTAGGTAGTTGACTATGTGGGATCCAGCCACCTTAGCCACCATGCTGGCCACACTGTTAGTTCTAGTCAGATATAGCTTTTGAAAATATTTTACTCCCATTATGAGTTATCTGTTTTCATTCCTTTGAATTTTCTTCACATTTCAGAAATATTCACTGTTATTTTCTAGAAGTCTGATCGGTTTGTATTATAACCGTCGTATCTATGATCCATTTGGACAATTTTGCAATTAACATAATTGTGAAGGACATGTCTACATACATCTTACACAGGTCTTACAATATGACTTAGGTATTTTATGCACCGACTGTGTAGATATTCCAGCACCAATTGTTGAAAACTCTAACTTTTCTCCAGTGTACTGACTGCCTCTTTGTAACAGATGAGTTGATATATTTAGTTGGGCATACTTTCCTGGTCTTATTACTCTGCTCCATTGATTTGTTTGCCTATTCTTTTCCCAACACTATACTGTGTTCATGATTGCAGTTTTCTACAATACTATTCTCGATTTCAGGTACTGACAGGCATTGACTTCTTCCTGAGATGGAGTCACAGTGGTGGACATTTTATAAACAAAATCTGGTTGCATGGAGCCTTCAAGCAACTGTAGCTAAGAGCAATGGTTTTAATTTAATAACTATAACAAGAAGTACAGCATGCTGTTCTACTGACTCCACAAAGAATAGGGTAATATATCACTCAAGACTATCATGATCTAAAGTGCATTTCCTTACCGAAATGCCAGCCCATTGCTCAGACTGCTAGATTAAAAACCCCTTACCTGAATATACCGTTTGGCAACTCATTCAGACACTTTTCCACTACATTGGAAGCTTTTCTCCTTCCCTAATAAACTCCACCTTACTCTCCTCTGTGTTCTCATCACGAATTTTTATTAGCATTGGAAAAGAAATCCTCACCAGTGTTGAGTCTGGTCACCCAACACTCCTGTGTCATATTTGGTGACATGACTCAAATACCTTCCAACCTGATAAAGATGTAAGAAAAGTGCACTCTTATCTTTTTTCTGGGACAGTCTCCTAGAAATGGCCCAATGTGATTTATGACAAGCATTTAAACACCATTAGGTGATAAAGACTGCAAAGACAGGCTTGCCAAGAAGCAATCAGCCAATCCCCCAGCATAATCAAAGGTATTGAGAAGTTTGACTGTTTTGTAACTTGATTTCACTCCTAGAATCATAACCACTCCATGAGGATGTTAATGTTCTTGGGACATTTGATAGTGTATGGCCAGAATACTCCCTGGTGCCTTCTGAAGGTCCTAGGAATCTGAGGCCATTGCCCATAGCCCATGTTCATATCAGAGCAAACTCCTCTTGTTTTTTCTTCTGGCTTTCTCTTACCCTGTGAAAAAGGAGTGTTCCTCCTCAGAGTAACAAGTGGCCTCTATCACTGACAACCCTAGCCCAGGACATTTCCATACATTTGCCATGGCTTTTTCCTATCACTCAGGACACAAAATCTTCTAGTATATTTCCAGTTTGTTTATAGTTCACTCTAGATAAATACCAGTGTCAGTTTCTGTTTTAAAGAGACTTGCAGGAGTACCCTCTTCCTCTACATGCAATTGGTGCAACTTAGTCAAACAGGAAAGGGAAAGATATATACAAATATTTCATTTTTTTTCTATTTTTTCTTGCATTCTCCTCGGGATCTTGGGTACACAAGTACACACACCTAGTATGAGTTTTAAATCACTGGGTCTGTTTTGCAACACAAATGATGGTGAACTACAATGAATCCAGCAAAGTAACTATTTTGCCATCTGTTGGTCCACCCATTTATTTTATCTTAACTCTTCTGCACTGTCTCAGAACCTACTAGGCTTCCAAGGCTCATATAAGACCTTACAATTCATAGCTTTCCAGTCCACAGAAAGTGCTCCACCTAGTCATCTTCTGTATTCAATTCTACCTGTTTCTTTAGGAGCTCTAGAGACAAGTCCCGTAATAATTAGTCCTTCTGTATAGTGGTGAAATACCAAGAGGGATAATTTTAAATTCATATGGCAGAGTCTTTGCAGTTTTGTTTAAAAAAAAATCCAAACTGTATTCTAGAGTAGTTTGTTTGTGTCAGTTAAGAAAAAGAAAGAAAAAAGAAAAAGAAAAAGATAAAAGAAAAGAAAAGAAAAAACTAGTATGATCGTGTCTTTACTCACCAGGCATATAGGCAGAGAGGGAAAAAGATAGAAGGGAGAGCAAACTTCTCCATTTAGCATAGTCACACTGCAATTTCTTCTCCTCCATCCCTCCACTCTGTCACTCTGTCAGCTTTTGAACTCTCACGCACATTCACCCATCACATTTATCAAACTGGCTACACTGAGATTTAAACTGTGCTCAACCATGTAGTTAACACCTATGGGCAGTCAAATCCTCAAGAACATGGGGCCACAGGTGGGTCATTTATATCCTAAACAATGAATGAAAGTTTCTGTGATTCCAAATCCTTGCCAGAACTTGGTGCTGCCAGTGTCTTCAATCCAAGTCATTTTCTTAGGTATGTAATAATATCTCACTAGTGTTTAAATTTGCCTTTTCCTGGTGACATATGAAGAGAAACATCTGTTCAGATGCTATCTGCCACCTGAATGTTTTCTTTGTGAAATTAAGGCCTTTGGCCCTTTCTTTTCTTTTTTTTTATTGTTGAGTTTTAAGGATTTTTTCCAAATTTTAGATAATATTCCTTTTCTTACATTTTATTTTTGAGTTTGGCAGAAGGTTCCTATATTCACCAGAGAGAAATACAGAGATAAAGAGAGAAGGAGAATGGGACCAGCAGTTAGCATAATGTCTATGTTGCTGGACTCCCATGTTGTTGACCGTGGTTCGAGTCCCAGACCTGGTGGCTAAAACTCATGCCAGGCACATGTGCGTGCGTGCCCAGGATCCCGAGAGGAGAATGGAGGAGAAGGCATTGCTGTGTGGCCATACCCCCTGGGGAGTGATTTCTCACTTTCTATCTCTCTGTCTCTCTCTGTCTTTCTGGCGAATGTATGCGCCCTACAGCAAAAAGCTCTCAAAAAAAAAAAAGGAAAAGAGAGAAGGAGAAGAAGAACGTACCTTTCAATAGTCCATCATGATACCTCAATTCCTTCTCAATTTCTCATTCATGTCTGCATTACAGGTTGCCACACATAAACACTATGTGTTCATTTTTTAAAGCCACTTGGACTGGAATTTAACATGAGTTCACCAATTTTGGACCCAACTCCCTTAAGCAGCGAGATACAGGGACCAGAGACTATACAGTGCTTCTTATCTCTCTCTCCCTTTCTCTTTCTCTTTCTCTCTCTCTCTCTCTCTCTTTTGCAATTAGGCTCATGCAGATGCTAGAATGAAAAAGAGAAGCAGAGGAACCACAAATGGAGTAATAATTAGATAGCTGAATTCCCAGGTAGTTAATTGCATTTTGAGACCCATACTCAGTAGCTTAGAAAAACTCATGCCAGGTGCATATGCATGCATGCACAAGATGCCAAGAGGACAATGGAAGAGAAAGGATTGCAGCATAGCCATCTCCCCTAGGGTTTGATTTCTCAGTTTCTCTCTCTCCAGTGAGTGCATATCCATAAAGACAAAGAGACAGAGAGAGAGAGAGAGATAGGAAAGAGAGAGAGAGAGATGGGGAGATGGAGGGAAAGCAAGAGAACACCCTCTTCACATTCAGGGATACTATGCTACAATCATTTCTCCTCTACTCTTCCTCCTTTAAGGATTTAACCAAGCAACCATATTTGCCTGGCATATTTCTCAAGCAAGCAAGTGTGGAATTTGAACTGGGTGAGTGACCATGTTGGATTCGGCAACCTTAATCAGAACACCACTAGTTGGCTAAGATATCTAAATTTTTTGAAAATGTTTTTCTTCCACTGTGTGGCTTGTGTTTTCATTGTCTTGACTTTTTTCCAAAGGGCAGAAATGTTCAAATTTCATGCAGTTCCTGTTGTCTATTCTTTGTTTCATGGATTGTTCCTTTGGTGTTGTATCTAATTGTCCTCAGCACACCTAAGATCACGTAGATTTTCTCCAGTGTTATCTTCTATAATTCTGATAGGTTTGTGTTGTACATATAGATTTGTGATCCATTTTGACAATTTTTTAATGGATATATTTGTGGAGGATCTGAGGTCTATATCTAGATTGACTTATTTATTTCTTTGCATTGGGTGTCTAGATGTTCTAGTACCCTTATTTAAAAACTATATTTTCTTTACTGTCTTGATTTTGCCTCTTTGTCCCAGATTAGCTGACTATAATTATGTGGGCATATTTGATGGGTTCTCTATTCTGCTCCATTGATTTGTTTGCCTATTCTTTTCCCAATACTACACTGTTTTCATTACTGTATCTTTCTACAGTAGTAAGTCTTAGTAAGTCTTGAACTCCTGTACTGTCAGACCTTTGACTTTCTTCTTCTGCAATATTATGTGGCTATATTATATTCTTTGTCTCTCCATATAAACCTTACAGTTCATTAGTTGATATTCACAAAAACTGCTTCCTATAATTTTGACCAGAATTGTATTAAATCTATAAATTCTACTGCAAAGACTCGACTCTTGACATTATTGAATATTCTTGCACATACAGGCACACACACACACACACACACACACACACACACATAATATCTGCCTATTCATTTATTTCAGCTTCTTTCATAAGATTTTTATCATGTAGATGTTACTATTTTTGAAATATTTATAACTTTTTATTTCACATTTTTTATTTTTTTGAAAGATTTGGGCAGAAAATTTGTGTGCTGGTCAACAGACAGAAAGACATAGAGGTCATGCTAAAATCTCTTTTCTTGCATTTTTCCTCCTTATCAGGATGTTGGCCAAAATGTCAAGCATGTTTTATGAGCTAGAGGAGGTAGCTCAAACTGCACTGTTGTCCATATAAAATCCAGATCCTTTAACCAATAGGTCATAGTCTTATTCTGCATTTCATTTTTTTGCATGGTATTATATTTTTGATGTCCAACATCACTTGTTTACAGCTGGCAAGTGTTTTGTTTTGTTTTTATAATTGTTACTGCTGGTTTTGAGGTGAACAAAACTGAACAACATTTTTAGTAGTCTACTTCTAGCCCTATTTGTAGAGACATGTTCAGTGAAAAGCCCTGAGGATGTGGGGACATGCTCTGAGCAAACATCACCTGTCTAGATAAGGTATAACAAAACCTTAGAGCTTATCCTTTCCTTAACCCTTACTGCAGGCAAATCAAAGGGTGCAATTTTTCAGGGGCCCTCCACAGATGCATCTGATGGCATTCAAAAAATATCTTGACCCCAATTAGCAAAGTCCAAGTGCTGCTCTGCCAGTGTAAGATTCTATAGCCTTATCAACACAGCCTTTGATATTTGCAAGGAAGTATCCTCCTTACACCTGAAGCCAGGCTTCCCTTCACTGGATAAGAAGTGTGATGGTATTTCTCTTTGATTTGGAAGTGACCAGTAAATACTGATGTATGCAAGAGGGTATTTTCCCCACATCTGCAAATCAGCTTCACTTCACTAGGTAAGTAATTTCTGGGTAATTGCTTTGCTTTTGCTGTAACCAGTGAACAAACACAGCAGCACCACATCTTAACCTTTAAGAATGAAAAGACCAATACCACTTGATTCCTTTGTATATAAAATATCAACTTTTCTATAGAATGCCACATATATGTGGTGTTGTTTTGCCATATAAAGGCGCTCAGTTTACTTGGCCTAGGCATGTTGTTCGAGTTGCATAGGATGAGACTACCTGGGTCAACACCTACATCGTCTGTTTCTCTCTTTCTTTCTACTTCCTCATAGATTGAGTTAGGTCTGGGGCAGATGCTTTTACCTATTTTTCTTTTTTTTCCAGAAGCCTTATTGCAAAAGCATGATTTTGAATAAAATAGCATTTTGTTCTGTTTTGTTTTGTTTTCTTTGTGTAAGCTATAAATAGTGTTAATCAGATTGCCTTTAGGTCTATGGGGAGATCCAGTTAAAATCCACAAGATAGCAGAGGAGAAAGAGCTTAAGAAGAAAACATGACAGGATATCCAATTGCATTCTAGGCAAGAGAAGTGGGAGCTAACCAATAAGGAAGATGAAATGAAAGCCGTTTGACAATATGCACACAAAACCCCTAGCCCACTGTCTCCACTCAAGATGCAGAATGATGGAAGCCTGGCAGAACACCAGAAGGGGCTCTCCGTGGAATTTGTGGGAGAGAAAAGATGTGAAAAAATGCTAATATAGGGGCTCTCCATTAAGTGGTTTACCTGTTATGTTGTGAATTTTGAGAATGGCAAGCCCTCCACACACAGTCTCATAGCTTCTAATCAGCATTGTTCTGCCTAATGGTGTAATATGAGCTGATGAGCAAGTCAGACACCTAAGGAAAGCCTTGAGCATTGAAGATAGAGACCAAGAACAGAAAGTTAAAGTAATTTGGAGAAAAAAGGTCCTATGCACTGAAGAAAACTTCTGAAATATTAACAACTTCTCAGGGAGTACCAATAACTGTTTTTACACATCTTAGATCATTATAGCTCATCTTAGTTCCAAACCGAGCACAATTTAGGAACCAAATTTGAATAAAGCAGATTAAGAAGAGAAATGTATATCAGTTTTATAGTTTTACATGTACGTGGTGATCTTAGCAATAGTGGTGTAGTACTCTAAGCTCAGTGGATTTAAATATTAAAGACAAAAACAATACATTTGTAAAAAAAAAATACCCTAAGTGATTCATTTTCAAGAACAGCCTACAAAAGTTGTTTAAGCAGCTTGTAAATGTGATAACCCCAGAAAGTACAAGTAGCCCGGAAAAATCCTGAACAAGTGAAAACCAAATACAACATGTCACCCTAGAGAAAAAGATGGTGGCTGAGCATCAGTTTTTTGCTCCATTTTACATCATGGTTCTTGTCCCTCCTTGGGACATTTAGCAGGCCTTATGGTGGCCTTGTTCTAAGCCTTTGCCTTTCCATCACACAAAAAAAGGAAAAGGGGCAATTAAAGCCTAAAAATTAAATAATGAAACTCAGGAACTATATGGAAAGATTGTATAAACCATAGTACTCAGTCAATGAGAATCTGGGGCAGGACTTTTTGCAAAAGTGAATATATTGCTTGTTGTAACCATTCCAGGCATGCCTGTCCTTCAGACACCCTGTCTTGCCAGACAGCCATTAAATCCTTGCTTCACCTTATCTCATGTCTCCATATCCGTTCTTTGACATTGGAAAAAAGAGCATGTTTCTCACACATTGGTAGGAAATACAGGACATGAGATTCACTGTTAGCATAGGAAAACTTTAAGAGATACAGGGGAGCATATGAAATTAGTGGAATCTCTCTCCAGTGAGCATAGGTGCCCAATAGCAAAAAAACTTTCCAAAAGAAAAGACATTTTATCAATGAAACCAAAATAGAAGGTCATTGGTAAGAGAAAATTACAAGTAGAAAAAAGAGAAAACATAAATTTAAAAAGTGACCAGAAGAAATCAAAGAAAGTCAATTAAAGAAAAAAATCCCAGATAAAATTCAACAATTTTCCAAAATGAAAGGGTTCAGAGTTGCACAATGTGTAATAAGATAGGTAGATTACAAACCAAATTGTCAAACCCAAGAACATGATCTTCACCCTGTTCACTCCCACAGGAAACCTTGAGTCAGGCCTCCAGAGCACTAAAGGTTATAAGGCAGGTGTTTCTGTGTAATCTGTGTAAGTGTGTCTGCATGTTTTCATCTGTGTACACATAGAAACCCTGATAGGGCCAGAGACAAGACTAGAATGATAGAGGATTTAGGTGAAATCTGAAGAGCCAGCTGATGGCACAGTGGTGAGTGCGGATGGGTTCCACATCATTAACTTTGTGGCTGGTGTACTAGTCCTGGTAGATTGGAAATGCAGTGGACACCCATGCATAATTGTCTAAACAGAGAAATGGAGATGGAATTGTAAAAGGCTATCTACCCTGGTCTTTTTGTTTGTTTGTTTGTTTGTTTTTTCCACTCCAATGGCCCATGTCTTTCTACAGAGTTCATGTCATATATATACAACTGTTTCAAATTCAGTCACAAAGTTCAAGTATTAGTAACTGTAGACTAAATGTTTGAACAAGAGTGTAGTATTAATGCCACAGGCAACGCGAGCCGAATGAGCCTCAACCTGAAATCATCTGCTCATCCATAGGCATTCCCTGATTGCATTTTTCATGGCATAATTAAGGATCTAGGTCTCAAATGCTGATCAACTGAGTGGTGAGTACAAGCAGGCATAATCATCTTATGAGCTGTCATGACTTGTTTGAACAAAGGTGACCAATTTCTATTCTGGCAGTGTCAGTCATGAGGTTGCTGGTAGCATTCAGCAACCAACAATTAAATAAGGTAGAACAAATTATGAATTTACCATAAAAACTTTATCTCTCCTTAAGGTGGGTACTATTTGACCCTGTCACATGGCAGATGTTACTTTTTCTTCTGAGATATTCATGATTTTACTTTTTAAAAAAAATACATTTAATCACTATCCATCACTTTGCCTGCCAGTTGAATTTACCCAACATGAATACACTTCACACCAGTCCAGTTGAGGATACAATACATATTATTGTCAATTGATAATAACCCATTTATATATCTCATAAATGTCTTGCCTCTCCATTTTTTTTGGCTTAATTTCTTTCTTTACATTCTCCCTCTTTTCCAAAGGAGCTGAATTATTAACTCCCTCATACAGACGTTACTTAATCATGATAACCAAACTCTGGAGTCTTTGGACCAGGATTGGATCATTCAGATTCAAATAGCCTTGCATTTCAAGCAGCTTAGAAATACATGTTGACTTCAGCCCTAATGGATTTTCACTGTGGACACACTTCATTTTTCCTCAGTAGAAGGGGAAAGTAAGGGCCCAACCCTTTTTAATGATGTCTGTGCATCAGTCTGTACCAGAAACAGCACCCACATCATAACTAGACTTTGGAATGCATTGATTTGTCTTCAAAATGTCCCTCTAATTCCTTGAATCCCCTCCCTCTCCCCAACTCCCAAAACTATAAGATTTCACAACTAGTTCAGGAGCAAAGAGAAGGAAGGGCTAGGCTAAGAACTGAAGGCTGAAAATGTACATGGTTATAAATATTCTTACTATGCCCAATTTCGAGTTACCATCAAAAGGCATTGATGCACAGTTGTAAAGAGGTGAGCACAACTGCGTCTCCTGAACTCAATCAAACATCTTTCGCACACCCTTGCCTGGTTTCCCTCTGGTATGACACTGAAATGGTTGCCAAGGTCTCCAAAGCTACCTCTCTGATTCCAGTTCCTAGGTGAACACCTGGCACTCAACAAGCACTGATTGATCTTACATGTTAATCCACAATAGCTCAAAGTATCTTAGAAGGTAAACAATACTCGAGACCAATGGTAAGCATAATGACTATGTTGCTGAACACCCATGTAGTTGACTGTGATTCAAGTCCCGGACCTGGTGGCTTAAACTCACACCGGGCACATGTGCGTGCGTGCCCAAGATCCTGAGAGGAGAATGGAGGAGAAGGGATTGTGGCGTGGCCATCCTCCCTAGGGGGCGATTTCTCGCTTTCTATCTCTCTGTCTCTCTCTGTCTTTCTGGCAAGCATGCAAACCCTAGAGCGAAAACCTCACAAAAAAAAAAAAGAGTAAAAGAAGAAGGTAAACAATACTTTATGTACAGGATCCAGAGGCCAAGAGTGCTTCTAGAACTTCACTAATGCCATGTAAACTATCCTGAATTAGCATTTTGGACTGTATATGTAGAGACTGAGCTGAGAGAAATGCCGAAATCCTTAGGGTAGCTCATTCCACTAGTTGACAGTCCTCACGAGAGCCATGACTATCTACCTAATACCTAAACATTTTCCCTAAATTATATTATAAGATATTATCTACCCAGGGTTGGTTCTTACTTCAACTATCACAGGAAAAACAGTTTCACTTGCATAAAAAAACACAATCAGAATAAGTCATATGTGACCTGAGCGAGACTCAATAAGACATGGAGAGGCATAGGAAAGACATGTCACAGAGTTGCAAACTCCTTACTAATATCCATTGTATGCTCTTTACAAAACAGTCTCAAGCAAGAAATGTAAAGACATAGAAAGAATGAGGAGAAATAATGATGACAGTTTCTGTGACATTGTCCAGATGTTCGACCATCAATGAAGAACAATGGTCTACTGATATTCACCATGAGGTCCAACCAGAGCTTGACATTTTTTCAGAATTAGATGTAAAACAATTTTCTGGCAACCTGTACACTTAACTTGTTTAGAGATCACACAATGACTCCGTGAACAAGTGATGGGTTAAGTTTATTCCAGAAAATCCAGTGACTATTTTAAATGTGTCTTATCTCCAATATGTTGAGACTAACCTGACAACTATTCCTCCATTTTCTCTGTATTAGCAGCCATCTTAACGTCAACCTAGCCAACCAGCACTGAGAAGTCAAACAGAAACAAAGATGTGGCCCCATTTCCTAGGCACAAGCTATTCTTCTGAGGTATATGCACTTATGACTCTGCCATTATGGTTGAGTACCTGGGAACCCCTCCATTAGATGTGCCTTATGTAACTTGTTTAGTTGCCTGTATAAAAACTCTGCTGCCCGACTTAGGGGCACCAGACCCTCATTTGAGTGTCTGTCACTGTGACAGGGGTTCACCTCCTAATAAATTTCTTGGCTTCATGTTCCTTGGCCTGTTCCAGATATTACATTTGGGGGCTCATCTGGGATCTCCCTCTTTGGTGGGGAGATCCCCTGCCTGGGACTTTCCTCTGACCAGAATTCTTGAAGTCAAGGATGGGGTAAGTCACACCTGGGTCACCCTGAGAGCAGACCGGACACGGTCTGATGCCTCAGACATGGAGTGATGGGAATGCCCCAATCTCCCTGGATGCCTCAGGCATAGAGTGATGGGGATTCCCCAATCTCCCTGGAATAGGAACTGGGTTCTTTTTGCTCGTCTTCTTCTCCATATTTCCAACTTTTCAATGTACACGTTTGCTTTCCCTCTCAGATTTTTCCTTCTAGATTGGCCGGCCATCTCTTCTACCTTAACTCTAATAATTTCTGTTCCCCTTACCACCTACATCTGTCTTTTTAAAATTTTAGAAATCTCTCATAGGTTCCATCTCCTCACCAGCATCAGGCCCGGAGCTTCCATGACCCCCCTGTCACTCGTCCTCAGCCTCTTCAAGGACTTTCATCGTGAGATACAATTCCTCGGGGCCACAGTTTCTCCTGGCAAATTGTGCTCTCTCTGTGAGTTAAAGTGACCAACCTGCAATGTTGGCTGGCCAGACACTGGTACTTTTAATTGCCAGATTGTTCTTCTTGTTCATAATATTATTTTTCAGGTGCATCCAGAGCTTAATATTGAGGCTTGGTTGGCTCTTGTTACTTCTCCTCTTTCCTGGCTTAAACCCTGAGTGCCCCTGAAACCACGGCATATCCTTGTTACAAACAACATTCCCCTCAGAAATAATTAACCTGCTTGATTCAGCTTCTGTGACTGCTTACATAGAAATCGCTGGTAACTGACCTCCTATAAAAAAGCTACTCAAACTTTGGTCATGGCTACAGTTCTGACTCTCGGCCCCCGAGCCTCAGGCTGTGGTCACTGGCCAGCTAATAAAGACTCCTTTTAAACTTAATCTGGCTTTGGTGCTCGTTCATTCAGTGGCACTCTACAACATTTACATACCCCAATCGAGATGTGGGAACGTTAGAGTGGCCGAATGATGCCCCAACAAGGATGCTCCTTACACCCTGTCCTTTGTTCCAGGAAGGGTAAGGAGGTCTCACAAACGTGGATCAAAAATTAGAGTCACTGGTAGCACCTGACTCTGGTAAAATTCTGGTTATCAGTTTGAGAGCTCTCCTGGTGGGACTTTAAGGGGGCTGGATGCATCAGAACCTCCAGGTCCCTGGGCCTGAGTGCAACGGCACTTAAGCTCCCCGGTGACAGTGATTTCTGGGTGCATTGTCTTGCTTTGTCTTGTCTTTGTCACTCTTGTATTCATCGAAATGTGACAGGGCAAGTTGTCAGTCTGTTCATCAAAATACGCCCCCTTCTGTCCTCGCCCTGCTACCTGCCACCTAAGTGTACCTTGGTAAGACCCACAAAGGCTCAGGGCAGCCAGACTATCAGCCATCTTTCTCCTCTAGGCCCAAACACCCATGAGTCTGCTATGAGGCAAGACTATTTAGAGCATGTATACATTCTAGGTCAAACCTTTTATCTATAAAATCTCCCCTCTTCCCAAGGAAGACACTTTCACACTTCTTCTTTAGGATGGGCTTGCCCTGTATCCTTGTGTTATGTTTTATAATACACGTGTTCTCTTGAGGTTTTCAGATTCAAGCAGTCTTGATGGTATTTATAAAACACCTTACGCTCTAAATATAGTCTGTTAATTCAGGTCTTAAAAAAAAAATACGCCCCCTTTAGCTGTTTTTAGCTGTTTTCTAGATCACTTTAAGGATGTTCAATGCTGGGCCGAGGGTTATGGTATATCTCTGTGAATTGTCTCATTAGTGTCAAAGTAACTCCAGGGAAACTGGTTCTCATAGTCCTAATGTGTGTATATTCATACATGCAATATGTCATGTACTATATGTTGTATGTCTGTGTGCAAAAGGCCTTAAAAAATTCTATTCCATTTGGTTTACAAAAATATCTCTCATAAAAATTGGTTTAAATGCTTTTCAAGTTCATATACCTTTACTCAAATGTAATGAAAAGATTAATAAGTTAAAGTCTTCCCAATTTTCAACATATATTTTGTCTAGGTTTTTATTAATCAAACAACATCGTGTTTATGGCTGGTTTAATAAACCAGGTAGTATTTATGAGTTGTATATTACTTTTTATGTTTTTAGTTTTAGTACTACCAGAGGATTTTTGACCTCAAAGTATATCTTGGATGCTTACAGAGGGCCCCTAAAACATCCAAAAGGGAGATACTAAACTGATCAGGCTTATTCTTTATATGTTAGATAAAGATGAAGAACATTGTCAAATTAAGTAATTCTTTTTTTTATGTTTTAACTTGTTTTTTCCTTTTATTTATTTATTTTTTCCTTCAAATTTATTTTTTTACATTAATTCACTATACATCATTACAGACCATTCTATTTTCATAAAGGTATGTCAATATGTGTACACTAAGTGAAAAAATAAAAACAAGGAAATGGTATATGGATGAGCAGTTACAACAATGACCATGTCGTTCAACTCCCATGCAGTCGACCGTGGCTCGAGTCCCGGACTAATTTTCTTTACATTGTACTTAAGTTATATGTAAAAATATGTTATGTACTTGTATGTCTATATATGTATTGTGTTCCAAAATAATTTAAGATTCCCAGGAATTTGTGATAGGATATTTATTAGTTATGTGGTAAGATATTATGTTAAACTGGTATCTAGCCAAATTTCTTTGTCAGTTAGGAATTTTGTCAGATCATTAACTATGGCTATAATCCTAATGTCATGTCCTTAAAGAAATTCACAGAAACAGTGAAAAGAAAATGTACTCTTACAAGTCCTAGTTTCTAAAATATCTCATCATGTTCCTGGGTAAAAATTTTATTTTCTGTGTAAACTGATTAGTTTTCTAAACTGTTAAGTCAAGGTTAACCAAAGAAAGGTAAAAATGTTTGACAAAATTACATGTTAAGTAGCCAATACAATATACCTTGGTTAAAAAGGTAAAATTTATGTAAAAAATATAAGTCCGATGTTAAGCATGGACTCATGAGAGCATTGCCATCTGGCTCTCTCTGAGTCCTCCTTATAATACTTCTTATTTAGTTAACAAACTGTAGTTATTCCTATTGTTGGTCTTTATGTTTTATAAAATTGGGAGGGTTTATTAGATTGTTCAGTTTTGCATTGAAAAAGCTGTTAAAACAAGCTTTGTCATTATTGTTGTTCATACATGTTCATGAACTACCAGTCAGTATATGTGGATATATGCAATTCTATTTTTACAAGCTAAAGACTCCTATTCGAGAACTTAATAGGCTAGAAGTCTCAGGGAATGGGGTGAAATAATTTAAGGATAGAGCTCCTGGCTGCCTCCTCCCTGCCTTCTCATACTCCTGTTTCTCTTTAGTTAGGTCTATTCCCCACCAGACTCTCCCCTTAGGTAAATGACCAAGAGTTCTATGTAGAAAAAAAAAAGATTAAGACTACATTCTCCAGCTGGGGTTTTGCATAGTCAATAAGGCAGATGCTTTGTAAAGCCTGCAAACTGGGTTCCACCGTCTTGGCAGTAATCAGCTACTTGCAGGATCTATTGGAATTTAGTTTCACTTCTCAGTGTAGGATCTCTTACAGTTCAGAACAGATTTTTCCTGAAAAAAGTTCTCAGGGACCAGCAGTTGGAGTAATGGCTATGCCGCTGGATTCCCATGTAGTTGACCGCAGTTCGCGTCCCGGACCCGGTGGCTTAAAACTCACGCTGGGTGCATGTGCATGTATGCCCAACATCCTGAGAGCAGAATGGAGAAGGGATTTCAGCGTGGTCATCCCCCCTGGGGGGGTGATTTCTCACTTTCTGTCTCTCTGTCTCTCTCTGTCTGGTGAGTGCCCACGCTCTATGGCAAAAACCTCAAAAAAAAAAAAGTCTCAGATAACTCAAACAATGTTATTAAAAATTGACAAGAAACCTTAATCTTTGATTTAACTCTAACTTAAATGACACCCAGTAGTCACACATGGTAATCCTGAAGGCTGTAAACTTCTTCAAGGGCAGGATCTGGACACAGCCCAGATCAGAGGTCTGCTTCAAAAGAAAGTCTATTTCCAAAGTGGGCAGCCTGGGCACTAAACAATGCCCATGACTGCCATACTTATGTTTCCCACTGGGACCTTGTCCCCAAGTGTAGAGCTAGTCACTGGAGATAGAATGCACTGAGCTCTGAAGGGAACTCAGGACTTCTAAAGTCCATGCTGGCCTTTGAAACTGAGGATTGATGGGGCTCAAGACCCCTACGGCTCCCCATAGACATCTGAAAATCTCACTGGACAAGCCTCAGGTAACCCTTAAAGTGACTAAGATTAATTTTTGCCTAAATCAGAGGTTAAGGGTATTTTTAAAAGTACAGGTATACCAACAACTAAAAGTTCTTGTAGCCACCCCAGACTCTGTCCTCCTTTCCTTGCCCTCCTACACCCAGGAGGAAGTAAAACAGGCCCACAAATAGTTGCCATTTCCAAATGACAGGCCAATAGTCCCCGAGGCCCTTGAGTGGGTCATCATAGGACAGGTATTCAGGCTGCCTCTCCATAACAAAAGGAGGAGGCCCCAAGTGAACCAGAAACTGCACCTCTTGCCCAGGGAGATGACCCTCTCAGTCCTCCCCATACTTAGGCCAGGACATAAAGACTCCTCCATGGGCAAGAAACCAGCTGAGGGGGATGGCATGTCCCAAGGGGCCTCGGCCCCCTTGCCAGTTTTTCTCCTCAGGCAATGGGACCCTCTGAACTAGGTCCAGATGGTCAGCTCTCTATGGTTTATTCCCCTTTCTCTATGAGTGACCTGTAAACTGGAAAAACCAGAATCCCTCCTTCTCTCAAAACCCACAAGATTTAATTAGTCTCTCTCCTTGAGACTATTTTCTTCACCCATCAGCCTACCTGGGATGACTGCCCACAGCTCCTCCAGAGTCTCTTTACCACTAAGAATCCGTGGTAGGACTGTAAACTTGTCCTTGGTGCCAACTGCCAACTCACTGCTGACCCTGTCACCATCAAGTGGGCTTTTCCGACTGGTCGACCTACTTGGGATCCAAATCTGGATAGAGTTTCTGCAGGTTCTCCAGGTGACTCTCCCTGAGACCCACCGCCTCATCTGAAGCCACCACCCAACTTCTGTGGAGCCTGTATGGCCCTCACAGCTGGCCCTGGACCCTGGACCCTTGACCCCAGTTTTGGTCAGACATCACACTCCAGGGACTCTTAACCTCTGCTGGGATGGACCTTTCATTATTATCCTGAAGACCCTTTCTGAGGTCAAGGTTAATTCGGGCCTAAAAAAAAAAAAGGGGGGGGGAATGTTGAGACTATCCTGACAACTGTTCCTCCATTTTCTCTATATTGGCCTTCAAAAGGGAGTGGTAAATATATGAAGTTGTCTCTAAACCTCTTATGATATTTATCTTCAGAGCTCTTATAGGTAAATTCTACTCCTAGAATTATTATTTATGTCACCTCTTTACAGAGTTACTCAGCATTTGATGTGTACACAGCAGTATCAAAATAAAAAGTAGGTAAAAAGCACATTCTGTGATATCTTCCTATTTTCCATAGATGCATACCTATGTACGTTAATAGACATATATCTAAGTGAAAACACAGTAGACGGCTTATTGCACAGTGATAACAATGATGACGACTGTGTGATAGAATCATTTTCAAATGTCTTTCCTTTTATCCTCTGTTTTCTTAACTTTTAAACACTGACTATGCATTGGGAATATAAGTCTTTTTACTGTCAAAGAGCATTTAATTTGATGGTGATTGGCTCCTACTTGTTTAAAAACTAAGAAAGGTGACACCAACTTGCATTGACATTTTTCAGCTCCATCCACATTAATGCAAACCAGACTAGACTGTCTGTGACCACCAAGACCCTGGGAAGTTGCTAAGGGTGTCACCATAACCAGCTGAAATAAAGCTATTCAAAGTCTTTTTTTTTCCACAATATTTATTATTCGTTTTTTTGTATATACTGACAATCATATTGTTTGGCTTATAATGAGACCATTTTGATATGTGCACATTTTTCCCCAGACCCGTTAATCAAAGTATCTTTAACAGATAACGCCACACCTGCCCATCCCATCAATGCTCTACCTCTGTATCCCTTCTCCAAATGTCCTTCGTTAGGACCTACTCCTCCACATACACCTCGTCTGGTGTGAATACACCCATCTCTTGTGTTTGTTCAACTTTTAGTCAATCAGTTTCACTCATAGAATGCAGACATATGGTATAAGTTAAGTGGGGACATACGATGTCTCTCTTTCATAGCCTGGCTTGCCTCACTCAGCAGTACATCTTCCATATTCTTCCACTTTCTGTCAAAATCCAGGGTTCTGTTGGTTTTTATGGCTGAGTAGTATTCCACAGAATTTATGTGCCACAATTTTTCAATCCATTCCTCCATACGGGGGCATTTGGGTTGGTTCCATGTCTTAGCAATTGTGAATAGCGCCACAATAAACATCGATGTGCAAGCACTTTTCCAGTGAAGAATACTTCTGTCCTTTGGGTAGATACCGAGGAGTGAGATCCCTGGATCATATGGCAGATCTATCTGTAGATTTTTGAGGAATCTCCAAATTATTCTCCACAGTGGTTGGACCAATCTACACTGCCACCAGCAGTGTAAAAGAGTTCCTCTTTCACCACACCCCCGGCAACACATCTATTTTTTTTTTAATATTAGACATTTTGACTGGGGTTATGTGGTACCTCATTGGTGTTTTTATCTGCATTTCCCTTACGATGAGGGAGGTTGAACATTTTTTCATATGCCTTTTGGCCATTTGTATGTCATCTTTAGAGAGTGTTTTTTTCATCTCCTTCTCCCATCTTTTAATAGGGTTGATCACCTTTTTTCCAAACAGCTTTTTTAGTTCCTTGTGTATTCTGGTTATCAGTCCCTTATCTGATGCAAAATTTCCTTATAGTTTGGGGTCTTAGCTTTAGATCCTTGACCCACCTTGACTTGATTTTTGTCAAAGGAGAGAAGTAGGGGTTCAGATTCATCTTTCTGCAAGTGGACGTCCAATTTTTCCAGCACTACTTGCTGAAGAGACTTTCATTTTCCCACTGGATCGACTGGTACCCCTTGTCAAAGATCAGTTGACTGAATGTTTGGGCACTTATTTCTGGGGACTCTATTCTGTTCCACTGGCCCACATGTCTGTTTCTGTGCCATTACCACAGCTTTGTAATATATTTTTGGATCAGGAGTGAGATTCTGCCCACTCCACTCTTCATGTGTAGAATTGCTTTGGCAATACGGGGTTTTTATGATTCCAGACAAATTGTAAGATTGTCTTTTCTAGATCTGTGAAGAATGTGTCTGGTACTTTGATTGGCATTGCATTAAATAGGTAGATTAATTTGGGTAGAATTGCCATTTTGATTATATTAATTCTTGATCATGAAGGGATGGTGTATCTTATCAAATGCGTTTTCTGCATCAATTGATATGACCATATAGCTTTTATCTTTATTCCTATTGATATGATTTATTACATTTATGGTTTTGCGTATGTTGAACCAACCTTGCATTCCTGGAATAAAGCCTACCTGATCATGGGTATGATCTTTTTTGTAAGTTGTTGAATGCGATTTGCTAGTATCTTGTTGAGCATCTCTGCATATATGTACATCAGAGATATTGGTCTATAGTTTTCCTTCCTTGTCCTGTCCTTATCTGTTTTAAGGATAAGGGTGATAGAGACTTCATAGAATGAATTCGGGAGATATTCAACCTTTTGGATCTTTAGAAATAACTTGAGCAGAATGGGAGTTAACTCTTCTTTGAAAGTTTTGTAGAATTCAGAGGTGAATCCATCAGGGCCAGGGCTTTTCTTTGTTGGAGGTTATTTATTACTGACTCTATCTCCTGGCTTCTTATGGGCCTATTCAGACTTTCTATATTTTCCTGGCTCATTCTTGGTAGATTATATTTGTCCAGGAATTTGTCCATCTCATCTAGATTGTCTTGTTTCTTAGCATACAGATGTTCAAAATATCGTCTAATGATGTTTTGAATTTCTATCATGTCTGTTGTTATGTTACCAGTATCATTGCAGATTTGGTTCACCTGTTTCCTTCCTCTCTTCTTCTTAATAAGTCTTGCTACTGGTGTATCAATTTTGTTTATATCCTTTCAAAGAACCAGATTTTACTTTCATTTATTTTCTATATAATATGTTTGTTTTCTTTTTCATTTATATTTCTGCTTAGATCTTTATTATTTCCTTTCTCCTGGAATTTCTTGGATTTTTTTGCTGTTGCTTTTCCAATTCTTTGAGACTTGATGTTAGGTGGTCCATTAGCCTTCTTTCCATCTTCCTCTTATGTGCACTAATTGCTATGAATTTCCCTCTTATGACCACTGTAGCAGTGTCCCAAAGATTATGGAAACTTGTGTCCTAATTGTCATTGGCTTCCATGAATCTTTTTATTTCAGTCTTTATATCTTTGGTTATAGTAGAGTCATTCAGGAGTATGTTATTCAGTTTCCATGTTTTTTAGATATTTTTGAGGACTTCTCTTGAAATTAAATTCAAGTTTAATTACGTCATGGTCAGAGAAGATACTGGATATGGTTTCTATTCCTCTGAATCTGTAGAGGCTTGCTTTGTGTCCTATGATGTGGTCAATCTTCGAGAAAGTTCCATGTCGGGGCAAGAAAAAAGTATATCTTGTGGCTTTTGGGTGGAAAGTTCTATAGATGTCTGTTAAGTCCAATTCATTTATGGTATCATTTAGATCCTTTATCTCTTTACCTATTTTTTGCCTAGATGATCTGTCCAGAGGGGATAAAGCGGTGTTGAGATCTCCAACAATTAGTGTGTTGCAGTCTATCTCCCCTTTTAGATCTAACAGTCTTTCCTATACATATTTAGTTGCTCCTGTGTTAGGTGCATAGACATTAATAAGCGTTATATCTTCTTGATCTATAGAGCCTTTAACTATGATATAGTGCCCTTCTTTGTCTCTTCAAACGATTTTTGTTTTAAAGACTATTTTGTCAGATATTAGTATTGCAACTCCAGCTCTTTTTGGTTCCCAATTGCATGGAAAACCTTTTTCCAACACTTCACTTTCAGTCTATGTATGTCTTTCTCCATGAGGTGGGTTTCCTGTAGGCAATAGATAGAGGGTTTCTGTTGTTTTATCCATTCAGCCAGTCTGTGTCTCTTGGTTGGAGAATTTAAACCATTAACATATAATGTTATCGATGTTACAGGATCTGTACCAATATTTAAATTGGCCATCGTCTTAGTTGCCTGTTACTTCTTTGTTCCTGTCTGTTTATTCTTTAGTTTTCCTGGAACAGTACTTTCTTCAGGGTTTCTTGAAGAGCTGCTCTGGTGTTGGCGAATTCCTTCAGGTTTTCTTTGTCTGAGAAGATTTTAATCTTTTTTTCCCAAATGAAGGATAATCTTTCAGGATATAATAGTCTCGGCTGAAATTGTTTCTCTCTTAACCCTTTCAATACGTCTTCTCATTCTTTCCTTGCTTGTGTTGTTTCCGGTGAGAGGTCCGGTATTAGTCTGATGGGATGACATTTGTAAGTTACTTCTCATTTCTCTCTTGCCAGTTTTAGTATCATGTCTTTATCTGTGGTCTTAGACAGCCTGGTTAAGATGTACGTTGGGGAAGATCTTCTGGGGTTGATTCTATTTGTGGTCCTCTGTATTTCTTGGGTGTGGATGCTTGAGTGCCTCTCTAGACTTGGGAAATTTTCTTCCAGGATTTCATGGAATAGATTTTCCATTCCACTATTAGTTTCTTCATCTTCTGGGATGTTAATTATTCTGATGTTTGGGCGTCTAATGGAGTCTAGTATTTTTCATTTATTATCCTCATTGTTTTTTGCTATTTTCTTAATCTTTTTTGGTCTTTTATCTAGATCAGCGTTTATATCTTCTATATCCAAGATTTGATCTTCTGCATGATCATGGTCTAATCAGCTCTTAATACTTTCCAGAGAGTTTTTGATTTCTTGTATTACAGACTTTATCTCCAATAATTCCTCCTGATTCTTTCTCAGAGTATCCATTTCTTCCTTCATATCCTGGAAGGACTTCCTAATTTCCTGCAGTTCGTTGTCTCATTTCTGGCCCAGTTCACGGATTTGGTCACCATGAATGTTTGAAACTCTTTGTCTGTCATTTTGGTAACATCCTCCATATTTACAAGACATAGAGGAGCGTTATCCTTTGTTGGAGACATATATCTTTGTTTATTCAGACCTGAGGCTCTTTTTCTACTTCTAGCCATTGGAAGATGTATTCCCTTTGAAAACCTCCTAGGGGAATGTTTTCCCCACTAGGAGTAGGAGTGTTTCTTTTTTGCCAGGAATAGATGTTTGCTTAAGTCTCTCTTCTTTTGTTTATGCCAATAAGATCTCAAGAGAGGAACTCTACTGAGGTGTCTAAAAAGCAGTTATTCCATTCTCACAGGTTGATCAGTACAAGGGAGGATCCCAGAGCCACTTGCGTTACTACGGACATTCAGATGTGTGATTCTAGACCTGTCTAGTCCCTCTGTCAGGGTAAGAAGTGCAGGGGAGAAGATAATATGAAATGAAATTAAAGACAACAGAGAGAGAGAAAGAAAAAGTTGCACGCCACACATTAGTGTGGCGAGTGATTTCGCCAGAGGCTTCTAGTTGGACCTGGTGCCTGGGGCCTGGAAGGACAGTCTGTGAAGAGAGGCAGAGCTAGGAATTAGCAATAGAATAGGGTGGCTCCAAGGAAAAAAAAAAAGAAAAAAAGGAAAAAAAGCCTATCTACCTACCAAGGAGGTGGAGTCTGGGGCTGGGAAGACTGGAAGTGGGGTGGGGGTCAGAGATGACCCTCCCTCAGAGTCCCTTGCTGACCAGAGGCTTCTAGTTGGACCTGGTGCCTGAAGTCTGGAATGAAAGACTGTGACGAGAGGCAGAGCTAGGAATTAGCAATAGAATAGATCCAGGTTAACTCTTCATAAAGGCACTGAGAAAGAAAGAGAAAAAGAAAAGAAATTGAGAAATCGTGCCCCTGCTGATATGTCTATAATGCCAGTTCTTCTCCATTTTCCTCTAGATTTTGGATAAACTAGCACACAACTCAGCATGTTTCATGTTTATCAAAATCTCTGGTCTGGGAATCAAACCTTGGAAGAGTGGAATCCAACTGACTTCATTATTTATCAGGCCACTCAAGTGACCTGATGTGGGAGGCTGCACACCAGCGAATATCACCGGTTTCTCAGAAAGCAAACAATTACACAATGCCAAAGGCCACAATTGGTTCCCTTCCAAAAACCTGACCTTCAAAACCATTCTCTGATTGGCCACAAGAATCCCTCAGATTTGCATATCCAGCACCTCATGAATGGTCCAAAAGCAACCAGTCATAACCTTCCTTTCACAACCAATCACAACCCACCTTTTACAACCAATCATGACCCACCAGTGTGTATATAACCACGATCCCTGGCCCACAATCTCCAGATGACCAAAAACATGACACAGATGACCAGGAAGATGACACAGACGACCAGGAAGACCTTTAAGAGTGGTAACACCGCATCATATACGGAAGAACCTGGAGAGTTGTAACACCGCATCGTCTCTGGATGAGCCTGAAGTGTTGTGACACCGCATCATCTCCGTGTTGTACCATGCTGCTCACAATAAACGGACGACCTTGAAGACACTGTATTGTCTCCGTGTTGTAACACTGCTCCGCTTGTCCCAGCTCTCACTCCTTCCCTCAGGAAACCTTTTTGACTGTCCCCCCAGGTCGGGACATGTGGTGCCCGAACAAGGGACCTGAGTACGAAGGATCCAGTGAAGAGCATCCAAGGAGGGGATGGCAGAGAATCACCCAAGAAAGAACAGCAGAGAATTGTCCCAAGAAAGGCCACAGAGGAGGATGGCAGAGAATTATCCCAGTGAGTAACAAAGATCGCTTACTTATAAGTAATAAGGGTAATAATGGGACACATAATAAGGGTAATAATGGGACAAGAGTTTAGTCAGCACAAATAAGAGCTTAGTCAGCACGAACAAGAGCTTACTCAGCACGAACTATTCATTCAGGACTTAAAAGAAGCCCTTGCCACTATGGTAACTAATTCTAAAATCAAAAAGGAACAGGGAGAGGATCTTATTTCCCTAGATAGTGAGGGAGTAGTTAAAAGCCCCGAAGGCGAGACAAAGCCCCCAAAATCTAAAAAAAACCTAAAAAATAAAAACAACTTTAAGGCTCTACAAGAGCCAAAGAAAAACAAGTCATCAACTAGTTCAGAGGAGGAAATTCTAGAGGCCAAGGCTGAATGGTCGCCCTTCAAAAAACGGCCGCCACCCTATAACACTACCGCCTGAGCACCGCCACTTATTGACACAAAACAAAAAATAATTAATAAAATAAAACAATTAAAAGAACAAATTCAATCAGGAAAAGAACACCAGGAACTAATACTTTGGAACCAAGGAGCAGGACTTTTAGCTGCTTGTTTTATTGCAATTGTACCAGGTTATATATCTCGGTCAGTAGCTTTGATAATGAAGGCATTGCTATTTTTGCACTTCAGTTTACATACTACTTGTGGGTAAAATCAGTAAAAACTGAGTCAGTTCTTTGGACAATGTGCTGCTGTTTATCATATTTCCATATGGTCTCTGCTTGGGGTGGTTATGTGTTTATCATCAACCTTATTCCACTGCATGTGTTTGCGTTGTTACTGTTGCAGAGATATAGCAAAAGAGTCTACATAGCATATAGCACTTTCTACATTGTGGGTTTAATATTATCCATGAAGATACCTTTTGTATCACAATTAGAGAAACTAAAAACCAATACAGACAAAGGCTCACACCATCTGATTGGCAAACATTAGCCCGAGCTATCCTTAAATCTCAAAACTCTCAGCCTTTATGTTCCCCTAACCACAGCTACAACTGCCAGCTCCACTGGCTTGGGTTATTGCGCCAAGTCACTGAGGGTCTTATCTCAGACCAACTAGATTCCCCGGCTGAGGTGGTTCTTCAAAGTAGACAAGGTTTAAATCTCCTCCTGGCAGAACAGGAAGTTCTCTGTCTTGCTTTACAGGAACGCTGCTGCTTTTATGCCAACAAGTCTGGCATCGTTCATGACAAGATACATCAACTCCAAGAATCTCTCCAACAATGTAGAAAACAACTCGCTCATGGTCTACCTGGAACAGTCTCCTCCCTTTCCTGCTCCCCCTACTTGGCCCATTCATTGCCTTTTTAATTGTTTGCTCACTGGAACCTGTTATATTTAATAGGCGCATGTCAATCCTCAAGCAAAAAATTGACTTGCTTATGGAAGACCAACACCCCTCTACTGGTCTCGCCTGAGGGGCTGAATCGGTTGGCCAAAGATGGGTAAGAGATTCTGATGAACCCAATAACTGTTCAGTCCTTCCACCTAAGACAGGAGGCCCATCATAGCTATGGGACTCTCCAATGATGGGTAAGAATGGACATATGGTTCCATAAACGACTCCAACCTAAGACAGGCACGATTTCCCCAGGTCTTTTCCTCATCTCTCAAATTAAAACAGAGAAGGTGGATATGTGGGAGGCTGCGCACTAGTGAATATCACCGGTTTCTCAGAAAGCAGACAATTACACAATGCCAAAGGCCACAGTTGGTTCCCTTCAAAAAACCTGACCTTTGAAACCGTACTCTGATTGGCCACTAGAATCCCTCAGATTTGCGTATCTGGCATCTCATGATTGGTCCAAAAGCAACCAATCATAACCCACCTTTTACAACCAATCATGGCCCACCAGCGTGTATATAACCACAATCCCTGGCCCACAATCTCCATACGACCAGGAAGATGACACAGACGACCAGGAAGATGACACAGATGACCAGGAGGACGACACAGATGACCCAGAAGACCCTGAAGAGCTATAACACCGCATCGTCTCCAGAAGACCCTGAAGAGTTGTAATACCGCGTTGTCTCCGGATGACCCTGAAGAGTTTTGACACCGCGTCGTCTCTGTGCTGTACCATGCTGCTCACAATAAACGGAAGTCCCTGAAGACACTGTGTCATCTCCGTGTTGTAACACTGTGCCGCTTGTCCCGGCTCTCACTCCTTCCCTCAGGAAACCTGTTTGACTGTTCCCCCAGGTCGGGACAGCCCAACAGTAGCCAATTTGTATGTTTCCTATGAGACAAGACAGACACATTGTAAAACCAGCAACATGACTGTATTCAGCTGCTCCTTAGAGGAGATAAACAGACCAACAGATTCTGTTCTAAATTAGGTCATTTTCCCAATTCAAGGATACTCTCAAATCAGAGAACATGTAAGATAATTATCAGGTGACTCGGGGTTAAGAGTTATTTTGGAAGACAATTTTGTATCCATAGGCTCTTAATATTCAGAGATAAGGCACTCATTCAAAGTTCAAGAGTAGCCTTGGATACTTCTGTTAGGCTACCAACAGCCTCTTATAATCAAGACTGGGAGGAGGAGGCAAGGGTTCCAAGAGAGGGAGAAAAATAAAATGAAATGCAAGCTCAATTATTGGCTGTATGCCAAAGTTCCTCCTGTCCAGTGGCTCAGGGTTCCCAGCATAACAAAGATGACAATTGCTCCATCTGTGATGAAAGAGGGGAACTGTTTCAAGCACTGTCCAAATTGGGATACAGATAGGTAGACATCAAATAGGTCATTTGGCTGCTTTGACCCCTGGGCCAAAGGGCACAGAGGTCAAGGATAAAAAACGAAAACAGGACTGAAGGGCCCTAATTCCAGCCAGCGTCAATAGAGAGAGTTGTCATCACTGGGCTGGAGGCCAGGATCTTTTAAAACAGGCAGGTAAATCCATTAAACTTTTTGGATTTAGGGACTACCTACTCTTTCCTAATCTACTCTGCATGACTCCTCCTCAAAATAACCAAGTGGTTAGAACCATCAGGGGATCCTCCAACAGTCACTTCGCAAAACCGCCTGCTTAGATTTTTAGTTTCCTCGTTATACCAGATTGTCTTTACTCACTATTCAGTTGAGATGTTCCTACAAAAATTGACACCAGGGTTATGCTGGGAGAAATGCCACTTTCAGAACACTCTATGCTGTTTTTTCATAGGTACTGTGCCTTCTGTCTCTCCTTCTGCTCCTAGGAACATGCTATAAGATTAAATCAAATACTTCCTTCTACTGATAGTTTACTGTTTTAGATCTTAAAGATGCCCTTTCTGCATGCCTTTAGCACCTGTGTTCATATCCTTGTATTTAAAAGAAAAGACACAATGCAGTGTACACTTAAGGCCTATATCTTTCTGAAAACAAGGACATCCCTTGAGCTTTTACGAAAGCTTTAAATAACACTAATCTAGCTTTAAATGTCCTAAAGCAGAAATTAAGTGATGTACATTCAAATGTTATCGATTGTTTGTTTTTATTACATCATTTTTAAGGTCAGAAATTTACCCATATGTGTTGTTTTTCATATCACTGACAATTATGATAAAATGAACATATACAACATCTCAATACAGGACAAATCATTCAACTTCACTTTAGTATCTTATGAAATTGGGAATAGACAAAGTGGCTTTCAGCCCTTTTGAGACATGCAATGTTTGCATGTTTGTCTTTGTGGACTTTGCATATTCAATCTGCTAACTGTAATTTTTATTTATTTATTCTCACCTTCATGCTGTCAAACTTCAGGCTCTTCAAGTTTTTTTTTTTTTTTTTTTTTTTTTTTTTTATTGGCTAAATGTGCTGTGAATTTTTATCGGGGGCCCCTAATAGACCTCTGGTAGAAGCTCCTTGACTGCATTCACTGTCAACATCTGAAACAGCATGAAGCAGCTAGAGTGCTTTTTGCCCACATTTTCTCCTAATGGCAGTTCAGGTTACATTTAGAGGGTTGTATGAGATAGGAGTTACACTTCACTTACATTTAGAAGGGTTAGGGGCCTGAGAGGGAGTCACTGTTTTTTCTTCTTCTTTTCAATGAATTCCCTGTATTTTCTACTATGGTCTGCTTAATGTACAATATACATCCGTTTTACATGTCTCTGAAGAATCTATGACTTCTGGGAACCAGCAGTTAGTGTAATGGCTGTGTCGCTGGACTCCCACGTAGTCGACTGTGGTTCGCGTCCCGGACCTGGTGGCTTAAAACTCACGCTGGGCATGTGTGTGTGCATGGCCAAGATCCCGAGAGGAGAATGGAGGAGAAGGGATTGCAGCGTGACCATCCCCCTGGGGGGGTGATTTCTCTCTTTCTGTCTCTCTGTCTCTCTCTGTCTGGCGAGTACACACGCCCTATAGCGAAAACCTCCCCCCCCCAAAAAAAAAAGAATCTATGACTTCTTACTCATAAGTCATGAGATCAGGATATAGAGTACAGACAGGGTAAACCCTAAGATGGAGTTAAGGGGATTAAGTTTTCACAGTCAAAATCTGGCTCCATTGGGATTCAAAACAACTGTAACTAAGGGCAACAGTTTAATTAGTTATTGTATTCTAAGAACAAATATGGAATGATATGGTGAGCAAGCCATACAAAGACAGGGTTAAAACACAAATGTCACTCAGACTACCATGTAAATAATGCTCACTTCATTATAAAAAACCCAGCCCATTGCTCAAACTACTAGATAAAATCTCATCACCTTCAGCTCCTCTTTAGCAATGCATACAGATCCCCTTCTACTACTCTGAAAGCTTTTTCTCCTTCCCTAATAAACTCTACTTTACTCTCCTCTCTGTTTCCACATTTCTAATTATTCATGAGCATACAACAAGAACCAGCCCTGGTGTTGGGTCTGTTCACTCAGCACTCTGGCATCACTTCCCCTTGCAAAACAAGGAGGGTGAGCAGATAACGATGAAAAGACTTGGTCACACAACAGTTCCCACATGCATTTTCCAGGGCATAATTAAGGGTCAGGTCTCAGATGTCTGATCAGCTCAGTGATTAGTAAAAATAGCCATAATTATTTTATAGGCTGTCCTGGATAATGGAGACTTTGGTCACCAATTTCTGTTTTGGGAGACCCAGTCATGAGGTTATTGGTGGCATTCTTCATATGCTCAAGCCAGCAATTTGCAACTTGTAGAACATCTTAAGAATTTATGGGGGGACCAGCAGTTACCATAATGGCTATGTCGCTGGAATCCCATGTTGTTGACTGCAGTTTGAGTCCTGGACCGGTGGCTTAACTCACACCGGGTGCATGTGTGTGCGTGCCCAAGTCCCTGAGAGGAGAATGGAGGAGAAGGGATTGCAGCATGGCAATCCACCCTAGAGAGTTTCTGGCTTTCTGTTTCTCTGTCTTTCTCTGTCTTTCTGGCAAATACACGCACCTTATAGCAAAAACCTCCCCCCACCCTCCCAAAAAAGGATGTATGTTAGAATCTTATCTCTTCTTTATCTCTTGTTATATTAGGTACAATCATGACCCTGTCACTTGACAGATGTTACTTAATCTCAGTAACCAAACTCTGGAGTCTTTGGTCCAGTCTTGGTACACTCAAATTCCAATGAGCCTTGCATTCCAATCAGGTTAGAATTGCATGCTGACTTCAGCCACAATGGATTTTCACTGTGAAAAGTTTTCATATTTCATCAACAGTAAGGAAAACTGAGGGAATGACCCTTTTTATGAGGGAAGTGAATTGGTCCATACCACAAATAGCACTCATATCTTAATGAGTCTTTGGACTGAATTGATTTTGCCTTCAAAATGTCCCCCTATTTCCTTGCATTCATTCCCTTGACATGCCGCACCCCAAGTACTGGAAGAGAATTAACTCAATAGTTAGGGAGCACAGAGAATAGAGGGCTTTGCCGATTTTCATGGTGTAAGTATTTCTACCTTGTCTAATATCAAGGTACTATGAAAGTCACTGATGCACAGCTGGGGGTCATGAGCACAATGGGGTCTCCTGAACTGAACTACACAGCTCCAGCACACCTGTGCTTGTGTTTCATCTGGTGTGATGTTGAGATGGTTGCCAAGGCCTCCAAGTCCACTTCCCTGACTGCAGTACCTTAGGGTCTTCTTCCTGCTTACCCTCAACATGCCACTACCGTACTCAAACAAGTTTCCTTGGCTCTTGACTCCTTTCAATACACCTACATTCAGCATCCCCTTCTTCCATGTTCCAAAAAGTTTGTTCCTATGAGACAAGAGTAAATATTTAACAACAAAAATTATATTGAATCTGGGTAATTGTGAATTCCAGGTGAACAAAGAATTCCTTTTCAAGATAAGCATGCAATACCTGTTGTATATTTGGGCAATTAAACTATTACTTTTGTATCTGAAATTTGTCCTTGTACCCTAGGCAGCATGGTAATCCTAACAATTCATGGAGAGGTCTCTTATCAGTAAAGTATTAAAGAATTTTTTTTTATATCAGAAGAAACACATAGCTTCATTAAAGAGTACATGAACTTCATTAAACAAAACATGAAGTTTTGTGTTTCATTTTGACATCCTAAACTGCCAGTCACAAATTTTATCTCTCACTCAAAACAGAAAGTAGTTTCTTTTTGATTCTGGGAGGCATAATGATTTCAAGTAATGATCACTTATCCTCAAAGTAAGGATATTAGTTCCCCTATACAGAACAAAATTTCAATAAATTAATATGTGTAAAGTTAATCTAGGTGACTATCTGACATTCAACAGGTACCTGATTGGTTTTGCATGTAAATCCTCAATTATCCAAAGTCCCTTAAGAGGAAAACAATACTGTGGGTATAGAATCCAAAGAGCAGGACTGCACTCATTACATGCAAATTATTAGAAATAAGCACTTCAGACTGTGTATATGCAGTGATTGAAATGAGAGAAATGCTGAAATCCTCAATGGGAGCCCATTCCACTACCCTCATGGTCCTCAGGCAAGCCATGACTATCTACCTCTAACCCAAACAATTTCCCTGACCTACATTAAGAGATATTGTGTCTGAGTACAGTGTTGGGTTTTACTTCAACTACCACAAGAAACAGTTTCACTTGCAGAAGCAACACAATCATGAGAAGTGAAATGTCACCTGAGGGAGACACAACCGGACCTGGAGAGGGAAAAGACAGAGATGGCAAAGAGTTCCAAAGTCCTTACCGATACACACATTTTTCCTTTAAAAACAGTCTCAAGTCATGTCTTTAATGTTATAGAGAGAATAAAGAGAAATGATGATCCATTGTCTGTGACACTATCCAGACATCCTTCCACCAATAAATGACAATGGGCTACTGGCCACCATTAGGTCCAACCACTGCTTGGTTATGTCATTATCAAGAAAAGCAAGGTTCCAAAACCTGCACACTTACTACTTTTAAGATCACACTGCTAATTCCACAAACAACTGATGAGTTAACCGTCCCCCAGGAAACCTATATATTTGTGAAAATACATCTTATCTCCATTAAACATATAAATTGTTTCTTGTCCTTTAGGAAGTGTACAGTACATATACGAAGGAATCATCTGTAAAGCCTATAGGATGTTACCCCTCAGAGGCTTGACAGTTATTTAGAATCATTATTTATGTTGCCTCTTATCAGAATTACCCCTAGTATGATGCTTATACAACAGCATTTAAGAGAAAACCAGGTATAAAACATGTATATTTTCTTATTTCATGTAGATATACACCTAACTGCATAGAATAGACATACATCTAAGAGAAAATTAATGAGAAGGCTTATAGCATAATGATAAAAATGATGACCACTGGGTTGTGGCAACATTTTGCAAATTTCTCTCCTCCTGTCATTGGTTTATTATCTTAACTTTTAAACAATGACTATACATTAAGTATGTAATTATTTTTTGAGGTCAAAAAGCACTGCTTTGGGTAATTTACGAAAACTGATATCAACTAGCATTGACATATTTGGTCTCCATTTGGTATTACCCAAACTTATTTAGTCAGCCTGAGGTCAAAAATATTCTGGGCATGTCAAAATGGGTGGCACAATAAGCAGTCAAATCATACATACATTGATCTCAACAGGGACAAGGAGACAGAAGCAGACATTTGCGTGTGTGAATTTGTGAGTGTGTATGTGTGTGTGTGTGTGTGTGTAGTTAGTTGTTGGAAAAGTCATGATGCCTTTTCCCATTAAAAAAATAGAAAAATACATCATGACATTTTTGAGGAAAAATATACTTACGTATATATGAATGTGTATATATATATATGTGTATATATATACATATATATATATATAGTATGTATATTTGGTATTTTGCCATCAGACATGTGCATTTGGCATAATGAGACTGAGAGGGACAGACAAAAGAAGAATGAAATATCATGCCCAGCAAGGATGTTGATGTTATCAGCCCTTTTCTATTATCCTCTTGGGATTTTGTGAACACTAGCACACAGACAAGCATGTTTCATGATTATCAAATCACCAGGTTGGGACTCAAGCTTGAAGTCAGTGAGATCCAGCTGGTTTAACCAGAGACCATGTAACTGGCTCAAGAGTAGCAGAGTTTTCACTTTTGAAGAATTATTTCACAACTTAGAGCCTCTTGTTTCTACAGAACCATGAAGAGCAGATTCTGGATTATTTGGAATGGATACAAAAAAATCCACAGATGCACAGAAACACAGAATACTCCAGCCAGGAAGGAATTTAGAGAATCTCTCAAAAAGCATCCTGAGATGGGAGAATACATTGCTAAAACCCTCCATGTAGTCTTCTCAACACTGCTAGCTGGCAATAGCTACACTGCTAAAATCAGGAAATGAGAATATGGAATTGCAGTGAAAGGATAATCCTAATTTAGACAATCCTTATACTCAGACAGAAAGTAGTCCAAGTCAAGTAAAAAAAAAAGCAGTGGAGCCTTTATAAGCCTGATTGAGACAGTGCCCACACAATAGTAAAATGAAACTGCCAGGGACCAGAGAAATAGTCATGTTGATGCATTTCCACATAGTCGCCCATGGTTCAAGTCCAAGACCCGTGGCTTAAAACTGAAGCTGGGCACATGTGTGTGTGTTCCCTAGTTCCTAAGAGGACAATGAAGGAGAATGGATTATAGTGTGGAGAGCCCCCCTGGTGGATGCCTTTTCACTTTCTGTCTCTCCGGCTCTAGAGAATACAATTTCCCAATAGCAGAATTTTTTCTCTTAACAAAAAAGGAAGAAGTGAAACCATCAGGGACCCACATCTCCTTCTGCCACCAGACCTTCCCCTAGGCTACATACCTGTGATCTGTAATAGAATCACTGGGCCCAGAGGGAGTAAAATCACCTCAGAAGGAGTATACTTGACAATGTAGCTTTATCCTAGAGGGTAAGAGTATATGAAAACATAAATAGTAAAAACTAGGGCATACGGTGCCCAAAATACCTTTGAGAATAGGAAATGCTACATATTCTGCTCACATGTAGAGCCATCCAGAAAGGTAGGCCATGCCCTCCCTATAGTCAATAAATTCAACCATACTGCATCTCACAAATAGGGACCATGGCATCCAGGGTAGACTATATAGGACAGTCACCTCAAAGAGCCCTTGTAGGACTTAATACTACCAGAGACCTGATCCAGCCGGGGTGGGTTGAGGTTCATACACAGGAAGGTGATGCTGTTGAGAAGGAATCAGACTGAAACCTCAATGCTCATTAGCATGTTCTCAGCCAACTACAGTCAGAGGATGCTCAAGACTGCAGCTTCAGTGGCTATCAAACATATGTATATATTGAGGGATGTCTTGCTGCAGTAAGAGGGGTGAGGGGGAGGTAAAAGATTTACTCTAAGAAATGAGGTATTCAAAGTAGAGGAAACATGAACAAAGGGCATGAAACATGATGTCTGTCTTGTTTGATTAGGTATAATTAATCACAGTTCTCAGGATGTGGGAGTCCATCTGTCTGGTGCATTTTCTTCTTAGTTCCAGGAAGGATCTTTCAAGAGGGGGTTTACAGGAAGCTTGATAACTTCAGTCCCAGGCCAGCTCGATAACTTCAATCGCAGGCCGTGTTGGTAGCATTGCTGGTTACAAAGGCCTAGATAGAAATCTTGTCTTGTTAAGTAAAGACACGGTTAATATTTACTAAAGTGTAATATCTATATTACAACTAAGGGGGTGAGCTATTTCCCATATGGGAAAGAAATGTTGTCTTGTAAGCACCTTAATGACTGACCGAAAGGTTATTGTGTACTTGGGACCCTCTACATGCTGTTCTATACAATGGCTGTGGCTTGGGGAACAGCAATCTTTCCTTGTCCTGAGATCAAAGGTGGCTCATGGTCTTTGTTTGGGGTATCAGCACCCCACACATGAGTCCCTAAGCCTCCCCCAACTACTGAGGTCATTTCACCAATTTAGTAGCTTTCCATTAACTCAAACCTTTCTAATGCTATCTATGTAATCCCCATTTTCCAGGCTGGTGGGGCGAGTCTCAGGAAACAATTCCCATTTGCTGCCATGTCAGGGATCTTCATTACTTCAGGATTATTGTAAAAGTTACAGTAAGGCTGGGGGTGTTATTTTGTCCTTATGGGGTACCGTCAGTAAAGCTCATGGCAGAGAAATTGAGCACAGACCAGTACAACAACACAGTAGATAACTGAAACTCATAAATGTTGACCTTGCTTACAGTTCTTCTCAGCCCAGCCTTGCTTAGACATGAGAGGCAGCGCCCCATGTTCTGCCTGTGTTGACTGTATGGTCTCCTCCATAATATCAAAAGGAAACTCCATGGAGTCCAAGCAATAGGGGGAGAGGTAGACGGCAGCCAGAGAATTGAGAGCAGTTGTGAGCTGACATTTCCTGGGAACCCTGATCTCTAAGGTCACCCTTGCACAGATGGTGCTGAACTCCTTGGAGCAGTGTCTGTGGTGGCTATGAAGACAAGGACTCTGAAATCTATGGCACACAGCCATACATACACACGTACAGATGACATGGAATACGATAGTTTTAGATAGTTTTAGGATTCACCCCTGAGTCTTTTTCCTGCTTACCTGGACCTCAATTCTTCTCTAAAATTTTAATCAAAACACATTTACCCCTTTTTCTGGAATGATAAACACAAAGTCCACAAATTACAGAGTGCTCCATCTGTTCAACATATTTTATAAAAAGAAATCTATCACCATGAAGACTAGAAAAGACTCTATCTACCTTGAAGAATTTGACTTGCCTTGAGAAACATCTATGAGGCTCAGTTCTAAGGGAGCTGGATACTCTTCCTTTAGCAAATGTTTGAGCAAAATATATGAAGTAAAGTGAAATACAGGATGGTCACCCAGAAAAATCCCCTGGTCTTTCATTACATATGGTTATCTAATAAAAGTTGTTTCTACTACTTTAATTTTGAGTGAAAAGTGTGTGGGATAAAGAAAATACTTTGCATGCTTAGTTTCTACCTATGACTGGGAATTCAGAGAATTGTGATCTTTAGGTAAATCAAGATGCTTCCGTCAACTTCTATGAATAAATACTTTATTGTTTCTGGTGGACATATTGATGTTTCCAAATTATAAAGTGGGACTTGTGGCTATCAAAAGACAAGTCCGCCATCAGCCAGTCTGGAGAAAATGGGAAGAAGAGTGAAGATGTGTGTATAAAAGGAGGGACACTCTAACTCACTACCCCAGGAGAGGCTACTTTCTTCAAATTTTACCTGGGATATCCCACTACAGAAGGGGCAAGGTAACTCAACACACAAAGAAACAAAGAGAGACTAGCCCAGATGGCTTCCCACAAGGTTTTTCATCAGAAGCACAATAGGGAATTTGTGGATTTCCCTGATAAGGAGGTGATATGTCAAGCTCACATGCACCAAACTCCCATCAGAAAAGCAAGATCACAACAAGAAGACACCAGGAAATATTGGATTGTGAGAAAATTCATGACATATTTTTCTGTTTTTTCTCTGCAAAAATGCATCATGACTTTTTGACATCCTAAAACATTAGGAAATTAAAGCTGAGAGTGTAGAAATAAGAGTTAGGCTGGAGAACATCACGAATGTTGAGCTTTAGTAACCAGTCCTGGGTGTCCTTCAAGGTGAGCTGGTTCTTTAGAAAGAGACTTAGAGAGCCATCAGGTTGTGTGGTAGCTAGGTGGCCAGATCACCCATGGCTGACTACAGTTTGCAATTCATCATTGTCTTCAAAATAAGACCAGTTGTATGTGTGTGCATGTCCAAATTCACAAGATAAGATTAGAGAGAAAAGGATGCAATATGACCATCACCCCTGAGAGGTTCTGTCTAAACTTCCCTGTACTGGGACCAGCAGTTAGCGTAATGGCTATGTCGGTGGACTCCCACGTAGTCAACCAGGGTTCATGTCCCGGACCTGGCAGCTTAAAACTCACACTGGGCATGTGTGCGTGCGTGCCCAAGATCCCGAGAGGAGAATGGAGGAGAAGGGATTGTGGTGTGGCCATTCCCCCTGGGGGGTGATTTCTCACTTTCTGTCTCTCTTGTCTCTCTCTGCCTGACCGGCAAGTGCATGTGTCCTAAAGATAAAACCTCTCCAATAAATAAATGAATAAATAAATAAACAACTTCCCTGTACCTCCTTCTCTGTCTGTCTCAATTGAGCACACGTGCCCAAAGCAAAATTAAAAATAACAATAGCAGTGATTCCATAATTTAATTGATTGAATTACCATATGTCCCTAATTAAATTTCTCAAAGGAGAACATATCCCATAGCCATCACCTTTGGTATCAACTCCGTGGGACTCAGTTCTAGAATATCATAAAACACTTCATATTTAAAATCTTCTCACAACTTCCTGAGAAGTAAAACTAAATCCCTGAAGAAACTGCAAGTACCCTAATACCCAGTAAATTCCCTCTTATTTCCCAGGAGTTTCTCAGGATATTCATGCTGTCAAATAACAGACAAACCCA
>NW_006203968.1:39919-50854 GCF_000334495.1 Tupaia belangeri chinensis
TTCCTGCTGTCAAATAACAGACAAACCCATTTCCAACCCCAGAACTGCAGACAAAGCACAACACCACATGAAAAAAACTATGACGTGTGGAGAACACTACTGAAAGCTTAAGTACGGAGTGGAAGTAACTTTCTCTTCTTATTCTCAAATGTATTAATTGATTCTCAGTAAAGACTGTGATCATGTGGAGGAAGCAGTCATGGAATGGTAATCTGGGACACACTGTCAGGACCAGTCAAACATAAAGGAGGTGATAAAGAAAACCAAGCCATCTTGCTTTCTATATATTTTCCCCACATATGCTCAGTTATAATACTTGTCCCAGCTGTCAGTCACTTCAATCAGTATCTGCAATGGCACAATCCAGTAACGAAGGGTTCAGTAAAAATGCTGACAGCATGGCCTTTCTGGTGTTTTAGACTTAGCAAAATAGATGGAAAGTTTGGAACAGGAGACCCATGAGAAATCTCTGAACTGAAACTTCCTCTAAGTTTTGATGTAATCCTAAAATTAAGAGAAAAAAAGAGGAGTCACAAACGTAATGAGGAATACAATCTCCATCTAGAAAACTCACTGATATTCAAATGAAGGATGCATGCATGGTAGAATTCAGGACATTGCATTGAGACTTTAAAGTAAGATAAGACCATTCCTAACCAGCACATCCCTCCCTCCCCCAAGATATGAATATTAACAAAGTTGCATGCTAGCAATGTGCTCGGTGCACATGATGTCACAGCAAGTAGACCCACAAATATTGATTCACATCCTCACACAACTCTCTATCCTAGCTGCCATGGTCACAAAATATGATGTTATTTCAGGTCCCTTCTTCTAGACAGCCACATTTGGGAGTTAGAATGATAGTAATGACTATGCACAAGAAGCAATGGGGATTTCTGTCATAAAAATACTTAACAGAAGGTTTTGTGAAAGGTGATGGTGCAAGAGAAACTTGGCCAGTTACCTAACTCAAGGGTCCTTGTTCATTTGAGCAACTTAATGTTTCACAATAAAGGGAAAATCACTGTAGAAATTTAAACTTCCTGACATGAAACACTTTTCCTTCTTTGTTCTTTTAAATTTTGCCTAGGGGCAATGTGCATATGAGAAATAATGATTGAGAGAAAGGAAGAGAAATTGAGGAACTTCCCCACGAGGGACTGTTGATGCCATGAACTTTCTCCTTCATCTCTTTTTTGTTGTTGTTTCATTTGAATGTTCTGGCAGAAGATGTTTTCTTTTTTCTCACAAAATATTTTTCTAGGGTACATGCACTTGTTGAAACCAAAGTGAGGGAGAGGAATACCTGGGAGGCTAATGGACATTGGATTACACAATCAAAAGTATTCTACTCACTCCACTCGCCCTAATCTCAACGCAACCAGCCAACAAAGATGGTTATCAAATGTAGAGTTTTCGCAAGAGTCTCAAAATCAGTGATTCAACCTCAATATATATGATGCCAAGAACATCTGAGACTCATCGTGTCTCTGAGTCGACCAGGACCAAAGAGCTTTCTATCTGCCTACCAGGAGCCCAGCAATGACCTTGCTCTCGACAAGTAAGTGAAGAAAAATTATAGACTTGGATACACCTGAGTGAGAGAGAGGCATGTGTAGCCCTTGGGTGGTAGAGAAAAGGATGGTGAAATGTGTCCAAGAACTAGAAGGACCTCCCTGTTGTGCATATACAGCCCAAGCCCTACTGACTCTCACTATTTCTCCTTTGGGTAAAGTCGCTTTAGGTCCCATCCTTCTGGGGATGCTCGTGGCAATGGCTACTTCTGAAACCACCACCACAGAACCAGAGAAAACTGAAGGACTCATTAATTCTATTCTTGTGGAAATCAATAACCTGAAAGAGGAGGTGAGCAGGCTTTGTGATAGGATAGGAATATAGATTAATAATTAATATTTATTAAACTTGGCTGCTTTCTTGGGCACCTTACATTTACACTTTATAATGGGGCAGGCTAGAGTTTTGTGTTTTTATAAATTTTTTTCTATATATGTTTCTGAAAAAGTGTTTAGAGCCATTCACCTAATGGTTATAAACACATTAGAATCTGTATCTCTGGTGTATTTTTGGTTTGGTTGGCAAGAGAAAATTCATTATTACTGCTGTTCTCAGGAAGCTTCTTTTCTTTCTTGAATAAACTATATGGAGCTTTGATGCAAGCACCTAGGGAATTCAGTTGCTTACCTGGCATGATCCGATTATCATTGCTTCTCCAGATTCACCTTTCTCTAGTCAAAAATAATGTCTGTAAACCATCTTTATTCCATCTGACATTTGGGCGAATGAAAAAGTGCCACCTAAAATAAGTGTTCCATTTTTCAGGACATGTGCAGACCTTACAGATATGTAAGTTCTGCTGATAGGTCTTCTCTAGGACATCCTCCCCCAACATGTAGATTCATATTAGAGTCCTCAAAGTGGCAAAACCATAAGTAGGTTAATGCATATACCAACTCAAAATTCAAGGTGCATAGAAAGAGTTCAGTAGAAGTAAAAGAACACCAGAAAGGTGATTAGGTGTCAGAACTGTAGGACAGTTACTGTAAGATCACTTTCATGTTCTCTGGAATTCTGTACACAAATACAGACTCCATCTTTAAAATTTTGGAATTAGATTAGATGATCTCAAAAATTCATTCCAGATAGACCTGTAATGGCTACACTATTTTCACCCAATTATTACCTAAACTGCTGGCATGCATGAAATATCTATCATGTTCCAAATGATTTACACAAATATGATGCTGAATCAAAACAGAAATTAAACAAGGGATGTGTTTCATGACCTCAACATAAAGATAAGGGAACTGTAACTCAGTAAGTAACAGCCTAAAGTCAAAGGTAAACCTGGGATGAAATGCAAGTACTCTATGCTCCACTCGATTCTTCTTAGATGGAGGCCAATGGGTTATGACTTCATTTTCCTAAGCTTTTCTGCCTCTGGTAGAATATGAATTTATCCTTGTTTTAGGGACACTAATATGATAAGTATTCTGGTGTTCTCTCCCAGTTCGATGAGCCAACTGACATCTGCAAAAACAAGGTGGCACTGTCAAAAAACAATATGAATGTTCCAAAACTGACTGAGCAGGACAAGTGCTTACACACTACTTTTGATAAGGTATGAAATCATTACATTCCTTTTCATTATTCCATAGGCAAAAGTTTTCCCTTGTGCACGAATTTGCTGTTACAGATATAGAGACCTAGGCAGGCAACTAAAACTGCATAGAATGATCAAAATGCCTGTAAATTTGACAATGAAGCTTACCTGAAGTTTTTGAAACGTGATTCATTCTACAAAATTCATGGCCATAAATGGTTCTGTTAATTGGGATTTTTCACAGCTGTCAAGTGCTAGCAATGCCTGCAGGTTAACCTTGTTCTTCCTGTGTGAGTCTCTGATGACACTTTTATCCATTTTGGCTAGCCTGAATAGATCAAGACATCTCCTCTTTAAAATGGTCATTCTCCCCACCCTTCTCTGCACAGATGACCAGATGATCTGCTCACATGGTTAAGTATTCCATAAAGAGAAAGGTCAGTCCAACATTGATGAGGGATGAATTACTGGGAAAGCCTGAATGAGAGTCTCAGAGAAGGAATTTACTTAACATGTTCTAGTATTTCTTGGGTTATTAATAATATTATGAAAGTGCTTTCTCTGACAGTGCAGCTATGTAAATTAGTGCTGTCTTACATCACATAACACGATGCTGAACAGGTACGTGATGCTCCCTAGAGAGGAAGAGAAAGAAGATGCTGAAGTATAGGAATTTTAACTTTTAAGTTGGATTCTATTTCCTAGTGATACCAAATTTTCTACTAACTTTCTTCTTAGGAGACTTGCCTGCGGAGAATCAGTACTGGTCTCCTGGAGTTTCAGGTGTACCTGGAATACCTCCACAAAAATTTTAATAATAAGGCAAGCTCCAATGCTCTGCCAATAGCTACCAAAACCCTCTTTGATATCCTACACAAAAAGGTGAGTATTTCCTCATTTCATGCCTATGTATAGATAAGAGAGGCCCCAGGAAGCAGCCTGGTCAAGTCACAAGTGCAATGCTGCTTCAAATTGAAAGTTTCATGTTCATGAAAGGGTGTGAGAAATATCTTGTGGTAGTTAAAATATTTGTTATTGGATTGGGTTTTGGATCTCTCCCACAAAGTTCTTTTATTACTAAAAATAAAGCCATTAAGAGATGTGGATTTTAGTGTCCAATTTACAAGAACATATCCAGAGTGGTTGCCCGTTCACAGGAGAGGATGTGGTCCCTATGAATATTACTCTCCTGTAAAATTTTAACACATCCTTGTTTCACATCATGATGATGGGAAATTCACACACACACCACTTGGCTTGTTTATGAAGCTGCAGGTTCAAGAATAGAACTGCAGATTTAATAATGTGGGTTCCAGCCAATTTAACACCTATACCCGGCTGGAGAGAAAATATGAGTATTTAAATTACTACTAATGCCATTTTGTTCAAGATTGCTTCAACAGTTTTTGCTATTTTTTCTTTCATTACAGTATTATTACTGGGTTATAGACAAAGACAACAAGCTGGTTGAGGAGGTACCAAGGGTTTTGTCCCCAAGAGCTAGATATTCATATAGCAGAGAGTGGAGGGTTGAGGGGCAGTGTGTGAAAGAGCTAAGCAAAGTGCTAGCAGAAGGGCTTTGGAATGAAAACTTCAGTGTTATTTCTACCTCTGCCATTTCTAGTGGTTTCTCCTCCACCAGGACTTCTGAGGCTTTATTATGAACAGCATTCCCAGTGGGATCTTGCTGTGAGGGCCGATCTGGTTGATCAGGGCTAAAGAGGGCCTGAAAGTTTCTTTTCTAAAAGGCTCCATGGTGATGCCAATGTTGCTGACATACTTGGAAGCACAATGCCTTCCACAATTACTTATCCTTTTAGTCCTATATCTCTGGAAAGGGGTTTCCCATCCTCCATATATCATAAGATCTGTAGACTTTCAAGAGATTCCTAATAGATGACAAAGGTTTGTTGGAGAAACTATTCTATTGAGAGACCTAAGGAAAATCCATTAAACTGGCTAGAGCTATGCCTTCTTTATTTATCTATTGAATTTCTACTATGCCATGTACTTTTTCAGAAAATGGAGTAGAAAATAAGTATCACAGTAGATTATCATTTTTCATTCTTAGCATGTCATTTATGACAGAGCAGTTGAGGAATGGTTAGAATTCAGTTGCTGTGAAAGGGCTCTATGCAGTGTGGCTGGTGCAGAATGACCTCCCCTACCTGAGCCAGTGAGAACAGTAGCCCCCATTGTGTCAGTCAGTCCAGATTTGCACATCTCCCTACCTCCTAGAACACCTATGCCTTACAAAGGAATTTTTTTTCTATATGTGAACAATCCTTTTGCTATCTTTCCCATCAGGTATCTTGTCCATGTGACATAACAGGCCCTGCCCCAGAGGTAACTGCCAGCATGGCGGAAATGCTAAATGAGTTGACTGGGTGGGAGAAGAAAACTGCCATGCGCCTCATCCTGTGTGACCTTCAGGAGTTCCTGCAGTACACCATGAGGATTTCTCGCATAGTTTAGGACATGCCACTCAGATTGTTGTATGTCAAGGGCATTTCATCCTGTGATCAGAAACATATCTTCTGGAAATAGACCTGATAACATTAAAACACTATTCCTATATTGATATTTAAATGGTAAAAGTTGTGTTAATTTACTGACATGAGTGAGTTTTGGGAAGTTCTTCTTGAAATATTTTCTGGGTAAGGTTTTTAAATAATATAGAATGTGGCAATTCAGGTCAAATATCCTCTGTTTCAGAGATAAACTATGTGTAGCCCTACCTGAAATTATTCCTACCTTCTATATCTTTTTTAAAGAAATACTAACATTGCCCTTCTTATATGTTTATGTCATTTCTATGACAATAAATCCCATCTATTAAAAAAATCAGCCATGAAGCCTGTGTATGAAATGTATTGTTTATCATAAATAAATTGTCTATATAATGACAAAAAGAAGAATAAAACCTGTAATCACTTGAACAAATGGTCAGAAATGGAGTTTTCTGATAACTCAATAGGTGCCCTCCATTAATAGTCCTTGTCTTTTTTTTTGTTTTCCCTTTGAAGAGGTTTTTGCTATAGAGCCCGTGCGCTTGCCAGACAGACAGACAGATACAGAGAGACAGAAAGTGAGAAATCACCCCCTAGTGGGGATGGCCACGCCACAATCCCTTCTCCTCCATTCTGCTCTAGGGATCTTGGGCACACATGCACATGCGCCCGGCGTGAGTTTTAAGCCACCGGGTCGGGGACTCAAACCGCGGTTGACTACGTGGGAGTCCAGCGACATAGCCATTATGTTAACTGCTGGTCCCAGTCCTTGTCTTTTTTATAAAATCAATCTAAATAAGGTAGTAAACAGCTTTAGCCATTCAATGGATGCAATATACAATCCCGTTTCTTGTGGCAATAAAGACAGGTCTCTGCTGTGTTACGGCTGGTGTGCATACAATGTCTGTGTTTCATTCACAGCCTAACTCCAGCAGGTCAGATACAGCGCCATTCATCTATGTTCCTTTGTACCATAACTGGGAGGATGGGGCAGTAGCAACCGGACATATTGAAAACTTTTAAATATACCTTTCTTACCCTACCTCCCATATGTTTTCTCTTATTTATTTTTTAAAATAAGAAAATTGTTCATATTTGAAGATTTCATTTAGTTCACTGCAGTCACTTCTGTTTACTTTCAATTAAAAAACATTTAAATGAGATTAAAATAAAATTATGGGCCCAAATATCCCATGTAGCTAGGAGGTATTAAACTGAGCAGTGCAGAAATACTTCATTTAAATCGTTACAGAATTTTATATTAAAGAGCCCTGCTCCACAGCGTAGTACAGCAAAGATAAAATTGATGCTTCAGTCATCTAATGATCACATGGAACTGACTCTACTCATCAGTCTGCACTACAATGGAGTGTCAGAAAGGAAATAAAATATGTGATTTCAGCAACTGTGTTTCGGGATATCTTTGCTACAGAGGCTTAACCTCTCATTAATGTGCTTAAATTGACTCATTCATTTTTATAATTCTGGAAGGCAAGAGCACAGTGAACAATTGACAAGAATTAGAAAGTGCCCTGTAAAGAATAGTGGTCATGATGTAAGTTTATTTTTTTACGCCAATTGTTTAGCCCATTAGGATTCTGAGCACATCTGTCCATCTGCTTTGCCAAGCTGCTGGGACCAGAAAACAACCCTGATCAATCAAGTCGGATGTGGCTTCCTCTGTGATACATGTCACTGATAACACTGTGGTACCTGCCACATTTATTATTAATTAAAGATGGAAAACATGCAGGAAGCAGATTAATCCTGCAGGACAGGAACACACAGCATATCTGAGCTTTCTTTGGTGCCCAGCTGTTTGATTATGCCACAGTCCATTATTAACAAGGACTGTAAGAACTAGGGTCCCCCAGAATCAAAAGGTACTAATACAGTCCATTTACAGTCAAACATTAATGGGAACCCTCTGCTTTGTAGGTATTACAACATCAGATTCCCACAGACATTTATAACCAAAGCTTGAGTCATCATTCAGGAAAAACTCACACAATCTTAGTGGTTCCTTTCATTGTAGGCATTTGTTGCCCCAAATTTCCTTCTTAGGACTGCTTTAGCTTCATCTCACAAATCTTCATAAGCTTATTTTCTTTTTCATTACCCTTGATGCATTTTCCTTTATTAATACTACTGGGACTTTCACTTTGACACCTTTATGATTTAAACGTGTGTTGGTTAGTTTCCCAGTGTTTACAGATTTATCCATTATTAAGGCCTATCCATTTCTGGTTCGATTCCGATGTAGTCAGATAACATACTGTGTATGACAACAGTCTTTCTAAACTATTTTCAGGCACACTTATGACCCAACATATGGCCTGCGATGCTATATGATCTGTCTTGATATATGTTCTATGGATATTTGAAAAGAATATGTATCCTACCATTAATAGGCAAAGGGTATTGTTAATGTCAGTTAGAGCCAGCTGATTGAAAGGGCTGCTGTTTTTCTTCATATCCTTGATTCTTTTTCACTCTGCTTGTTCCACTGAGTATTGAGAGAGAGGTATTGATGTGCCCAAGTGGAATTTGGGAGTTTTTTTTCTCCTTTTGTTTTTATCATTTATGGCTTCACATATGTAACACTTCTGTTGTTTTTGCACACACCAGGTGTTGCTGTATTCTTGGTGGATTAACTCATTTATCATCGTATAACATACCTCCCAATCTTTGACATTCCCATCACTTTTTTTCAGATTAAGTTTCACATGCTATGTATTTTCCAGTCCTTCATATTAAACTAGAAATGGAATTTGGAAACTTGGAAATGAGGTTCTCCTGAAATATGTACTTGGGTTACTTTTCTCATAAGCATGCTATGTGCATTTCTGTCTTTAAGGTGTGTGTTTAAACTATTTATAGTTTGTTTCTTTTTTGGGGTTTTAACTCTTAGGTATGCCATTTTATTTTTTCACTTTATATTTGATTTGTCTTTGTTTTTGTTTATCCAGTTTTCCCTTTATTGCATTCCACTTAGATATTTGAACATTTTTAGAAATCCATTTTGATGTATTTATAGTTCTGTTGAAAATTTTTCTTTGTAACTCAATTCCACTTATTTCTCTGAGCATTGCATTTCAGATTTATAACTTTTTAAATATCACTGGTGTCCATGTTTTACCATTGGAAGCTTTTTATTTCTTTTTATAACTATTTTGTCTTTCCCATATTTTATTTTCATCCATTGGGAACACTATTAATCACTTATACATTTTGTTACACAATGAAATATAACTTAGAAAACACAATAGAAATAATTCTAATATTCTAACATTTATTTTCCCTTTTTTCTTTCTACTCTCTTGATTTTTCATGATTCCCTCTTGCAAAATTTCTTTTTCATTACAAAACTTCTCTCTCTCACTCCCACCGGCTTTTCTTTCCTCCTTAGGGAAATATAGAAATAATAGTAGAAAAAAATACAATATCAAACCAAAATAAACAATACAGAATGCTCATTAGACACTAATCATATATGGAAATTTCCATAATTTTTTTTGTGGGTAAAGTTTACCTATGCTACACTAATGCCATTCTCAATTTTAGTCATTCCCTTTTTATTATGTGCCTCTATATCTCAAATGATTATTAGGGCAATTCAACTTAAATGTCTAGCACAGAGGCTCCTTGAGATTATTATTAAAATTATTTTCTGCATTGGAACAGTCTTATTTTCAGTATAAAACAAAATATACTATCATTTCCTAGAAATTGCCATCACGTTTAAAATGCACTTAATGAAACTATCCTTCAGAACTTTATATCATAATTTAGTTTTCTTAGTTTCCCAGTGCTTAGAACCCTTACATTTGCCCACAGTTGGCAAAATGATTAAACTCAAATCCTATTCTAAAATAGTGTTGAATATTTCATGTACTTTATTGAATTTTGTACTGACAGTGAAAGACTGACAGATATTTTACTACATGCCACTGACCCAAGAAAGGATTTAAATTCAAACTTTGAAGTTCAGTTTCTGAATGTGTATTTGCTTAGTACCATCATAAAGGTCAGTTTCTGAATATGTATTTGCTTAGTACCATGATAAAGAAAAAACATTTATCAGTCAAATCTTCCTAAGTTGGAGACTATCTGTATTTATTATCAAAATGATTAGAGAGAGTACCTCATATTATAAAATACAGTTGCTACTGCTCTAAGCAAAATAGATTCCTTAATGGTGAGAGGTAGATAGATACATGATGGAAAAACCAGAGAGTACTAGGAGAAAGACAGCTAAGTAATGGAATCCAAATATTTTATATATAACTGAAGGACTCAACTAAGAATGGTCTGATAATTCTTAGGACAGTATAAGGTAGACACAACAGCCATTCTTATGAATGGAAACTTGGTTTACACTAACTACTCTAGAACATAAATAATCACTGGAGGGCAGGAGGTTTATACCTACCCTGATACCAAGGCTTGGCATTCCTAGGACTAACACTCAAATCTGAAGGTGTGAGAGCCACTGGATAGTATAATCCTCAATTTGCATAGGAAACTGACATAGGTGAGGTTAAAATGGTATAGAATGGTAACTTGATACAGAAATTATATTCTGGCCTAGCTTCTGAATAACAGTTGGTAGCGCACCAGACTATGGAGATAAATACATGCTGATTATAGCTTAGATCCCCATTCTAACTGGCCTGAACATACATCAGGTATGTAAATACTTCACCAAGATCCTGGCAGACTCGTGGTAGAGGACTATAATATGAGCTTCCCTCTGGAGTATACTTCTCTAAGGCCACATAATTTATACACTTTTAAAAAAGAAATTACATATATATAATACATACCTATAATAAAGGCATGTGTTCAAACTCAAATGTATACCTTATAAAGAAATCATGAAATAATAATGAAATGATGGCAAGTGACCAAAAATATTTAATTAAGTAAGATATTTAGTATTTTCATCATGGTTGGTAGACTAAGTACATTTTGAGATGTAAATCAATGACATGTTTATTTAGCATATGTATCAACTTTAAAATTAATGAGGACCTAGTCCAGTAAAATATTAACAGACTGTGAAATTCCTTGAAGATGTAGCGCTTTAATGCGTAAATCTATACACTGAAACAACTTACATTTCTTAATTTCCTATCTTTTGAAATAAGACACAAAAGAGAATGAAAATTGATAATATCATGAAAAGAGTCATGTATTTAGGGGTCTAGATTGTGGTGCATCGATAAACTGTGATCCTGTACTAGGATAAACCAATGGGATGGTTCTACATTTGGGTCTAGTGTCCTCCTCTAGTACCCC
>NW_006203968.1:51177-52957 GCF_000334495.1 Tupaia belangeri chinensis
GATAACATACTGTGTATGACAACACTCTTTCAAAACTATTTTCAGGGACACTTCATGACCCAACATATGGCCTGCGATGCTATATGATCTGTCTTGATATATGTTCTATGGATATTTGAAAAGAATATGTATCCTACCATTAATAGGCAAAGGGTATTGTTAATGTCAGTTAGAGCCAGCTGATTGAAAGGGCTGCTGTTTTTCTTCATATCCTTGATTCTTTTTCACTCTGCTTGTTCCACTGAGTATTGAGAGAGAGGTATTGATGTGCCCAAGTGGAATTTGGGAGTTTTTTTTCTCCTTTTGTTTTTATCATTTATGGCTTCACATATGTAACACTTCTGTTGTTTTTGCACACACCAGGTGTTGCTGTATTCTTGGTGGATTAACTCATTTATCATCGTATAACATACCTCCCAATCTTTGACATTCCCATCACTTTTTTTCAGATTAAGTTTCACATGCTATGTATTTTCCAGTCCTTCATATTAAACTAGAAATGGAATTTGGAAACTTGTAAATGAGGTTCTCCTGAAATATGTACTTGGGTTACTTTTCTCATAAGCATGCTATGTGCATTTCTGTCTTTAAGGTGTGTGTTTAAACTATTTATAGTTTGTTTCTTTTTTGGGGTTTTAACTCTTAGGTATGCCATTTTATTTTTTCACTTTATATTTGATTTGTCTTTGTTTTTGTTTATCCAGTTTTCCCTTTATTGCATTCCACTTAGATATTTGAACATTTTTAGAAATCCATTTTGATGTATTTATAGTTCTGTTGAAAATTTTTCTTTGTAACTCAATTCCACTTATTTCTCTGAGCATTGCATTTCAGATTTATAACTTTTTAAATATCACTGGTGTCCATGTTTTACCATTGGAAGCTTTTTATTTCTTTTTATAACTATTTTGTCTTTCCCATATTTTATTTTCATCCATTGGGAACACTATTAATCACTTATACATTTTGTTACACAATGAAATATAACTTAGAAAACACAATAGAAATAATTCTAATATTCTAACATTTATTTTCCCTTTTTTCTTTCTACTCTCTTGATTTTTCATGATTCCCTCTTGCAAAATTTCTTTTTCATTACAAAACTTCTCTCTCTCACTCCCACCGGCTTTTCTTTCCTCCTTAGGGAAATATAGAAATAATAGTAGAAAAAAATACAATATCAAACCAAAATAAACAATACAGAATGCTCATTAGACACTAATCATATATGGAAATTTCCATAATTTTTTTTGTGGGTAAAGTTTACCTATGCTACACTAATGCCATTCTCAATTTTAGTCATTCCCTTTTTATTATGTGCCTCTATATCTCAAATGATTATTAGGGCAATTCAACTTAAATGTCTAGCACAGAGGCTCCTTGAGATTATTATTAAAATTATTTTCTGCATTGGAACAGTCTTATTTTCAGTATAAAACAAAATATACTATCATTTCCTAGAAATTGCCATCACGTTTAAAATGCACTTAATGAAACTATCCTTCAGAACTTTATATCATAATTTAGTTTTCTTAGTTTCCCAGTGCTTGGAACCCTTACATTTGCCCACAGTTGGCAAAATGATTAAACTCAAATCCTATTCTAAAATAGTGTTGAATATTTCATGTACTTTATTGAATTTTGTACTGACAGTGAAAGACTGACAGATATTTTACTACATGCCACTGACCCAAGAAAGGATTTAAATTCAAACTTTTTTTTTTTTTTGGAGAGATTTTTCACTGTAGGGTGCGTGCGCTCGCCAGACAGACAGAGAGAG
>NW_006203968.1:53071-62999 GCF_000334495.1 Tupaia belangeri chinensis
CGGGGTCCGGGACACGAACCGCGGTCGACTACGTGGGAGTCCAGCGACATAGCCATTACGCTAACTTTTGATAATAAATTCAAACTTTGAAGTTCAGTTTCTGAATGTGTATTTGCTTAGTACCATCATAAAGGTCAGTTTCTGAATATGTATTTGCTTAGTACCATGATAAAGAAAAAACATTTATCAGTCAAATCTTCCTAAGTTGGAGACTATCTGTATTTATTATCAAAATGATTAGAGAGAGTACCTCATATTATAAAATACAGTTGCTACTGCTCTAAGCAAAATAGATTCCTTAATGGTGAGAGGTAGATAGATACATGATGGAAAAACCAGAGAGTACTAGGAGAAAGACAGCTAAGTAATGGAATCCAAATATTTTATATATAACTGAAGGACTCAACTAAGAATGGTCTGATAATTCTTAGGACAGTATAAGGTAGACACAACAGCCATTCTTATGAATGGAAACTTGGTTTACACTAACTACTCTAGAACATAAATAATCACTGGAGGGCAGGAGGTTTATACCTACCCTGATACCAAGGCTTGGCATTCCTAGGACTAACACTCAAATCTAAAGGTGTGAGAGCCACTGGATAGTATAATCCTCAATTTGCATAGGAAACTGACATAGGTGAGGTTAAAATGGTATAGAATGGTAACTTGATACAGAAATTATATTCTGGCCTAGCTTCTGAATAACAGTTGGTAGCGCACCAGACTATGGAGATAAATACATGCTGATTATAGCTTAGATCCCCATTCTAACTGGCCTGAACATACATCAGGTATGTAAATACTTCACCAAGATCCTGGCAGACTCGTGGTAGAGGACTATAATATGAGCTTCCCTCTGGAGTATACTTCTCTAAGGCCACATAATTTATACACTTTTAAAAAAGAAATTACATATATATAATACATACCTATAATAAAGGCATGTGTTCAAACTCAAATGTATACCCTATAAAGAAATCATGAAATAATAATGAAATGATGGCAAGTGACCAAAAATATTTAATTAAGTAAGATATTTAGTATTTTCATCATGGTTGGTAGACTAAGTACATTTTGAGATGTAAATCAATGACATGTTTATTTAGCATATGTATCAACTTTAAAATTAATGAGGACCTAGTCCAGTAAAATATTAACAGACTGTGAAATTCCTTGAAGATGTAGCACTTTAATGCGTAAATCTATACACTGAAACAACTTACATTTCTTAATTTCCTATCTTTTGAAATAAGACACAAAAGAGAATGAAAATTGATAATATCATGAAAAGAGTCATGTATTTAGGGGTCTAGATTGTGGTGCATCGATAAACTGTGATCCTGTACTAGGATAAACCAATGGGATGGTTCTACATTTGGGTCTAGTGTCCTCCTCTAGTACCCCGGTCATGATTGTCCCCATAATACAGGGCTGGCTGAGGGTGGAGGAGAATTACAATGTTAAGATCATTTTGAAGGTGTATATTGCTGTCATTCTCACACTCTCAAACAGACAGGCTCATATAGAAGGAAACAAAGAAAAACTAAGGAAAACTAGATGAAAGGCAGGGACACAAAAAGCAACTTAAGAAAAGAACAAGTGAAATATTCTGTTAAGAACAAAAGCAGTAATGCCTGCCAAGTCCCAAGATACAATCCATTCATATGCATAAAGTCAAGAATTCAACTTCTATAGAGAACTGTAGGCTTGGGACCAGCAGTTTGCATAATGACTACATCACTGAACTTCCATGTAATGGACTGTGATCTGGTCCCAGCTCCGGTGGCTTAAACTCACGCTGGGCACCTGTGCGTGTGTGCACAAGATCCTGAGAGGAGAATGGAGAAGGAGGGATTGCAGCGTGGCCATCCCACCTGTGAGGTGATTTCTTGCTTTCTAGCTCTCTGTCTCTCTCTGTCTTTCTGGCGAGCGCACACGCCCTATAGCAAAAACTTCAAAATAAATAAATAAATAAATAAATAAATGTAAAGAAAAGAAAACTGTAGGCTTCTGCCCATAAATCAATTTCAAGGACTTTTTATATCTTTGCCCAATATAACAGAACCAGATATGAGTTGCATCTTTGTATGAAATGCCAAATTTCAGCCACGAACTATCGTTCTCTTCTCTTGCAACTTGTTTTTCCCATGACTCTTCATGAACAGTTCCTAGGAACCTTCTACACAGGTTCCCACATGACTTTCATTAAAACCCTAGGAAATGGGAGTTCTCCAGGTACCAAAACCAGCCTTAAGTGAAATCAATAGTTAAAGCCTCTGCTGATTCCACAGAGTTTTCTTCAACTTCTCCTCCTCATAGCCTCAATTTTCTCACAAGTTTCTAGTGTTGCCACCTTTCTGGGGACAGGAAAAACCTAAAGAAGTCCAGCCAACTTGGAGTTCAACCATTTCAAAGAATATATATATAACTGAAGGACTCAACTAAGAATGGTCTGATAATTCTTAGGACAGTATAAGGTAGACACAACAGCCATTCTTATAAATGGAAACTTGGTTTACACTAACTACCCTAGAACATAAATAATCACTGGAGGGCAGGAGGTTTATACCTACCCTGATACCAAGGCTTGGCATTCCTAGGAGTAACACTCAAATCTAAAGGTGTGAGAGCCACTGGATAGTATAATCCTCAATTTGCATAGGAAACTGACATAGGTGAGGTTAAAATGGTATAGAATGGTAACTTGATACAGAAATTATATTCTGGCCTAGCTTCTGAATAACAGTTGGTAGCGCACCAGACTATGGAGATAAATACATGCTGATTATAGCTTAGATCCCCATTCTAACTGGCCTGAACATACATCAGGTATGTAAATACTTCACCAAGATCCTGGCAGACTCGTGGTAGAGGACTATAATATGAGCTTCCCTCTGGAGTATACTTCTCTAAGGCCACATAATTTATACACTTTTAAAAAAGAAATTACATATATATAATACATACCTATAATAAAGGCATGTGTTCAAACTCAAATGTATACCTTATAAAGAAATCATGAAATAATAATGAAATGATGGCAAGTGACCAAAAATATTTAATTAAGTAAGATATTTAGTATTTTCATCATGGTTGGTAGACTAAGTACATTTTGAGATGTAAATCAATGACATGTTTATTTAGCATATGTATCAACTTTAAAATTAATGAGGACCTAGTCCAGTAAAATATTAACAGACTGTGAAATTCCTTGAAGATGTAGCGCTTTAATGCGTAAATCTATACACTGAAACAACTTACATTTCTTAATTTCCTATCTTTTGAAATAAGACACAAAAGAGAATGAAAATTGATAATATCATGAAAAGAGTCATGTATTTAGGGGTCTAGATTGTGGTGCATCGATAAACTGTGATCCTGTACTAGGATAAACCAATGGGATGGTTCTACATTTGGGTCTAGTGTCCTCCTCTAGTACCCCGGTCATGATTGTCCCCATAATACAGGGCTGGCTGAGGGTGGAGGAGAATTACAATGTTAAGATCATTCTGAAGGTGTATATTGCTGTCATTCTCACACTCTCAAACAGACAGGCTCATATAGAAGGAAACAAAGAAAAACTAAGGAAAACTAGATGAAAGGCAGGGACACAAAAAGCAACTTAAGAAAAGAACAAGTGAAATATTCTGTTAAGAACAAAAGCAGTAATGCCTGCCAAGTCCCAAGATACAATTCATTCATATGCATAAAGTCAAGAATTCAACTTCTATAGAGAACTGTAGGCTTGGGACCAGCAGTTTGCGTAATGACTACGTCACTGAACTTCCATGTAGTGGACTGTGATCTGGTCCCAGCTCCGGTGGCTTAAACTCACGCTGGGCACCTGTGCGTGTGTGCACCAGATCCTGAGAGGAGCATGGAGAAGGAGGGATTGCAGCGTGGCCATCCCACCTGTGAGGTGATTTCTTGCTTTCTAGCTCTCTGTCTCTCTCTGTCTTTCTGGCGAGCGCACACGCCCTATAGCAAAAACTTCAAAATAAATAAATAAATAAATAAATAAATGTAAAGAAAAGAAAACTGTAGGCTTCTGCCCATAAATCAATTTCAAGGACTTTTTATATCTTCGCCCAATATAACAGAACCAGATATGAGTTGCATCTTTGTATGAAATGCCAAATTTCAGCCACGAACTATCGTTCTCTTCTCTTGCAACTTGTTTTTCCCATGACTCTTCATGAACAGTTCCTAGGAACCTTCTACACAGGTTCCCACATGACTTTCATTAAAACCCTAGGAAATGGGAGTTCTCCAGGTACCAAAACCAGCCTTAAGTGAAATCAATAGTTAAAGCCTCTGCTGATTCCACAGAGTTTTCTTCAACTTCTCCTCCTCATAGCCTCAATTTTCTCACAAGTTTCTAGTGTTGCCACCTTTCTGGGGACAGGAAAAACCTAAAGAAGTCCAGCCAACTTGGAGTTCAACCATTCCAAAGAGTATTGTTGTAGGGGACTTCTAGTAATGTAATTGATTCCAATGCCCTTGCCAAACTTCCTGAGGATACAAGGATAAATAAGTATAAAATTTAGAAGGAAATAAAACGTCATAATCAGTGAAACAAAGTAATGATCACAGCTCCAAGTCACAAGCTTAAGAAAGGACTCCAAGAATCCTATGAGGGCACTCAGGCATTTTTTTCCCTCTTATTTTAGGCATTTTGTTTTCTACCTACATTCACTTTTCCTTCCCTTGCCTTCCTCACACATGGCTACCTTGGTTTTTCTAAGTTTTGCTTTCAGACATAAAGAAGGTGACATTCTTGGGTGGCACATAAACTAATGACACCCAGAGAAAACAGCAAAATGACCTAGATGGTGTGGAGGATCAACAGACATATGACCACTTTGATCCCAAACTGTTAATCCTCCTTTCTTATAATCCCAGTGAAGGCCGACAGGCCTTACACTTGGGGTCAATGCAACTCTCTGCATCTGGCCTCTTCCCTCTCATGGAAAGTAAATAAACACTTGTCTCTGTTTCCTCTCAGAGTCTGTGAATTGTTTCCAAGCCCACTATTCCTTCCACCCAAACACACACCACTGCAAAACTCAGGAGCTGGGAATGTTGAAGGGGTACCGAACCTGCACAAAACAGGGGTTTTGGTCACTCTGAGGTTTTTTCAGGAATTCTTAGAGTAACAAATTGGGGACATAGTGGCCCATAGAAGGGAAATGAAAGGTCTATTAAAATTTAATATATAGGACTCTTTAGTGAGAATGAATTCAAACTCAATCAATAATTTATTATCTTACTATAATGCAGAATTTTATGGCCTCATGTGTGACTGTTCCATGTCACTTGAAATCAGCATGGGAATAGATTTTTTATAATCAAAGAAAATGCCTTAATAATAATAATAATATATGAAATTTAAAATCTTTAAGGAAAAAGAGGTTGAAAACTTCCAGGGACTATGTAGTATAGATGAAGCTACACACACAAATACACATATATATATATATAAAACATATATATATATAGAATATACACACACGTATATATAATATACACACATATATAAATATATATTGTAAGAGCCAGAAGTTGGCATGGAGGTTAATGCACTGAATATCACATTGTCAATTATGTAGTTTGAATCTGGATCAGGAGATAGATAATCGTTCTCTATGTAGAGAAGGAAATGAGGGAGAAAAAATAGAGAAGCAAGACATTTGTGAGACACAGAAATGGTTTATTACCTACTGATAAAGGCATTGTGGCATGACCATAGTCCTTGGTTGAGGATTACTCACATTTTCTCTCTCTCTGTATGTATCTGGTGAATATACATGCCCTAAGGCAGAAACCAAAATATAAATTCTTCAAATAAAATGAAGAGTCACATAAACTTAGAAGAGTTCAAAGGATTTTTGTTTATGTGTATTATGCCAGATACAGATGCTATCCTAGAGCGATAGAGATAGAGATAGAGAGATAGAGATAGATAGAAAGAAAGAACCCTCCGAATGGAGCCTAATGAGGCCATAATCCTCCATCCTCCATTACATCAGGATCCTGGTAATGTCCATAACTGTACATGATATTGTTTTCAGTCTGACAATTTCAAGATTCTAATCTTTTTAGCCACATGGCATGCTGCTCCTTGCACACATTACTTCACCACTGTGTCTTTAGGCAGAACTATTTTTTTAACTTAATTTTTTATTAACTTTCGGCCTGCGGTTGCAGGCCCGACCACCCCAGACCTTCACGCAACCCTACCCCTACTCCTCGTTGGACCTCAGGTTGGTTCTGTGAGAAAGATAATGAGAGAGGGAGAGAGTGATATTTGACATCTCACTATGTTGAGATCTTCCTTACAACTAACTGGGACTACAGTCCTGTGCCACTCCTCCTGAACAGTTTTAGGTTGGACCAAGATCCAAACCCATCCCATGAGGCCTCAGACATTCAGAAGCAGAGCATTAGCAGCATTGAGCCACTGCACTTGGCCAAAATGTTTCATTTTGATACTAATTTCTCATAAATGCAAATGATAGCAAGGACCTACATCTCACTTGAAGTCTGCAAAGGATGTACAAAGGATGCTTATTATGAACGTCTAATTTTGTGGGGACCAGTGGGTAGCATGGTGGTTAAGGTGCTCAATATTCCCACATGAGTGACCGTGGTTTGAGTCTGGACCTGATAGCTTTCTCTCTCTCTCTCTCTCTTTCTCAGTCTCTCTCTGGTCAAACTAAACTAAATGAGAAAATAAAATAACTCTTAACAAGTGAAAAAAAATTTAAGTGACATTTTAACAGGGTTTTAACAAATTTTTTTTAAAAATATTTTTATCTATATATTTTTAATTTATATATTTAAAAATCATGTGTTTTAGAGCAGTAGAGGTTCATGACAAAATGGAGCACAAAGCACACATCCAATACACATGCCCATAGTCGCCTGCATTATCAGTATTTCACATGAGAGTGGCAAATTTCTTAAAATTGAATCACCCAAAGTCCAAAGTTTACATTAGGGCCATCTCTTGATGTACACTGAATGGGTTTCAAAAATGCATAATGGCATCTATATCCCTTATGCTATCATACACAGTAACTTCACTGCCCTAGAAATACTTCATTTTCCACCTGTTCATCCTACCCTCCACAACCCCTAATAAGCATTGACCTTTTTCCTTGTTGTATAGGTTTGCCTTGTCCAGAATGTCATATACTGAGCATTTCACACTATGTAGACTTTCAGGTGGCTCCTTCACTTAGTCATCTGCATTTGGATTTTCTCCATGTCATTTTTTGGCTTGCTAGCTCCTTTCTTTTGGTGCAAAACAATACCCATTGTCTGATTGTATCTCATTAAAAATGTTTATGACTGGGGCCATCAGGTGGCAAAGAGATTAAGGTACTGGATTCCCACATGACAACCATGGTAAGAGTCTCAGATCTGGCGGCTTGCTTTCTCACTTTTCTTCTCCATCTCTCTCTGGTAAATTTAAAATAAATAAGTATTGAAAAGAATAAATAAATATTAAAATTTAATGTTTAATGTATCCATGACTTATCAAAGGACATCTTAGTTACTTCTAAGTTTTAGAAGTGGTAAATAAAGCTCATAAGAACATTTATGATTTTGTGTGGACATATATTTCTAAATGGTTTGGTTAAAAAAAACCAAGGGGCATAATTATAGGGTCATATGAAAGAGTCTGTGCAGTTTTGTAAGAAATCCTGAACAGTTTTCGGAGTTCTTGTTGGTCTCATTTGAAAATTTATCTCAGGGTACCCGTGCTTCCAGGGAGAAGAGTAGAGAGTGAGAGAGAAGCGCAGAATATGAACCCCTCAGTGTGGCATGATCATACTGTAGTTCCTTCTACTCTATTCCTCATGCACAGATAGCCAACACATTTTTCAAACTGCTTACACTGGGATTTGTAGAGCACTCAACCATAAAGAAACTGCCTGAGCATACAAACAAAGTCATGGGCCAGCTTGGGCCATTTTGTATTCTCAATAAGGAAAGAAAATTCCTGACATTCCAAATCCTTATCAGCACATGGTGCTTTCGGTGTTTGGATTTAATCAATTTTCATAGGTATGTAGTAGTATCCCATTATTGTTTAAATTTGCCTTTTCCTGGTAATATGTGAATTGGAACATCTTTTTATATTTTACCTGCTATATAAATGTATCCTTTGTGAGATCTCTGTTAAGATTTTTGGTTTAATATGTATTTTTTGTTATTGTTGAATTTTAATAGTTCTTTCTATAATTGTGCCTGATATTCATTTTCTTGCCTTTTAAAAAATTTTCAGAAGGTTCCTATGTTCACCAGATAGAGACAGAGAGAGAAAGAGAAAAGGAGAAAGAGAAAGCACCCTTCAATAAGACATTCTCATACCTCAATCCCTACTCCTCCATGCCTCCTCTTTGTCTAGATTATAGGTAGCTATACACTTTGACGTGGTGTGTTTTTGAAGTCACTTGGGCTGGATTTTAACTTGGCATCAGCAATGAGGGAACTTACTCTCTTTACTAGCAAGACACAGGGACTCCGAGGCTCTTAATTGTGTATATATGTATATACCCACAAACATACACATATAATATATTATGTATATATATTCTATCCATTTTGTTATGCGAGACATTTCCTCACTGGAAAGAAACACACAGGCAGATTGAGGGACAGGAGAAAGCACCCTCCTCACATTGGGTGAAGGTCATGCAGCAATTGCATCTTTGCCATTCTTCCTCATTTGGGGATTTGGGCAAGTAAGCACATTCACCACGTGCATTTTTTCAAGTCGAAGAGTCCAGAAATTGAACTGGGTAGTTGACCATGTGGCATCCAGCCACTGTAGCAACCATCCTAGTAACACTGGCAGGCTTAGTCATATATGGCTTTGTAAAATATTTTGCTCCCATTATGTGATTCCTGTTTTAATTCTTTTGACTTTTCTGCACAGTTTGAAAACGTTTAAATTTCATGCATCCCAAGTATCCTATTCTTTCTTTCATGGATTGTTCTTTGGGGTTGTATCTAAAATTTCATCAACACAACAAAGTTCATGTCAATTTTCTCCACTGTTATTTTCTAGAAGTATAATAGGTTTGTATTATAACCTTCAGATCTGTGATCTATTTGGGCAATCTCGCAATTAACATATTTGTGAAGAACATATCTACATACATCCTACACACGTCTTACTATACAATTTCGGTATTTTAGCAATTTGGCTGTGTAGATATTCCAGCAACAATTCTTGAAAACTCTATCTTTTCTACAGTGTACTGACACCCTCTTTGTAACAGATCAGTGGATATATTTCATTGGGCATATGTTCCTGGACTCATTATTCTGCTCTATTGATTTGTTTGTCTGTCCTTTTCCCAACACTACACTATGTTCAATACTGCAGTTTACTATAATACTATTCTCGAACTCAGATACTGTAAGACCTTGACTTCTTCCTGAGATGGAGTCACAGTGGTAAAAATTTTATAGCAAAAATCTGGTGGCATGGAGCCTCTAAACAACTGCAGCTAAGGGAAATGGTTTGCATTTTTTTATAACTATGACAAGAAGTACAGTGAGTTATTCTATTTCTCTCTAAAAATAGGGTAATAAATCACTCAGACTATCATGATCCAATGCCCGTTTCCTTACCAAAAAGCCAACCCATTATTCAGACTATTAGGTTAAAAGCCACTTACCTCCATATCCCATTTGGCAACCCATTCAGACCCACTTGGAAGCTTTTCTCCTTCCCAAATAAAGTCCTCCTTGCTCTCCTCTGTGTCCTCATCACTAATATTTCATTAACTTTGGACACCATTGTTGAGTCTGATCACCAAACACTCCTATATCATATTTGGTGACATGGCTTGAATAACTTTCAATATGATAGAAATGTAAGAAAAGTGGACTCTGTCTTTTCTCTGGG
>NW_006203968.1:63013-65440 GCF_000334495.1 Tupaia belangeri chinensis
AAGGACCCGAGGTAATTTAAGAAAACCATTTGAACACCAATAGGTGGTAAAGACTGCAATGATAGGCTTGCCAAGAAGCGCTCAGCCAATCCCCCAGCATAATCAAAGATCCTGAGAAGGTTGACAGATTTGTGATTTTGTTTCACTCCTAGAATCATAACCACCCCATGGAGATGTTAATGTTCTTAGGATAATTGATAGTGTATGGCTAGAGTACTCCCTGGGGCATTCTGAAGGTCTTAAGAATATGAGACCATTCCCTATAGCCCATGTTCATATCAGAGCAGACTCATCTTGATTCTTCCTTCTGGCTTTCTCTTACCCTTTAAAAAAGGAGTGTTCCTCCTCAGAGTAACAATTGGCTTCTATCACTGACAACACTAGACCAGAATATTCCCATAAATTTGCCATGGCTTTTTGCTATCACTCAGGACACAAAATCTCTCCAGTATATTTTCAGTTTTTTACAATTTGCTCGAGATAGATACTAGTGTCACTCTCTGTTTTAAAGAGACTTGCAGGAGTTCCCTCTTCCTCTACAGGCAATTGGTGTAACTTAGTCAAACAGGAAAGGGAAAGATATATACAAATATTTCCTCTGTTTTTTTTTTTTTCCTATTTTCTCCTCCAATCTCCTCAGGATCTTGGGTATGCAAGTGCATGCACCTAGTGTGAGTTTAAAATCACCGGGTTCGTTTTGTGACACAAATAATGGTGAAATAATGGAGTCCAGAAACATAACCATTTTCTATGTGCTGGTCCACCACTTTATTTCCTATTAACTCTTCCCCACTGGCTTAGAAGGTACCTGGCTTTCAAGGTTGATATAAGACCTCAGAATTCCCAGCTTTCCAGCCCACAGTAACTGTTCCACCAAGTCATACTCTGTATTCAATTCTACCTGTTTCTTTAGGACCTCTAGAGACAACTCCCCTAATAATTAGTCCTTCCGTAGGGTGTTGAAATGCCAAGAGGGATAATTATAAGTTCACGTGACAGAGTCATTGCAGTTCTGATTTTTAAAAAAGTCCCAAACTGTATTGCACAGTAGTTGTTTGTTTCCATTAAAAAAAAACTTGTATGAGTGCGTCTTTACTCCCAGGGAGATAGGCAGAGGGAGAAGGGAGAAGAAGGATGAGCAAATTTCTCCATGTAGCATTGTCACTCTGCAATTCCTTTTCCTCCATCCCTCCACTCTGTCAGCTTTTGAACTCTCATGCATATACACCCATCATATTTATCAAACTGTCTACACTGAGATTTGAATAGTGCTCAGCCATGTAGCAAACACCTATAGGCAGTTAAAACCCCAAGGCCATGGGGTCATAAGTGGGTCATTCAGATGCTATCTGCCACCTGAATGGTTTCTTTGTGATTTGTTCCTTAAGGCTTTTGGCCTATTCTTTTTTTTTTTTTTCCTTTGTTTTTTTTTTTTTTTTCTTATTGTTGAGTTTTAGGAATTCTTTCTATATTGTGGATAATATTCCTTTTTTTACATTTTAATTTTGACTTTGGCAGAATGTTTCTGTACTCACCAGAGAGAAATACAGAGACAAAAAGAGAAAGAGAACGAGAAAGCTCCCTTCAATAGGCCATTATGATACCTCAACTCCTTCTCCTACGTTTCTCATTGGTGCCTGAATTACAGATAGCAACCCTTGTACATTGAATGTTTGTTTTTTAAAGCCACATGGACTGGAATTTAACCTGAGTTGACAATGTGAGAACCAACTCCCTTAAGTAGCAAGATACAGGGACTTCTTAGTGGTTCTTACTCCTCTCTCTCTCTCTCTCTCTCTCTCCTTATTAGTCTCATGCACACACTGGAATGAAAAAGAGAGGCAGAGGGACAACAAATGAAGTAATAATTACATAGATGAATTCCCTGGTAGTTGATTGTAGTTTGAGACCCAGACCTAGCAGCTTAAAAAGACTCATACCAGGTACATGTACATGCATACACAAGATCCCAAGAGGTTAATGGAGGAAAAAGGATTGCAGCATGTTCATCTTCCTTGGGGTTTGATTTCTCAGTTTCTCTCTCTCTAGTGAGTGCATGTCCATGAAGAAAAAAAAAAAAAAGGAGAGAGATAGAGAGGGGAAAAAAAAAAAAGAAGATGGAGATGAAGAGAAAGTGAGAAAACACCTTCTCCACATTCAGGGATACTTATGCCACAATCACGGCTCTTCTAGTCTTTTTTCTTTAAGGATTTGGCCAAGCACCCATATTTACCTGGCATATTTCTCAAGTGAGCAAGTGTGGAATTCAATACTGTGTAGTTGACCATTTCGGAACTGGCCACCTTAATCACAACACCACTGGCTGGCTCAGACATCTATATCTTTTTTTTTTTTTTTTTGAGAGGAGAGATTTTTGCTATAGGGTGCGTGCGCTTGCCAGACAGACAGAGATAGAGAGACAGAAAG
>NW_006203968.1:65469-97012 GCF_000334495.1 Tupaia belangeri chinensis
GCCACAATCCCTTCTCCTCCATTCTCCTCTCGGGATCTTGGGCATGCATGCTCACAAGCCTGACGTGAGTTTAAGCCACTGGGTCTGGGACTCGAACTGCGGTCGACTACGTTGGAGTCCAGTGACTTAGCCATTACGCTAACTACTGGTCCCGAGACATCTATATCTTTTGAAAATGTTCTCTTTTTTTTCATTTTGTGGTTTGTGTCTTCATTATTTTGACTTTTCTTCAAAGTGCAAAAACGTTCAATTTTCATGCAGTTTATGTTGTCTATTCTGTCTTTTATGAATTGTTCCTTTGTATCGTATCTAAATGTCATCAGCACACCAAAGATCATGTAGATTTTCTCCAGTTTTACCTTCTATAATCTGATAGGTTTCTGTTTTACATATAGATTTGTGATCCATTTTGACAATTTTGTGATTTACGTATTTGTGAAGGATGTGAGGTCTATGTCTAGATAGACTTATTTATTTTTTTGCATTGGCTGTCTAGATGTTCTAGTACCATTTCTTGAAAACTATATTTTCTTCACTGTATTGACTTTGCCTCTTTGTCCCAGATCAGCTGACCGTACTTATGTGGGCATATTTTCTAGGCTCTCTATCCTGCCCCATTGATTTGTTTGCCTATTCTTTTCCCAATACTACACTGTTTTCCTTACTGCATTTTTCTCCAGTAGTAAATCTTGAACTCCTGTACTGTCAGACCTTTGACTTTCTTCTTCTGCAATATTATGTGGCTATATTGTATCTTTTGTCTCTCCACATAAACCTTACAGTTCATTAGTTGATATTCACAAAAATTCTTTCCTAGAATTTTGACTGGGATTGCATTGAATCTATAAATTATACTGCAATAACTGGTAACTTGACATTATTGAATATTCTTACATGTATATATATATAAACACACACACACACACACACACACACACAAATGCCTATGGACTATCTCTCTATTCATTTATTTGAGTTTCTTTTCTAAAATTTTCATTACATAGATGTTGCAACTATTTTGTTGGATTTATAACAATTTATTTCATTTTTTTATTTTTTAGAAAGATTTGGGCATGAGACAGAGAGACAAAGAGATTGGGAGAAGGAATAACAATCTCCTATGAAATTAGGTCATGCTAAAATGTAGTTTTTTCCATTTCTCCTCCTTATCACAATGTTCAAGCCTGTTTTACAAGCTGGTGGAGGCAGGACTTGAACTGCACTGTTGTCCAAATAAAATCCAGCTCCTTTAACCAATAGGTCATAAGCTTTCTCTATTTTTCATTTTGTTTCCACAGAGTTGTACATGGCGTTATATTTTTGATGTCCAATACCACTTGTTCACCTCTAGCAGGTGTTTATTTTTTTATTAGAATTTTATGGCTGGTTTGAGGTTCACCAATCAATATTAAACAAAATTTTAAGTAGTCTTCTTCTAGCCCGATTTATAGAGACCTATTTGGCAAAAAGCCCTGAAGATGTGGGGAAATGCTCTGAGCAAAAATCAATTGTCTAGATAAGGTATAATAAAACCTTATAGCTTGTCCTTTCCTGAACCCTTACTGAAGGCAGAGCAAAGGGTGGAATTTTCCAGGGGCCCTCAACACATACATCTGATGGAATTCAGAAATTATCTTAACTTCAATTAGCAAAATCCAAGCCCTGTTCTTACTCTGTAAGATTCTATAGCCTTAACAACACCACCTTCATTGTTTGTAAGAAAGTATCCTCTCTATACCTGCAGCTAGGCTTTGCTTCACTAGATAAGAAGTTTAATGAATTTCTCTTTGACTTGAATGTAACCAAGATATACTGAGGTATGCAAGAGAATGTCCTCTCCACATGTGCTGATAGGCTTCACTTCACTAGATAAGTAATTTATGGGAAATGTCTTTGCTTTTGCTGTAACCAAGAGCCAAACGTGGCAGCAGCATATCTAAACCTTCAAGGATGAGAAGACCAATATCACTTGCTTCCTATGTCTGTAAAATATCAACTGTTTTTTTAGAATGTCACATACAGGTGGTGTTGTTTTGCCCTGTAAATAAAGGTGCTCAATTTACCTCGGTGGCACAGGTTGTTCAGGCTGCTTAGGATCAGACTGCCTGTGCCCACTGCTACTAAGTCTCTTTGTCTCTTTCTTTCTGCTTCCTCATGGATCGAGAGAAGTCTAGGGCAGAGGCTGACACTAATTTTTTCCAAAAGCCTGATTGCTAAAACATGATTTTGAATAAAATAGTGTTTTATTTTATTTTGTTTGTGTAAATTATAAATACTGTTAAGCAGATAAGCCTTTATATCTATGGTAAGATCCAGTTCAATTTCACAAGATATCAGAGGAGAAGTCTGGAACAGAGGCTTATACTTATTTTTTTTTCCAGAAGCCTTACTGCTGAAACATGATTTTGAATAAAATAGTGTTTTATTTTATTTTGTTTGTGTAAATTATAAATAGTGTTAAGCAGATATGCTTTTAGATCTATGGTGAGATCCAGTTCAATTCCGCATGCTATCAGAGGAGAAAGAGCTTAAGAAGAAAACATGACAGGATTTCCTATTATCAACCTGTGGCATTCCAGGCAAGAGAAGTGGGAGCTGACAAATAAGAAAGAAGAGATGAAAGCCATTTGAGAATCTTCACACTAAACCCCTAGCCCTCAGTCTCCACTCAAGATCTGGAATGATGGAAGCCAGGCAGAACACTGGAAGGAACTTTTGGGGGAATTTGTAAGAGAGTAAAGATGTAAAAATTCTAATATCAGGAGCTCTTCAATAAGTGGTTTACCTGCTATTGTGTGAATTTTTAGAATGGCAATCCCTCCACACACAGGCTTACAGCTTCTAATCAGGTTTGTACTCCTTAATGCTGTAGTATGAGCTTATGAGCAAGGAAAGCCTTGAACACTGAAGATAGAGACCAAGAACAGAAAGTGAAAATAATTTGGAGGAAAGAGGCCATACGCACTGAAGAAAACTTTGCAAATATTAAAAACTTGTCAGGAAGTGCCAATAACTGCCTTTCCCATCGTAGATCATTAGAGTTCATCCTAGTTCCTAACTGAGCTCAATTAAGAAACCAAATTCGAACAAAGCAGATTATGAAGAGAATTGCATATCAGTTATATAGTTTTATCTGTACAGTTTTACTTCTTGGTTCTTCCCTCCTTGGGACATTCAGCAGACCATTTTTTGTGGGCTTGTCCTAGGCCTGCGCCTTTCCATCATACAAGAAAGTGAAACAGGTATGGAATGATGGAAGCCAGGCAGAACACTGGAAGGAACTTTTGGGGGAATTTGTAAGAGAGTAAAGATGTAAAAATTCTAATATCAGGAGCTCTTCAATAAGTGGTTTACCTGCTATTGTGTGAATTTTTAGAATGGCAATCCCTCCACACACAGGCTTACAGCTTCTAATCAGGTTTGTACTCCTTAATGCTGTAGTATGAGCTTATGAGCAAGGAAAGCCTTGAACACTGAAGATAGAGACCAAGAACAGAAAGTGAAAATAATTTGGAGGAAAGAGGCCATACGCACTGAAGAAAACTTTGCAAATATTAAAAACTTGTCAGGAAGTGCCAATAACTGCCTTTCCCATCGTAGATCATTAGAGTTCATCCTAGTTCCTAACTGAGCTCAATTAAGAAACCAAATTCGAACAAAGCAGATTATGAAGAGAATTGTATATCAGTTATATAGTTCTATATGTACGTGGTGATCTCCACAAGAGTGGAGTCGTAGTCTAAGCTCAGTGATTTTAAATATTATAGACAAAAATGATACATTTGTGAGAAAGTAGTCTAAGTAATTCATTTTCAAGAATAGCTTAAAAAAATTATTTAAGCAGCTTGTAAATGTGACAAACACAGAAAGTTAAAAGTACTCCAGAAAATTCCTGAACAAGTGAAACCCAAATACAACAGGTCACTCTTGAGAATAAGATGGTGGCTGATCATCAGTCCTTTATTCCATTTTACTTCCTGGTTCTTCCCACCTTGGGACATTTGGCAGACCTTTTTTGTGGGCTCGTTTTAAGCCTGTGTCTTTCCATCATACAAGAAAGAGAAATGAGCAATAGATGCCTAATAATTAAATAATACAACTCGGGCATTATCTGGGAAGATTGTACAAACCATAGTACTCAACCAGTGAGGATCTGGGGGCAGGGCTTTTGCAACAGAGAATACATAGCTTGTTGTAACCATTCCATGCATGCCTGTCCTTCAGACATCCTACTTTGCTAGACTGCAATAAAAACCTTAATTCACCTACTCTCATGCCTCCATATCCATACTTTAGCATTGAACAAGAGAACGTGTTGCTCACACATTGGTAGGAAATACAGGACATGAGATTTTCTATTAGCATAGGAAATCCTAGGAAAACTTTAAGAGATATAGGGGAGTATATGAAATTAGTGGAACATACATTTATTTTCAAGGAATTTCACTATAAGTGCATTAGTAGTCTTTTGGTAATAGAGGTCATTTCTCATTCCGGGAGTTGAGAACACACTTCCCAGAGGAATCTTTATTGGCATGTTGAATACAAGACAAAAAGAATCCAATAGCCTTTTCTGCAGTTTCAATCCCTCAAGAGATTTTGGCCAGAAACAATAAATATATAATAGTAACGCTGCATATTTTTAAATTTTAAATCCTTAACTTCATCAATATTTAGTGAAATTAAGATGACATTGTACCTATGATGGGGACCATCAGATGGCTAAATTGTTCTATTGTTGGATTGTGATGTAGTCAACACCAATTCAAGTATTAAACCTGATGGCTAAAAACTCAAGTTGAGTGAACATGTGTATGTGTGCAAAATTTTTAGAGGCAAAAGAAGGAGAAGGGATTTTGGCATGGTCATCCCCACTGGAGCAGTTATTTCTCACTTTTTCTCTCTCTCACCAGTGAGCACAGGTGCCCTCTAACAAAACACTTTCAAGAAAAGAAAATAAAAGACATTGTATCAATGAAACCTGAACAAAAAGTAATTGATAAGAGAACATTCCAAGTATTTTAAAAGGAGGGAAAACATAAATCTAAACAGTGACCAGAAAAAATAAAAGAAAGTCAACTAAAGAAAACTTCCCAGATAAAATTCAACAGTTTTCCAAAATGAAGGGGTCCAGAGTTGCACAACAAGTAATAAGATAGGTAGATTTCAAAGCCAATTGTCAGACCCAAGAACATAGTCTTCACTCTCTTCACTCCTACAGAGAACCTTGAGGCAGACTTCTAAAATTTATACTGTGTGTGTTTGTGTATAAGTGTGTCTGCATGTTTTCATCTGTATACATATATAAAACCCTGAGAGGGCCAGACAAGACTAGAATGACAGAGGATTTAGTTGAAACCTGAAGGGCCAGCTGATGGCACAGTGCTTAGAGTGGAAGATTCCACATGGTTAACTTTGTGGCTGGAATACTGGACCTGGTAAATAGGAAATATACCAGACACCCATGCATAATTGAAACACAAACAGAAAAATCGAGATGGAATTGTAAAAGGCCATCGAACCTGAGTTTTTTTGTCACCCCAATGGCCCATGTCTTTCTACAGAGCTCATGCCCTATATAAAAAAATGAAAGAAAAAAAAAGACAAAAGAAAATAAACAAAAAGAAAACAGTGGAAATTAAGCACTACATCAGGAAAAAGATACTCAGAAAGAAATTGACATGTTCCCATTTCTGGGGTTCTGTTTGAACACTAATCTTAAATAAATACTTTTTAAATATAAAATGTACACACTATTTTCTTTAAAATGATATCACTGTTTCAAATTCTGTCACAAAAGTCAAGTATTAGTAACTGTAGACTAAATATTTCAACAAGAAAAGTATAGCATCATTGCCACAGGCAAAAGAAGGAGAATATGCCTCAACCTGAAATCACCTGCTCACCCATAGGCATTTCCCGCATGCATTTTTCATGGTGTAATTAAGGGTCCAGGTCTCAGATGCTGATCAGCTCAATGGTGAGTACAAGCAGGCATAATTATTTTATGAGCTGTCATGACTAGTTTGAACAAAAGTGAGCAATTTCAATTCTGATAGCATTGATCATGAACTGTTGGTGGCATTCAGCATCCAACAGTTTACATCCTGTAGAACAACTTAGGAATTTAACTTAAAAATTTTATTTCTCCTTAAATTGGGAACTATTTTGGCCCTATTAAATGGCAGATGTTATTTTTTTTCTGACCCACTAATAATTTTACTTCGTTTTAAAAAATACATTTAATGCCAAATAAAAAAAAAAAAGAAAGAAAAGGGGACCAGCAGTTAGCATAATGGCTAAGTCGCTGGATTTCCATGTAACGGACCATGGTTAAAACTCATACTGAGTGTGTGTGTGTGCATGCCCAAGATCACAAGAGGAGAACAGAGGAGAAGGGATTGCAGCATGGCCATTTCCCCCTGGGAGGGGGTAATTTTTATCTTTCTATCTCTCTGTCTCTCTCTGTCTTTCTGGTGAGCACACGTTTCCTATAGCAAAAACCTCTCCAAAAAAAATAATAAATAAATAAAAACACATTTAATGACTATCCATCACTTTGATTGTCAGATGAATTTACCCAACATGAATACACTTCACACCAGTCCAGTTGAGGTTACAAAACACATTATCCTCATCTGATAATAACCCATTTCTTTGTCTCATAAATGTCTTACCTCAAAATTTTTTGTCTTAATTTTTTTTTAACACCCTCGCTTTTTTACAAAGGAGCTGAATAAATAACTCCCTAAGACAGATGTTACTTAATCGTGGTAACAAAACTCTGAAGTCTTTGGGCCAGGCTTGGATCATTCAAATTCAAAGAACCCTGCAAGTCAAGCAGCTTAGAAATACATGTTGACGTCAGCCTTAATGGATTTTCACTGTAGAAAGTTTTCATTTTTCCTCAGTAGAAGGGAAAAATGAGGGCCCAACCCTTTTTGATGAGGACTGTGCATCAATCTGTGTTTCGACCCGCAGGACAGTCAAACAAGTTTCCTGAGGGAAGGAGTGAGAGACGGGATGAGCAGTGCAATGTTACAACATGGAGACGACACAGTATTACAACTCTTTAGGGTTGTCCATTTATTGTGGGCCGGGGATCATGGTTATATACAGGTTGGTGGACAGTGATTGCTTGTTAAAGGTGGGTTATGATTGGTTTCTTTTGTGGACCAATCATGAGGTACCGGATATGCAAATCTGAGGGATTCTAGTGGCCAATCAGAGTATGGTTTTGAAGGTGAGTTTTTGAAGGGGAGTCAATCATGGCCTTTGTCATTGTGTAATTGTTTGCTCTCTGGCAATAGTAAGAGACTCATGAAAATGTCCTCAGAAGACTCGCTGGTGTGCAGCCTCCCACAGGTTCCCCTTTTTTGTTTTAATTTGAGAGATGAGGAAAAGGCCTGAGGGAATCATGCCTGTCTTAGGTTGGAATTGTTTTTAGAACCATACGTCCATTCTTACCCATCATTGGAGAGTCCCATAGCTATGATGGGCTTCCTGTCTTAGGTGGAAGGACTGAACAATTCTTGGGTTCATCAGACTCTCCTACCTGTCTTTGGCTAACAGATTCAGTGCCTCATGCAAGACCAGTATAAAGGTGTTGGTCTTCCATCTCCAATCTGGTATAGTGGACCTGGATAGGCTGCATAAGCAAGTCAATTTGTTGTTTGAGGAATGACATGAGCCTATTAAATATAACAGGTCCCAGTGAGCAAACAAATAAAAGGCCAATGAATGGGCCAAGGAGGAGGAGGAACAGGAAAGGGAGGAGACCATTCCAGGCAGACCATAAGTGATTGTCGGTGAGCTGTTTTCTATGACATTGGAGAGATTCTTGGAGTTGATGTATTTTGTCACGAATGATGCCGGACTTGTTGGCATAAGAGCAGCAGCGTTCCTGTAAAGCAAGACAGAGACCCCCCTATTCTGCCAGGAGGAGATTTAAACCTCATCTATTTTGAAGAACCACCTCAGCCAGGGAATCTAGTTGGTCTTGGATGAAGGTAACTGTGGAGGCTAATTCCTGAACGTCTGAGATAAGACCCTCAGTGACTTGGCGTAGATGGAGAGAATAACCCAAGCCAGTGGAGCCAGCAGCTTAGGTGCTGTGATACTCAGGGTGGGCAGAATGGGAATAAATTGTATAGCACATTTAGATTTTCCCATGATAAGGTCGAAGGAGGGGACGGGGATTGTTTCATCTCCTTTGACAATCTCTATATCAGGGATAAGAATGGCAAGGGTACTGGAATATCAATGGTCATTAGAATAAATTCCCCAGTCCTGTCCTATTAAATTTAGGTTTTGGTATCAAGGGATAGATGATACCTGATTCATTTTTCCCTAAGCCTTTTCCTGGTGTATAACCCTATGTTAACATTTGCACAGTAACTGTATTGGAAGGACTGAGTATGATGAGGCTCATTTGTGATAACAAATCTCTACGCCAAAGGTTTAGGGGGAGACCTTCTATAATAAAGGGTTGGATGGTTCCTTGGTTTCCCTCTCTGTCTGTCCACTGTAATACTTTAGCACTCCTTTCTGGATTCTGGCTTTGACCAATGCCTTTTAGGTGGGTAAGGGTTGGCGTTAGGGGCCAAGTTTGGGGCCAGTTGTCTTTTCTGGGAATGGTAACATCAGCTCCGGTGTCAACAAGTCCAGAGAACTGTTTACCATCTAACCATAAAGTAAGCATTGGTTTCTTTGGGGAAATTTGTTGGACCCAATAAGCATCTGAGGAACCAAACCCTTTTTCACCTCGTGAGGAGGTTTGGGTGTTATTTTGAGTGGAAAGCAGTGGAAGGAGTAAGAGTTGAGTTATTCACTTTCCAGCTGTAATAGTTGTGATTAAATTTGGAGAGGAAGTCATAATTTTTATTTCTCCCTCATAGTCATTATCTATTACTCCTGGAAAGATTTGGTGTTCTTTTTCTAACTGAATTTTTTTCTTTTAATTGTTTAATTTCATTAATTATTTTTTGTTTTGGGTCAATAAGAGGCAGTGCCGAGGCGATAGTGTTACAGGGTGATGGCCGTTTTTTGAAGGGCGACCATTTGAGGTTATTATATTTGTCAGCCTCAGCCTCTAGGATTTCCTCCTCTGAACTAGTTGATGACTCATTTTGGCTCTTATAGAGCCTTAAGGTTGTTTTTCTTTTTTAGTTTTTTGGATTTTTTGGGTTTTGTCTCGCCTTTGGGGCTTTTAACTTCTTCCTCACTATCTAGGGAAATAAGATCCTCTCCCTGTTCTTTTTCAATTTTAGAATCCTTGGTTAGATCGACCATAGTGGCAAGGACTTCTTTTAAGCCCTGAATGGATAGTTCGTGCTGACTAAGCTCCTGTCCCATTATTACCCTTATTACTTATGAGTAAGCAACCTTTGTTACTTACCAGGATGATTCTCTGCCATCCCCTCCTGGATGATTCTCTGCTGTCCCCTTCTGGATGATTATCTGCCATCCACTTCTGTTTTCCGCCATGACCTTTCTCTTTATTTCAGTGCTTGGGATGATTCTCTGCCATCCTCTTCTGTTTTCTTCCACGGCCTTTCTCAGGATGATTCTCTGCCGTTCCCTTCTCAGGTGCTCTTCACAGGATCCTTCATACTCAGGTCCCTGTTTGGGTGCCATGTGTCCTTACCTGCAGGAGAGTCGAACAGGTTTCCTGAGGGAAGGAGTGAGAGACAGGATGAGGGGTGCAATGTAACAGCACGGAGATGACACAGTGTTACAACTCTTCAGGGTCATCCGTTTATTGTGGGCCAGGGATCGTGGTTATATACATGTTGGTGGGCAGTGATTGGTTGTTAAAAGGTGGGTTATGATTGGTTGCTTTTTTTGACCAATCATGAGGTACCAGATATGCAAATTTGAGGGATTCTAGTGGCCAGAGTATGGTTTTGAAGGTGAGGTTCTGAAGGGGAGCCAATCATGGCCTTTGTCATTGTGAAATTGTTTGCTCTCTGAGCCTATGGTGGCAATAGTAAGAGACTCATGAAAATGGCCTCAGCAGACTTGCTGGTGTGCAGCCTCCCACAAATCTGTACCACGAACAGCACTCACATCATAACTAGCTTTAGGACTGAATTGATTTTGCTTTAAAATCTCCCTCTAAATCCTTGGAACACCTCCCACTCCACCACCTTCCAAAACTAAAAGATTTTACAACAAGTTAGGGAGCAATGAAGGGAGGGCTAGGCTCAGAACTGATGACTGAAAACTTACATGGTATAAATATTTCTACCATGCCTAATTTCAAGGTACCATCAGGAGTCATTGATGCACAGTTGTAAAGAGGTGAGCACAACTGTGTCTCCTGAATTGAACCAAACATCTCTGACAAACCCTTGCCTTCTGTTTCTGCAGAACAATGAAAAGTAGACTCTGGATTATTAAATATGGCTAATGAAAATCCACGGACTCAGAGAAACAAAGACGTCTCCAGCCAAGAGGAAATATACAGAATCTCTCAAATAGTTTCCTAAGATGGGAGAGTACATTGCTCCAGTTTTCCAGGTAGTCTTCTCAGCACTGCTAGCTTCCAACAGCCACACTCTGGAACACAGGAAAGGAGAATATGGGAATGCAGTGGAAAGACAAGCCCAAATAAGGCCAACCTTTTACTCAGAATGAAGTTTTTATTGGCAGTCTACAATTAGAATCACATTTGCAACTTTACAATCCAAGTCAAGTCAAATAAGGCTGTGGAGTATTACAAGAGTGGCCAAGACAGTGACCACACCATTAAAAAAAATCTATTAGAGACCTACAAAACCTGCCACCAGGTCTGTCCAAGACTACATACCTTGAATCTACAATAGCATGACTGGGTCCATAGTGAGCAAACAATCTTGGTAGGAGTATTCATGACAACCTAGTTTTATCCTAGAATGATAAACCTACCTTAGAAAGTAAATGCTTGATCACAATGCTGCCAAACACTCCTATGGGAATAAGAATTCATTGCCATGTGTTCTGTTTACTTATTGAGCAGACCAGAGAAGCAGGTCAGGCCTTCTTTATTTTCAATAAATTTCAACTGTAACTCATCTTACATGTAAGAACCATGGCATCCAGGATAATGTATATACAGAAGTCACTCACAGAGCCTTTGGGGGGACATAATACTGAGAGCAATCTCTGTGGAGACCATGCAATAGAGGGAGAGCAACACAGGTGCCAAAGAAATGACAGTATAAGGGGAGTTGAGACTTCCGGGGTACCTCGGTCCTTAAGGCCCTTCTTACTGAGGCAGTAGTACCCTGTAAACTTTCATTATAATGGTTCTGAAGGCAAGGGCTTTGTCATTGACAGCACATAGCCATACACACATGAGAACTCATGACATGGAATTCAATAGTTTCAAGAATTAACTCAGGAATATTTACTTGCTTATAATATCAATTCTTCAGTAACATTGGAATTCAAAACACATGGACTTCTTATCAGGAACTCAATGCCTCTGAAGTACAGGCAACTCAATATGTGCAAAGCATTTTACAGAAATTGCTCCACCAAGAAGACCAGAAAGGTTTTATCTACCATGATGAATTTTGCTTTTTTAGAGAAATTATGTATATATGGACTCAGTTCCAAAGAATCATGACACATTCCTTTCAGCAAATGACTTCCCAAAAGTGCAGGGCAGCAATGGAAATACAGGGTGGTCAGTCAAGTAAAATCTTCTAATCTTGCCATTACATATGGTAGTCTCAAGTGAGTTTCTCCTATGACCTTAATTTTGAGGAGAAAAGTGGGAAAAATTGCCAATGCTTTGCATGCTTAATTTCTGCCCATGACACTGAACTCAGAGAACTGAGATCTTCAGCAAGAACAAACATTCTTGAAATGACTCTTGAGAATAAATACTTTATTGCTACTAGTTGACACTGAAATTTCCAAATTGAAGTGGAAGCAGCAGGTGCCATCATTCTTACAAACCAGGATGACAAGAGTGCCCCTGTGTCTATAAAAGTAGGGAGAGTTAACTTTACTTACCCAGAAGAGGCTACTTTCTTCTATAATACTTGGGATTTTCCACTCTGGCAGGGACAAGGTAACCCAGCAGAGAAAAGAAAGGAAAAACAAAAAACAAAACAGAAGCAAACAAAAAAGAGAACAAAGAAAGCCTAGTTAAATATCTTTCCACACAGTTTTTCATCAGAAACACACAAAGGCAGTTTTATCCCTCACTGGCAAGAAGATGGAATGTTCAGCTCAAGTAACTAAAGGGCCTTCTGAAAAGTAAGGTGTCAACATGAAGTCAACTTCAAACTACTTTATGACTTCAGGATTGGGGCTGTGGGGACAAGGATGTGACAGGAACACATCATGAATATCAAGAGTTTGGGAGCTCTCAAAGTTGACCTGGTTCTTTATATATAATAGACATACCAGGTTAGCAGATAGAATGGTGGTTAGGTGGCTGGAGCCCTCCTGCTTGACTGCATGCTAAGAGTCCTCATTCATTTAAAAAATACACTAGTTTCCTCTGTGTGTGTGTGTGTGTGTGTGTGTGTGTGTGTGTGTGAGTGTATGTGTGCCCCAAATTCCAAAAGGACAATAGAGAAAAAGGTATTGCAACATGGCCATCATTGCAGAGAGGTGCATTTCTACCTTTCCTACCTCTCATTTTCTCTCTCTCTGACAGTCTCAGTTGAATGCACACATCCAAAAGAAAACTAACCAGCAGTTAGCATAATGGCTATGTCGCTGAACTCCCATGTAGTTGACTGCAGTTCGAATCCTGGACCTATTGGCTTAAACTCATGCCAGGCACATGTGCGTGCATGCCCAAAATCCTGAGAGGAGAATGGAGAAGGGATTGCGGTGTGGCCATCCCCCCTGTGGGGTGATTTCTCACTTTCTATCTCTCTGTTTCTCTCTGTCTTTCTGGCAAGAGCATGCGCTCTAAAGCAAAAAAAAAAAAAAGAAAAAAGAAAAAATTCTCAAAAACAATATTATTGATAGAATAATTTAATTAGTCGACATATTGAATATACTTATTGTGATATGACATGTCCCAGAGCCATCACTTTTTTCAATCAAAAAAATTATTTTTCTTTTTTTGGAGAGGATTTTGCTGCAGGGAGCATGTGCTTGCCAGAAAGACAGAGAGAGACTGCGAGACAGAAAACAATAAATCACTCCCCAGGGGGGATGGCCACACCTCCATCTCTTCTCCGTTCTCCTTTCGAGATCTTGGGCACACATGCACAGGCGTGAGTTTAAGCCAATGGGTTCGGGACTTGAACCGCGGTCAACTACATGGGAATCCAGTGACATAGCCATTACGCTAACTGCTGGTCCCCAAAATTTTTTATTTGGAAACTTCTTACAACTTATTGAGAAGTGAGACTACATTTCTACAGAAACTGCAAGCACTCTTAACACCTTCTAATTCCTTCTTTTCTCGTGATAGTCTGTCAAATCAAAGACCTACCCATCTCCACCCAAAAAATATAGACAAAGCACATCAAAATCTGTGACATGTCGAGAACACTTCCTAGAAAATTTAAGAGTGGATGAAATTTCCTTTCTCTCCTTATTCTCAAGTGCATTAATAGATTCTCAGTAAGACTCTGATCACATGGAGGAAGTAGTCATGGGCAGTAATTCTGGGACACACAGAAAGGCCAGTCAGACTTACACAAGCTGGCAAAGAATCAAAGCTGTCCTGCCTTCTCTCTTTTCTCCCCATAATCTCTCACTTGTCCTACTTGTCCCAGCTGTCAGTGAGCTCAATCAGCAATGGTGCAATTAAGCAACTAAGGGTTCAGTTATAAATGCTGACAATAGGGCCTTTCTGGTGGAACAGGAAACATATGTGAGATCTCTGAACTGTATCTTCTCACTTTTGATGTGATTTGGAAGTTGCTCTAAAAGTAAAAGAATAGAAGTAAAATATAAGGGATAAGCTTAGTAGAACCCCATTGAGATAAATAAAGGAAGCTATCAATGTAGAATTAAGGATTTAGTATTGAGGTTTTAGAGTAAGAAAGAGGCCATTTATATTTTATACAAGTATTTAGAATTTATGGGGTGCTGTTTTTGAAAATATAGATATGTTTTCAAACTCAAAGAAAGATGAATAGCGTAGGCACTACAAACCACACAGTGACCCACACAGCAAGAAGAAAAGGACTGTTTTATTTCCATTTGCAAAGCAATGAGGGTAAATAGCTCACGTGGAAAGTGCCTGGTCACTCTGAGAAATTCCATGCATGGATTAGTGAAGGCAAAATAGATTAGGGGGTCTCAGGTGCATGATATGCTAATTGCATAGCACAAGAGCTTATAATCATCTCAAGGATTCCTGATTTGTCGGGGCTCAGGTGACTGATATCTATTCTGAGAGAGGGAAACCATCAGGTTTCTGGTGCCAACCCTAGCCAATAATTTCTATCCTGCACAGCAGCTTAAAAAAGTAAGCGAAAAATCTTATCCTTCTTTAAGTTCAATTTGTGGAGATCTAATTGCCATGTCTCATGACTCATGTTATTTAAATTATGTAATCAACATTTGCAGTCTTTGGAACAGCTTTTGGGCCAAGAAAATCTAAATAACCTTTGCATGCCACATTGCTTAGAAGGACAGCTTATTATTATTTGTTATTATTATTATTTATATATTCAATCTCTATAAATCATTTAGATTTTAAAGAGACTTTACCCAGCATGATATAAACCTCAGTTCAGCCCAGTTGAGAATACTATACACATCCTCATCAACAGATAGTAAAACATATCTATAGCCCACAAATGTCTTACCTCTCTATTTTTTCCCCAAATTTACTTCCCTACATTCTTCCCCATCCACACTTTCCGGACACTTTGTCTTTAGTATCCATGACAATTTTTAATGTTTTCATGTCCTCCAGACTTTCAGTCTTTACTATTGAGTGCAAACAGTTGGTATATGTTAAGTGGAGACATACAGTGTCTCTCTTTCAAAGCCTGATTTGCTTAACTCAGTAACAGATCTTCCATATTTGTCCTCTCTATCAAATTCCAGGGCCATGTTGTTTTTTTTTTATGGCTGAATAGTATTCCATGGAAAATATATTTGCCCCACTTTTTTAATCCATTCATTCACTTGTGGACATTTGGGTTGGTTCTAGGTCTTAGGAAACATGAATAATTCTGCAATAAATATACTAGTGGAAGTGCCTTTCTGACTTAGCGTTCTCCTGTTTTTTGGATAGATACACAGGAGTAGAATTGCTGGATCATATAGTAGTTCTATTTGAACATCTGTGAGGAAGCTTCATTTTGTTCTCCACAGTGGCTAGACCATTTACATTCCCACCAACAATGTAGGAATGTCCTCCTTTCACCACATCCCCTTGCACTTATCATTTTTTTTTAATCTTAGCGATTCTGACTGGGGTTAGGTGCTAACTTGTTATGGTTTTGATCTGTATCTCCCTTAGGATGGAAGAGATTGTGCATTTTTTTCCAATGCTTTTTGGCTGTTCATATGTCTTTCTTAGAAAGTTGTTTATTCAGCTCATTTTTCCATCTTTTAATTTGGTTAATCATTTTCTTTAGGGTAAGTTTCTTGTGTTCCCTGTGTATTCTGGTTATCAGTCCCTTATCTGTGGCATATTTATCAAAAGTTCTCTCCCATACTGAGAGCTGTTGATTCACACTATTTTTGTTTTCCTTTGCTGTGCAGTAACTTCATCTGATGTAATATCACCTGTCTATTTTGGGGATTATTGCCTGTGCTTTGGGGGTCTTGATTAAGAAGTCTATGCTAACCTTAATGTCTCCTAGAGTTTCCTCAGTGATTTCCACCAGTAGTTTTATAGTTTGCAGTCTTAGATTTAGATCTTTCATCCACTTTGTGTTAATTTTTGTTAATGCTGTCATGGTGTTCAGATTCATCTCTGTGCAGCTGGATACCAATTTTTTCAGCACAATTTTTTACAGAGGTTTTCCTTTTCCCACTGGACTGACTGGTACCCTTTGTAAAAGATAAGTTGGCTATATGTTTTGGGTTTTATTTCTGGGATCTCTACTCTGTTCCATTGGCCCTCATGTCCCTTTATGTGCCAATATGATGCTTTTCTGTTCATCACAGCTATTTAATATATTTTGGGGTCAGGGAGTGAGATATTGTTAATGGGTGGGAGAGTGTTGAGCTGCATTGTGAAGTCCTTGGTTATTTTGGTCCAGATCACTAAAATTAGAGATCTGTCCCTAGGTGCAAAATGAAACTGCCACCATGAATGAAGTAGGTAGAAAAAAAGATTTAATAGAAAGGAAAGGAAAGAAAGAAAGTTCACCCAAAAAGGTTGTTGGGCGGGCAGATTACCAGGTGGCAACCATGCTTGGTACTAGTTAATCATTATTTTTATTACTAGAGGTCATGAATATTCATTATTGGGAGGTCCCTTACGCTGCCTATGTCCTTCCTTTAAATTTGAATCCACATGTTCTTTTCCTGAACCTGTGCATCTTCCTCACAGGTAAAGAAGGAGGAATTTGATTACTTAATTGCGCATGGTGCCCAGTGTGAGCCAGGTTGCCCCAATTAGACTGCCCAATTAGTCTATTGCCCTAATAGGAATGGGGGCATTGACCCAAAACACTTGCTTAGGTCTTTTTGATAAGAGAAAAATCTATGAATCATCCCTGTGCACTTCCCTCAGGCCTCAAGGAAGGAAGATGGCAAATTGCCTTGCCCTCCTGGCGCCCAGAGCTAGATGAGCCTTTCGCTTTTCTCTTAGGGTTGCCTGCTCACAACTAACTAACTGCCTACCACAATATCACCCACTCCACTCTTCTCACACAGGATAGCTTTAGCAATATGGAGTCTTTTATAATTCCAGACAAATTGTATGATTGTCTTTTTAAGATCTATGAAGAAAGTCTCTTGTAATTTTATATGGATTGCTTTAAACATAAAAATTTGGATAGATCACCATTTTGATTACATAACTCCTGCTAATCCAGGAACATGGGATGTCCTTCCCCTTTTTTTGTGTTCTTTTTGATTTCCTTTTTAAGGTTTTCATAGTTTTCCTTATAGGGGTCTTTGACTTCCTTGATTATTTTATTCCTAGGTATTTTATACTTCTTGTGTCTATAGTAATGGGATTAGTTTCTTCAGTTCTGTCTCTGTCTCCTTGTTTTTTGTATATAGAAATTAGGCTATGTATTTTTGTAAGTTAATTTTGTATCCTGCCCCTTTACTGTACATGAATTTACTACCTTGAGTTTTTTTGTGGATACTATTGGGCCTTCTATGTATACATTCATGTCATCTGCAAACAGAGTTAATTTTAGCTTTAATTTCCCTATTGGAATGCCTTTTATTTCCTTCTCTTCTCTGATTACATTGGCTGGAATTTCCAGTATCATATTGTAAAAGCAGAGAAAGTGGGCAGCCTTGTCTTGTACCAGTTTTTAGAGGAAAAGGATTTCAGCTTTTCCCCATTCAGTATAATGTTAGCTATAGGTTTTTCATAGATGACTTTTATTATGCTGAGAAACTATCATTCTATGCCAATTTTCCTGAGAATCTTAATCATAGAGAAATGTATTTGTCAAATGCTTTTTCCACATTAATTGAAATAATCATTTGTTTTTTTAATTTCTTTCCCTTAATAAGGAGTATTACATTTTAGGTTTTGCATATGTTAAAGCACCCTTGCATCCCTGGAATAAAGCCTAACTGGTCATGATGAATAACCTTTTTTACATGCTGTTGAGTATGCTTAGCAAGTATCTTATTGAGAATTTTTGCATCTCTATTTATCAGAGACATAGGTCTTTGTTTTCCATTTTTGTTGTAGCCTTATATATTATGGAAAAATGGGTAATGGAGGTTTCATAGAATGACTTTGGAATTGTTCCTTCCCTTTGGATCTCTAGAAATAGTGGGAGCAGAATGGAGGTTACTTCTTATTAAAAGTTTGGTAAAATTCGTCAGTGAAGCCATCGGTATCTGCACTTTTATCTGTGGGGAGGTCACTTATTACTGATTCAATATAATTACTTGCTACAGGTCTATTCAGATTTTCTATGTCCTCCTGAATCAATCTTGTTAGTTTATATGTGTCCAAGAATGGGTCCATCTCATCCAGGTTTTCTTCTTTGTTGTTATATAGTCGCTCATAATATTCTCTAATGATGTATTGTATATCCATTATGTCTGATGTAATGTTGCTTGACTCATTGTGAATTTGATGTATCTGGTTCCTTTCTCTATTTTTCTTAATTAGTCTAGCTAATGGTGTGTCAAACTTGTATATCTTTTCAAAGAACCAGCTTTTGCTCTCATTTATTTTCTGTATAGTTTGCTTATTTTCTATTTTGTTTATTTCTTCTTAAATCTTTATTATTTTTTTCTCTGGGCATTTTTTGGATTTTTCTGGATTTTTTTTTTGTTTCTTTTGTTCCTAGTTCCCTGAGTCATGATGTTGGGTTGTGGGTTGTCTTTTTGCCTCTTTTCTATCTTTTTTTTGTGTGCACTAGTTTCTGTGAAATTCTGTCTTATGACTGCTTTTGCAGTATCCCATAAATTATGGAAACATGTGTACTCATTATCATTTATTCCCATGAATCATTTGATTTTGATCTTAATCTCTACAGTAGTCATGACATCATTTTGAAGTAGTTAATTTAGTTTCCATGTATTTGTGTATTTTCAAGGGCTTTCCTGAGATTAATATCAAGTTTAATTCCATCATGGTTATAGAACATGCTATAGAACATGGATATCATTTCTATGCCTTTGAATGTGTAAAGGCTCTTTTTGTGCACTATCCTGTGGTCAATCTTTGAGAAAGTACCATGCGGGACTGAGAAAAATGTATATTTTGTGTTATGGGGTAGAAAGTTCTACTGATGTCTATTAAGTACATCTGATTTATGATATCATTTAGGTCCAGAATCACTTTGCTTATTTTTTGTCTCATTGACCTTTCAAAAGGAGACATGGGGTGTAGTGATCTCCAAAAATTATTGTGTTACAGTCTATTTCTTCTTTTATATCTAGCAATTTTTACATATTTTGGTGCTCCTGAATTGGGTGCATAGATATTTATAAGCATTATGTCTTCTTGGTGAGTTAGTTCTTTTACTACTATATAATGCCCTTCTTTTTTTTCTTCGTACAGTTTTCATCTTAAAGTCTATTTAGTCTGAAATCAGTATAGTGACTTCTGTTCTTTTTTGGTTTCCAGTTGCATGGAATATCTTTTTCCAGCCCTTCGATTGTAGTCTATGTATGTCTTTATCTGTGAGATGGGTTTCTTGTAGGCAGCAGATGGAAGTTTTCTAATTTTTAATCCATTTAGACAGTCAATGTCTTTTGATATGATCAGATAATTAAATCCAATGTTATTATCAATATTTCTAGACTTGTCCCTACCTTTAAATTGGCCATATACTCCGTTGTTTCTCCTTCTCTTATTGCTGTCTGTGTGTCCTTAGTTTTCTTGGTCTAGTACTCCTTTAAGAATTTTTCGAAGAGCTGGTCTGGAGTAGGTAAATTCTTTCAGGTTTTGTTTATTCGAGAATGTTTTTTATCTTCTTTTCCCATATGAAAGATAGGCTTTCCTGGTATAGTATTCTTGATTGAAATTGTTTTACATTTAACACTTTGAATATATTTTCCCATTCTTTCCTTTCTTGCATTGTTTCTGATGAGAGGTCTGGTGTTATCCTGTTGGGATAGTTTTTGTAAGTGATTTGTCATTTCTCTCTTGCCAATCTTACTATCTTGTCTTTGTGGTTTTGACCAAACTAGCTGTGGTATGCCATGGAGAGAATCTTTTTAAATTAACTCTACTTAGATTCTTTGTATTTCTTGGTCTGGATGTTTGAATGCCTCTCTAGATAGGGAAGTTTTCTTCTGGAATATTGTGGAATAGATTATCAATGTTCTTACTGGTTTCTTCACTTTTTTGGGATACCAATTATCTGGATGTTTTGGCAGTTCATAATATCTAGTATTTCTTGAGTTGCATCCTCAGTTTTCTTAGTTATTTTCTCAGTAGTTTGGATTATTTTTTTCTCGTTCGGAAGTTTTGTCTTCTCTTCTGAGATTCAATCTTCTGTGTGGTCTAACCTGCTTTTAATGCTTTTCAGGGAGTTTTTGATTTCTTGTATTGCAGCCTTCATATTTAACTGTTCCATTTTATTCTTTTTTATGATATTCAATTCTTTCACATCATGGAAGAGCTTCCTCATCTCTTGAAGATCAATGTCTCTTTTCTCTTGCATCTCATTGAATTTTGTTACCATAAATATTCTAAATTTTTTTCTTACATTTCGTGTACATGCTCTAAATTTTCTCAACTTGGAGATAAGCTACAGTGTTACCTTGCTGGAGATCTATTACTTGATTCTCTCATCCTTGAAGCTTTTCTCCAATTCCTGGTCATTTGGTAATATGTTCACTTTTGACTAATTTGTTCTAGAAGGATTCTTACTGTGAACTCATGTATTTTCCTTGCTACTTTCACCCTTCTATTGTGTTCCCCAGAGTGGGAATCACAGGATACGTTTTGCAATTGGATTTATAAAGGAGAATTTCACTCTTCTTGCAACAACTACATTGAGGTGCAAAGAATTGTCTAAATCTCACAATGTTCAGATGTTTAGCTACCATGCACATAGTTTTCTCTAGGAATTGGATAAGGACTGGGCAGTAAAAGAGAAAAGGAAAGAAAAAGAAAAAGAATGTAAGATATATAAATAGAATGACATAGCAAAGAAGAAAGAAGGAAAGATCTAGAACAAAAAGAGGAGGAAAAAAATCAGAAATGACATGGTAAATAATCAAATTAAGTTAAAAATAGAAAATGGTGTAGTGTGCTTACATGATCTTCACAGGACCAACATAGTTAGAGGTGGAGTGGCCTGGAAGGTGGAGTGGCCTGTTCTATTTGAGGAAAGAGGAGAGAAATTAACAGGAGATGGGTTTAAATGGTGAATAAAACCTATTTTTTTAAAAAAGGGGAAAATTAAGACTGTATAGAGAACAAGAGGGACAGTAAAACTTGCCTACGAGGCTATCACTGGGGTCAAGAAGGTGGCACCCTGGCTCAGGGGACTTCACAGCCATGAAGGTGTATTCAGAGGGCTAACACAGTCAGAGGTGGAGTGGCCTGGAAGCTTTTGTCATTGCTAGCACTCTGTCAGAGGACACCCTAGCTGGGCAGGGCATCCCAGCCATGAAGCTGCACCCCTGACTTCTGGGGACAGCAGACACTGGGCTCCCATGGAAAACTGTGGTTTGAATCCAGACCTGGTGGCTTGGTTTCACTTTCCCTCTCTCTCTGTCTATTTCTCTCTGGTGAGCACAAATGTCCTATAGCCAAATTTTTGAATAATAATCATTAACAATTAAATAAATAATTTAAAAAACCTCACTGTTTCAAAATAACTCATGCCTGTCTTGTAGACAACCAATGGAGGAATGGAAAATCTCTTTTGTTTGATAGAAGGTCCTGAAATGATCTACAGAAAGCAAAACTAGAGTAAATCCATTCTAGCTTACTTACTTATTTTTAACAAAGTAAATTGGTTGTTATTTAAGGGTCTCTGATTAGTATTTTTTTTCCAGTATAGGCAAGTACATAAAGGTTGATAAGAGAAAGTATGTTTTATGAAATCAAGGTGATGGGTAAAAATATTTTAGACTAAAATTATATCATCTAAGAAACACAAATATTTAAAAACTTTGTAATAATACAAGATAATGTAATAAAATTACACTAAGTCTCTAGAAATATGTAATACATGCAATAAAAAGAATTTTACCACTTATCCAAAACCTATCTTTTCCAAAGCACTCTGTTAGATGCAAGAATTATGATTTCCAACTCTGAAAAAAGCATACTTGTGCTAGTTTTTAGTATTGCATGTTTTTAAAAAATAGAAAGAAAAAGAAAGAAATCTTATAATGTTGGATAGCTCATTCAAGGTCATACAGCTAATAGGTGGCAGAACTTGGCTTTGCATCCAAATTTTTCTTCTATAACACACAGCACTTACTACATAGAAAAACGGGTCAAAAATTACTTTAATTATTTGAGACAAAATTGATTTGTAAAATCCCAGGCATGGCCTAGTATTCTTAAATGTCAATATCTACCTCAATGATATTAATTTAAAAAAAATAAGAAAAGTTCATTTTGTTCTTATGGTGAGTTTAGGAAACACAGTGTAATTACAGATAACAATAATAAACTATTCTTGTATTCAGCTTCAATGATTTAGAACCTGTTACCGAGAAGTAAAAGCCCTCTGATTCTAAGATAAACAGAATATTCTGTTTAATCATAAACACAAAAATCTGAAGCTCATTTTCTGAGCCACTTCCATATAGCAACAATCCTGGTTGCATTTGTCAATGATAGAGACGTTGTTAAATTAAGAAGTTCCTGAAAAGGTCACACTGTTGTCAAAATTCAACATGATGGTTGAGTGAAGCAAAGCTAGGCCTTTCCACACAGCCATAAGACCTATGGATGATTTACTCTTGAGTCAATGTTTCTTCATGTCACACATATTCCCCAATGGCTGCTTGATGACATAACACAATTGTCACAGGATCCTGCCACCATGCATAGACTTTGCTTCAACACCAATACCCAGAGGGATGTCTGCCATGGAGTACACCACCCCTTCTTGATATTGAGAGGTGTTTTCACTAATTTTACTCCATCCAGATTCCAACACATGATGCACATTAGGAAAGACTGTTCTGCTCCATACTTTATACACAGTTTATATTTTACATAAGGTTGAAGGTAATTCAGAGCTGTGAAGTACTACCAAAACTGAGGTCCTTAGTGAATTTTCAAAAGCTGGTGTCCAGTAATACCAGCTTGACCTGGAGATATTGGCAGTCAGGTTTAAGGTCTTCTCATTTACCTGGTCAGTTGTTGTGGAGCCGGAAACAATAGCTGACATTTGGCCTCTCTGCAGGCTGCTGAAGAGCTCTGGGATGTATATCGTGATCTTCTCAAATATTACAGGTGCTCTCCACTTCAGTCAACAACCCTATTTTTGTCTCAGGGTTGAACAGCAAATCATCATGCCTAGGTAGTTTCCCATTCCTATGTTAAATACTTTAAGTGAGGAGATATTTGCTAAACATAAAAGCTCATTGTGATGCCAACTCTGTGTTTTCTAAATTTTAAAATAATGAATTTTATTTTTACTTTTTGTATTGATCAGAGGTCCTAATAAATTTTACCTAGGAGCCCTGTGCAGAGAGTTGCCTGGAGTTGTGAGGAGACTGGTGAAGCAACCTGGGCTACAGTCCATTTGTCTAGATAGAGAACCCTCCTACAAGAGATGTCATCCAGAGAGAAGAGTTGGCTGTACACGCTGGACCCAATAAGGAACTTCGATGTTGGATGGAAAAATGCTTCTGAGCCTTAACTCCTGCCTGTGTGAGTACTTTCTTTCCTACCACTTTCTTATTAAAGTCATGTCATACTGCAACAGATAAATGTGAGCATAAGTGGTAGAAAATGCCACTAGGATCTTCTTCGACATTCACATGAAAGAGTAAGTGATGTTCTCCCCATTTCATCCCTGAGGGAAGTCCTATTTGAGGAATAGTCTTCAGTCTTCATCCCTGAGGACCATTTAGGCACCTAATGCAGCCCCAGGATAGAAGGACCTCACAAATGCATTAGCAGCACAGGACCAATTTCTGGCACAGAGATCAATGTCCTCACTTGGAGACTCTTAAAGAATCAAAGAGAGAGCATGTCAGAAGCGGGATACCCAAAGATTGGCTACATCAGGTGAAGAGGAAACTAGAGTGACTGTGTGGGGACTGCAAACACCACAGTTCAACTCAAGTCTATTACGAACAACTTCACAGAAGAGAGAAGAAGAGATAAAGGAACCGGATAAGTCAAATCCGCAATGAATCAGGCAACATTACAACAGACATAACAGAAATACAAATCATCATTAGAGGACACTATGAGCAACTCTAAGCCAACAAAGAAGGAACCGGAATGAGATGATCAGATTCCTGGACACATATAATCTACCAAGATTGACTCAAGAGGACATAGAAAGCATGAACAGACCTATAACAAGTAATAAGATGGAATCAGTAATAAATAAACTCCCAATAAAGAAAAGTCCAGGCCCCAATGGCTTCACTGCTTAATTTTATCACATTCTTAAAGAATAGGTAACCTCCATTCTACTCATTCTGTTTCTAGAGATCCAGAAAAGAAGGAATCCTTCCAAATTTATTCTATAAAGCCTCCATTACCCTAATTCACAAAATAGATAAGGATATGACAAAAAAGGAAAACTACAGCTATAGATCCCTGATAAATATAGATGCAGAACTACTATGTGATCCAGCAATTCCACTCCTTGATATCTACACAAAGGACAGAAGAATACTTAACTGGAAAAGTGCTTGCACATAGATGTTTATTGTGGCACTATGCACAATTGCTAAGTCACAGAAACAACCCAAATGCCAACAAACTGAAGAATGGATAGAAAAACTGTGGCACATATACTCAATAGAATACTATTAAGCCATAAAAACCCTGTCTTTTGACACAAAGTGGATGAATATGGAAGACTTACTGCTGAGTGAAGCAAGCCATGCTATTAAGGAGAGGCATTGTATATCCCCCCTTAATACATACTGAGTGTCTGCACTCTATGACTAAAACTAATTGACTAAAGATTATAGAAACACAGTATATAGATGTAAATACCAGATACAGTGTGTGTAAGAGGAGGATCTGAGGAAAGTCATTTGGGGGAGGGATAGGGAGGCAAAGCATTAATGGCACAAAGAGCTGTGGTATTATCAGTTGAAGATATTTTGTAGTTTTATCAATGGTACTAGGGAGAAATGTCCACATGTTGAAATATCCATTTTATAAGACAAAAATGTGATTGAATGTATGGAAGAAAATGAAATCAAAAAATAAAAAAAAAATTTAAAAAAGCACACTATATTGCTAACCATATTCAACAGCACATAAAAAACGTTATTCATCATGACCAGGTAGGCTTTATTCCAGAGATGCAAGGGTGGCTCAACATACACAAAAATATAAATATAATACACCATATAATAGAAAAAAAGAGAAAAAAATCTTATGATCATTTCAATCAATGAGAAAAATCATTCGACAAAATACAACAGGATTTATAATATAGACTCTTAGTAAAATTGGTATAGAAGGACAGTTTCTCAGCAAAATAAAAGCTATTTATGAAAAACCTACAGCTAACATTATACTGAATGGGGAAAAGATGGAAGTTTTTCCACTAATGGATACAAGACAAGGATGATCTCTTTCTCCACTCCTATTCAGTATAGTACTGGAAGTCCTAGCCAATGCTACCAGATAAGAGAAGGAAATAAAAGGCATTCCAATAGGAAAAGAAGAGCTGAAATGATCTCTGTTTGTTGATGACATGATGGCATATATAGAAGACCCTATATTATCTATGAAAAACTTCTTGAAGTAATAAATGCATAAGTAAAGTGGCAGGATACAAAATTAACTTACAAAAATCTACAGCATGTCTATATACAAACAGCAAGCACCGTGTCCCGGACCCGGTGGCTTAAAACTCACGCTGGGCGCGTGTGTGTGCATGCCCAAGATCCCAAGAGGAGAATGGAGAAGGGATTACAGCGTGACCATCCCCCCTGGGGGATGATTTCTCACTTTCTGTCTCTATATCTCTCTGTCTGTCTGGCAAGCACACGTGCCCTATAGCGAAAACCTCTCAAAAAAAAAAAAAAAGAAGTATAAGAGACTGACAAATAAAACTAACCAAGGAAGTCAAAGACCTCTACAATGAAAACCTTAAAAAGGAAATGGAAAAGGACACTAAAAAATGGAATGACATCCCATGTTCCTGGATTGGCAGGATCAATATAATAAAAAATGACAATCTTACCCAAATTAATCTACATATGTAATGCAATCCTTATAAAATTATAATAAACATTCTTCATAATTCTGGAAAAAAATCGTAGAATTTTTCTGGAACCATAAAAGACCCCATTTAGTTAAAGCCATCCTGTTCAAAAAGACTGGATTAGGTGGCACCTCATTTCCTGAACCCAAAATATATTACAAATCTGAGATAATCAAAACAGCATGGTATTGGCACAAAAACATACATGAGGACCAATGTACCAGAGTAGAGACTCCAGAACAAAAGGCCAAAGCAAAGAGTCAACTCATCTTTGACAAAGGGTACCAGTCTTTCCAGTGGGAAAAGGGAAACCTCTTTAGCAAATGGTATTGGAAGAACTGGTTATCCACCTGCAGAAAAATGAATCTGAACCCCTATTTGTCACCATTAACAAAAATCAACTCAAAGTGGATCAAACTATAAAACTACTGGTGGAAAGCACTGGGGAAACTCTGGAAGACACTGGGATAAGCAAAGACTTCTTAGTAAAGACCCCCAAAGCACAGGAAATAATCCCCCCAATAAACAGGTGAAATTACGTCAGATTAAGGAATTTCTGCACAGCAAAGAGCACAGTAATAAGTGTAAATCAACAACCCTTGGAATGGAAGAAAATTTTTATTAACTGTGACTCATATAAAGGACTGATAACCAGAATACACAGAGAACTCAAGAAGCTTACCCAAAAGAAAACAATTAACCCAATTAATAGATGGGGAAATGAGCTGAATGAACAACTCTCTAAGGAAGACATAGGGACAGCCAAAATGCATATTAAAAAATGCTCGACATCACTCATTGTAAGGGAGATGTAGATCAAAACTACAATGAGATACCACCTAACCCCAGTCACAATGGCAAAGATTAAAAAAGCAAATAATGATAAGTGCTGGAGAGAATGTGGTGAAAGGGAACAATCCTACACTGTTGGTGGGAATGTAAATTGGTCCAGCCAATGTGGAGAACAATATGGCTGTTTTGCAAAGACCTTTAAAGAGAACTTCTATATAATCCAGCAATTCCAAAACTGGGTTTCTACCCAAAGAGCACTCAGTTGGGAAGTGCTTGCACAACTATTTTTATTGCCTCATTATTGGCGATTGCTAAGACTTAGAACCAACCCAAATGTCCACAAACAGATAAATGGATTGAAAAATTGTGGCACATATACTCCATGGAATAGTATCAGCCATAAGAAAACAAGGCCCGGAATTTGATGGAAAGTGGCCAATATGGAATATTTGTTGCTGAGTGAAGCAAGTCAGACTATGAAAGAGAAGCATTGTACATCTCTACTTAACATATACAGACTGTGCAATCTATGGTATAGACTGAAAGACTGGAGAACATGAAAGTATTAAAAATTGTAATGGACACAGGAGAAAAAGTGTAAAGAGAGTGTGGAAGGGGAAGAACATAGAAAATTTGGGGGGGAAATGGAGAGGTAAGACACTTGTGGGACACAGATAAGGTTTATTATCTGTTGATGAGGATGTGTATGGTGGTCTCACCTGGGCTGGAGTGAGTTGTATGTCATGATAGGTAAAGTCTCTCCACAATCTAAATGATGTATAGTGATTTCATGTATGAATAATAATAAGAAAGTAAATATAAAATAAAAAATAAATATGTATATTAAAAGTAAAAAAATCTGTAAACTTTTGTTATCCCTTCTAACTTTGGGGGGATTCATAAAGAGCAACGTCAAATAAATAAAAACCATTACATGGAAAAGCATAGACAATTACTTGTAGACATGATAAAAAGAAACATTTGTATGTTCTTAGACTCAAAGTTTGATAAAAGTACCTTTTCATGTGGTGACAGCTGTGTGTTGATTGGCTAGGTTCCTCTCATGTGTTTTATACAAAAATGGAATTGATAAACCATTTTTTACAAAAAAAAAGAAAACATTTAATATCACTGTACATGTGCAGTACATTTCAGATAAACAATTCCAATGATTAGGTCTCCTCTAAATCATTCCAGGTAAGATACATATTAATTTTACAGCTCTCAAAGTGGCAAAATCATTCGGGGGTTAAAGATGTGTAAACTTAAAGTGCAATGTGTTCGGATTCATTTCGGTAGAAGAAAAAGAACACAGGAAAGGTGACTGGAAGCTCAAACCCTAAGTCTCACTCTGTTTGACCACCTTGGACATGTCAAAAATTTTAGTAGCAGTCTGGACTCCATTTGTAAAATTTTGGAGTTAGAACAGATGATCTCACAGATCCTCCCAGATAGAGCATTTATGGCTGCACTATATTCACCCCATTATTATTATTAATCAAAATTACTGTCATATGTGAAATATCTAGCATGTGCCAGATGCTTCAAATAGATATGATGTTGAATTTAAACAACAAACTAGCAAGGTAGTTATTTAATAATTTACAATTTAATATAAGGGAACTGTGACTTAGAATAAGTAACAGCCCGAAGTCACGTGCAAGTCTGGGAATAAACAGAAATGCACTATCCTCCATTAGACTCCAGTTAGCAGGATGCCCATGGGTTCTGACTTCATGTTCATAAACTTTTCTGGCTGTGTTAGTCAATGAACTGATCCTGTAGTGGGGCTTGTTTTAGGGATACTAATGTAATAGCAAATCTGTTGTTCTCTCCCAGTATTGTGAAAATACTGACATATCACAAAGCAAGGCGGCACTGAAAACAAACAAACAAACAAAACATTCCAACAATGAGAGAACAAGAAAAATGCTTGCATACTGGTTTTATAAGGCATGAACTCATCCCATTTCTTTTCACTATTACATAGGCAAATGTTCTTTCTTATGCAATCAATTCCTGTTACAAAGTGATCCAGGTAGGGAACAAAAAGAGGACAAACATTGAAAAAAATGTCATGCAATTTTTACAGTGAAGCTAACTTGAAGGTTCTTAAAGGTCATTCATTCTGGCAACTACATGGCCAGAGATGGCCCCTCTAAGTTGGGATTTTTCACAACTGTCAAAGGCAAGAAAACCCTCCGAGTTTACCTAGCTCTTTATGGGTAACAATATCAAGACACGTTTCTCCCTTCTGGCTTCCTTGTTAGGATCCAGGCATGTCTTCCCTACAGAGGCCATTCTCTTACCCTTCTCCCTACAGATAGCAGGATGATATGCACTTGCATCTGATTATTACATGAAAGAAAGGCTTAGCCCAACATTGATAATGGCTTGGGTATAACTTCAATGACAGACTCAGAAAAGGATCTCCTATGCCATAGTCTAGTATCTATTTCATATTGAATAGTACTGAATAAGTGGCACCTCTGACTGCCCAGATATCTAAAACAGTGCTGTCTTACATTACATAACACAATGGTGAATAGGTACTTGAAGTTCCCTAGGGAGGCAGAGGAAAAAGATGCTGAAATATAGGAATTTTAACTACTACTGGAACAGTAGAGGATGGTTAGAATTCAGTTGCTATGAAATGGCCCTGTTCTTTATTGTATGGAAGAGAAGTGCTTCATCCAACCTGGGCCAGTCAGGACAGGTCGCCCTCATCTGTGTCTCTCAACAAATTGGAACATCTCCCTACCATCTGGAACACCCATGTCCTACAAAGAAATTTTTTCCATATTTGGACATTCCTTTTTACTCTTTTTTTTCCCACCAGGTATCTTGTCTATGTTTGATAACTGCCCCTGACTCAGCAGTCACTACCACCAGGAAGGCAAAACTACAAGAATTGTCTGAATGGGAGAAGAAAACTGTCATGTGCCTTATCCTGTGTGACCTTAAGAAATTCTTGCAGTACACTGTGAGGTTTTTTTGTGCCATAGAAGCTTGCAACTTATATTGTTGTAAGTCAAGGGCATTCCTTCCTCTTATCAGAAACCCATCCTCTGGACATATAGCAGATGACATTAAAATACTATTAATATACTGATATCTAAATGGGAAAAATTTAATTAATTTACAGATTTGAAATATATTATTTTTAGGAGGTGCCATTTGAAGCAGAGTATAGTGACCAGGCTGCTCATGGTTTCAGAACCTAACAGCTGGGACCCGTGGCTCATCCCCCAACCACACTTGCCTTTGGACCTCAAGTTTGTGAGTAGGGACTTTAAGATGAACTTGTGCCCCATGCCACTTTATCCAGAGACCAGTTCAAGTGACATTGCCAGACACCAGGCTGCCTGTGGCTGCAGGCCCTAATTTCCAGGACCATGGCTCATCGCCCCCACCTCTGTTCACTTTGGGCTCTCAGAAATCTGTGTTTTGAATAGCAAGAGGTGCATGTTGCATGCCTCATGAACTTTTATTCTCTCCTCAGGTGAAGTTCATTAACTCCACTGTAGGTTCACAACTCTAGAAACAGAGAAGACTTTTGGACACCCATGATCTGTGACAATAGTGCAGGGTACTTCAGATCCACAGGGAGATGGAGCAGAAGAGATAACACTAGTTTTCTATTCCTTCACACTTTTGAACACTCAAGGTCACCTTGAACAATTTAGGAAGGAAGAGATAAACCCCCAAATGACTAGGAACATTTGTAGAGGAACAAGAAACATGAGAAATGAACCAAATATCTCTCTCTCTCAAGGTAAAACATCAATTCCACATCACCCATGGACAACACAATGGACATCATGGACATGTCAGATAAGCAATTCAGAATATTTTAGTGACAAAATTAACTGAGATACAAGAGAAAAGAGATAATGAGCTCCAGGAGAAGAGAAAGTCTTTTCGTGATTTGAAAGAAGAAATACAAACCTTAGAAAAGAATCAGATGGAACTGTCAGAAATAAAGAATGTGATACAGGAAATTAAAACCTCCCTTGAAACAACTAAAAGTAGATTAGAACATGCAGATCAAATCTTGAATGTACAAGACAAGAATTCTGATATAGAAAAAATTATCAAGAAGATTGAAAAAACAACCAAGGAAAATGAGGATAGTACACAAGGAATACTGTATACCATCAAGCACTCCAAGTTCGAATTATTGCTATCTCAGAAGACGAAGAAAATTATAAGTGCATTGATAATTTATCTCATGAAATTCTGGAAGAAAACATTCCAAACCTAGAAAGGCATTCAAATATCCAGACTCAAGAAATACATAGAACCCTAAATAGAATCAACCCAAGAAGTTTCTCTTCAAGGCACATCATAACCAGATTGCCAAAAACAACAGACAAAGACAAGATACTAAAATTGGCAAGAGGGAAACACCAATCTGATCTCTCATCAGAAACAATGCAAGCAAGGAATGAATGGCGAAATATAGGCAAAGTGTTAAACATAAAAGAATTTCAATGAAGAATACTATACCTGGCAAGATTATCTTTCATATGGGAAAAAAGATAAAAACATTCTTGGATAAATAACACCTAAAAGAATTTACTGACTCCATACCAGCTCTTCAAGAGGTTCTGAAGGGAGTGCTATATCAGGAAAACTAAAAATTCAGGTAGACTGTTATAAGAGACCAAAAACAACCAAGAAAATGGCTCACTTAAAGAGGGCAATAGGTCCTGAAATATCAATAATAACATGTTCATGAATTAAATTTTCCAATTAAGAGACATGGACTGGCTTTATGTATGTATGTGTGTGTG
>NW_006203968.1:97057-104311 GCF_000334495.1 Tupaia belangeri chinensis
AAAACAAAAACCAGAAGCCCTCTATCTGTTGCCTACAAGAAATGCACCTCTTGGAAAAAGACACACATTGAGATCAGCAGCTGGTGTAATAGCTATGTAGCTGTATTCCCATGTAGTCGACCGTGGTTTGAATCCCGAACCCAGTGGCTTAAACTCACACCAAGCATGTGTGCGCATGCCCAGGATCTTGAGAGAATGGAGGAGAAGGGATTGTGGTGTGGCCATCCTCATGGGAGGTGATTTTTTGCTTTCTGTCTCTGTCTCTCCCTGTCTTTCTGTCGAGTGCATGCACCCTATAGCAACAACCTCTACAAAAAATTAATAATAATAAAAGATATACAAAGATTAAAAATGAAGGACTGGAGAAAGATATTCCATATCAATAGAAATCAAAAGGGGGCTGGAGTTGCAATATTGATTTCAGATAATATGAGCTTCAAGACAAAGACTGTAAGAAGAGACAATGAAGAGCAGTATATAATAGTAAATGGGTTAATTCAGCAAAAAGACATAATGCTTATTAATAGCAGTGCCCTGAACACAGGAGCAACTCATTATGTGAAAGAAAGACTGCTGGAGTGAAAAGGAGCAATAAAAAGCAACACTACAATTTTTGGGGATCTCAATATCCCAAATATCTTTCAGACAGATATTCTAGATCAAAAATAGAGAGATACAGGTCCTAAATGATACTGTAAATGGAATGGGCTTGACAGATATCTAATAACTTTCCACTCTAAGACCACAAAATATACATTTTTCTCCCCCCAGCATGAAACCTTTTCAAAGGTTGACCATATGATAGGAAACAAATCAAGCCTTTATGGATTCAAAAGCATAGGAACTTTATGCAGCATCTTCTCTGACCATGATGTAATTAAATTCAATATTAATTTCAAGAAACTCCCTCAAAAATACATAAACACATGGAAACTGGCATACTTCCGAATGACATCTTAACTACAGAAGACATTAAGTCTAAAATCAAAAACTTTATGGAAACAAATGATAATGAGTCCAGAAGTTTCCATAATCTATGGGAAACAGCAAAAACAATCATAAGAGGAAAATTCATAGCAATTAGTGCACATAAGAAAAAGATAGAAAGGTTGCAAATAGATAACCTAACATCATGCCTCAAGGAATTGGAAAATAACAACAACAACAAAATGCCAAGAAAAAGTAATAATAAAGATTTGAGCATAAATAAATGATATAGAAAATAAATGAACCATACAGAAAATAAATGAAAACAAAAGCTGGTTCTTTGAAAAGATGAACAAGAGTGACACACCACTGGCTAGACTGAAAGAGAAGGTAAAAAAAAGAAAAAACAGATAAATCAAATACATGATGAAACAGGCAACTTCACAACAGACATAATAGAAATACAAAATATCAGTAGAGGATACTATAAGCGACTCTATACCAACAAACAAGAGAACATAGAGAAGATGGACAAATTCCTGGATGCATACAATCTACCAAGACTGAACCTGGATGACAAAGAAAACATAAAAAGACACATAACAAGTCATAGGATTGAATCAGTAATAAATAACCTTCCGACAAAGAAAAGCCCAGGTCCATATGAGTTCACTTCTACATTCTATGAAACAATTAAGGAACAGTTAACCCCTATCCTTCTCAAATTATTTCCAAAAATTCAAAAGGAAGAAAACCGTCCAAATTCATTCTATGCAGCCTCCATCATCCTCATTCCTAAAACAGATGAAGACATGAGAAAAAAGGAAAACTAGAGACCAATATAGTTGATGAATATAGATGCAAAAATTCTCAATAAGATACTTCCAAATCTTATCCAACAACATATAACAAAGATTATTCATCAGGACCAGGTAGGCTTTATTCCAGGGAGGCAAGGGTGGTTCAATGCACACAAGACCATAAATATAATACACCATATTACAGAATGAAAGATAAAAACCATATAATCATTTCAATCAATGGAGAGAAAATATTTAATATAATACAACATTTCATGATTAAGACTCTCAGTAAAATTTGTATAGAAGGGTCATTTCTGAACACAATAAAAGCTATATATGAAAAATCTATAGCTAACATTATTCTGAATTAGGAAAGCTAAAACCTTTTCCACTAAAACCTGGTACTACACAAAGCTGTCCCATTTCTCCACTGCTTTTTTATATAGTGCTGGAAGTCTTAACAAATGCAATCAGAAAAGAGAACAATATAAAAGACATTCATTGGCAAAAATAAAAGAGTTGAAAATATCTCTATTTGCAGATGACATGACAGTTTTCATAGAAGACCCAAAGAGTTCCATGAAAAAATTTCTCAAAGTAATGAATGAATAAAGTGTCAGGATACAAAACCAACACCCAAAAATCTATAGCATTTCTATATATGAAAAACAAGTTGAAAGATATAGAGCTAAAGAAAGGAATCCCTTTTACCATGGACACAAAATGTATAATATACCTAGGGATAAACCTACCTAAGTGAGTCAAAGACCTTTACAAAGAAAATTATGAAAATCTTAAAAAAAAAAAAGACATTGAAAAGGACAAGAAAGTGTAAAGCCATCTCATGTTTCTGGATTGAATGAATTAATATAATCAAAATGGCAATTCTATCCAAATTAATCTACATATTTAATGCCATTCTAATAAAAATACCAGAGATATTCTTCACAGATCCAGAAAAGAGAATCAAAGAATTTGTCCAGAATTGAAAGATTGACTTCTGCTTGCTCGCCAGCAGCATTCCAGTTTCATCTACTACCAAGTGGCCAGTAAGGGAATCTGAGGCAGGGCCACCACTGGTCCCAGCCCAGCTCCAGCTACCTTCTTCCATCCCATAGCCCACTCCTTCTTCAAGGGAATAGAAAGGTCTAGAACCACAGTTCTGAAATATACTAGTATTGTACGCTTCCCAGGGATCCTTTCTTTTACTGAACCACCTCAAAAAAGAAGTTATTGCTCTTCAGACACCTGGATAGAACACTCCTCTGGAGACCACATTGAGAGACTTCAGCACATATCAGTCCACAGCAAAATGAAAATTACTTACTCCTATTCAAAGACATATTCTCCCAAATGGTATTCAAAAGTGGATACATCTTCTAAAGAATAGTAGTAGAAGAAGAGTCTCTGGTCTGAATAAAACAGGAACTATATCTTCAACAAAAGAAAAAGATAACTCCCCTCCATCTCTTGAAAAAACAGGAGATGTACCAAAAAGCCAGAGAAAGAATTTAGAACATTCATGGTGATCAAATTCTATGAGTTGAAACAGAAAAGAGATAACAAACTACAGGAGATTAGGAAGTCCTTCCACAATATGAAAGAAGAATTGGCCACTCTAAGAATGAATCATGGAACTATTAGAGATGAAGTTTGTAATATAGGAAATTAAAATCTCTTGAAAGTATTAAAAGTCAATTAGACCATGCTGAAGATGGAATCACTGCTGTAGAAATAAAACATCTGAACCCTCCCCCAAAAAAAAGCACAAAAATTATAGAGAAAATAACTAAAAAACACAAGGATAATATACAAGAAGTACTAGATTACATTAGATGCCCAAAGATCCAAACAATTGGTGTCCCAGAAGGTGAAGACACCAATGAGGGCATGGAAAACTATTCCTTGAAATTCTGGCAGAAAATTTCCCAAGTCTAGAGAGGCACTCAAACATCCAGACTCAAGAAATACAAAGTACCCTGCCAGGGTCCAGCCTTGATGGGGGTGGGTTGAGACTCGTACACAGGAAGGTGACACGGGTGATCAGGAATAAAAATTAGACTAGGACCTCAATGCCTCTTAGCATGTTCTCAGCTGGCTAAAGTCAGAGCTAGTTCCAGACTGCAGCATTAGCAGCTACCAAACACACATATGTATTGAGGGATGTCTTACAGGAGTAGGAGGAGTGAGGGGGAAATAAAAGATTTACTCTATTAAACAGGGAATTCAAGGCACAGGAACAATGATCATAAAATATAATGTCTGTTCTGTTTGAACAGGTGAAGCCAAACACAGTTCTCAGAACAAAGGAGTCTATTTGTCTGGTGCATTTTCTTAAGTCTTGATTACCAGACAGGGTCTTTTGAAGAGAGGGCTTGTAGGGAGCTTGATAACTTCAGTCCCAGGTCAGCTTGATAACTTCAGTCTCAGGCCAGGGCAGTAGTATTGCTGGTTACAAAGACCTAGATAGAAATCTTGTCTTGTTAAGGAAAGACACAGTTTACATATGGACTAAGAGGGCGAGCCTATTACCCATATGGGAAAGGAAGATGATCTTGTAGCACAGGAGACAACACAGGATGTTTTATTAGCAGTTTTTTAATAGTCAACAGCACACAGGGAACCAGCAGTTGGCATAATGGCTATGTTGCTGGACTCCCATGTAGTCGACCATGGTTTGCGTCCCAGACCTGGTGGCTTAAAACTCATGCCAGGCACATGTGCGTGCATGCCCAAGATCCCAAGAGGAGAATGAAGGAGAAAGGATTGTGGTATGACCATCCACCCTGGGGGGTGATTTCTGTCTCTATGTCTCTCTCTATCTGTCTGGCGAGCCCATGCGCCCTATAGCGAAAAACCTCTCCAAAAAAAAAAAAAAAGCACACAGATGAGGAACTCTTTGTAGTTAAAAACTATCTGTTGCTTGCCTGAATTAGATAAGAACTTTCAGCTAAGATAGTTACTCTTCCTTCTGGAGCCTTCAGGTGTGTTTATTCTGATGCTGTTAGCCAGATCTTTCCTTCCTCTATTAACCCATGGGTCCCTGTATTTATTTGTTGAATTCTTAGTCTGTTAATCAGTGAATTCTTGTGCTTTATCTTTAAGTCCCTGTCATGGGTGGATATGCTAACTTGGCCTAACATAAGTTAACTTTGGCCTGCAGCTTTAACTAGGAGTATTTCCATAAAATTAGCCTTAAACTAACTTAGTCTACATATGCTACTAACATTAATTTGGCTTATACTAATTTAACATATATGCTAATTTTGGGTTAAAACAGGTAGGTGGAGGAATCTCAAACTTCCTGTCCCCCATGCCGTCTTAGGAAACCACATTCCTACAAGATCACTAATTGGCTTTATTGTAAAATTGCAATTAGGCTTGGGGTGATTTTTAACCCTTGCAGGGTACTGTAATAACGTAAAGCTCACGGCAGAGAAATTGAGTGCAGGCCAGTACAACGACACAAGGGGGGCTCGTAAACCGTCGGCCTTGCCTTGCAGTTTCTTCCCAGTCCAGTCCTTGCCTCAGGAATGGGAGGTAGCCTCTTTACCAGCCTGTGTTGTCTGCATGGCCCCGTCAGTACCCCAAATAGAATCACCCAAAAAGATCTTCCCCAAGGCACATCTTAGTCAAAATGACAAAGACCACAGATAAAGACAAAATACTAAAACTGGAAAGAGAGAAACAAGTGACTTATAAAGGTCATCCCATCAGACTAACACTGGACACTCAACGGAAACATTGCAAGCAAGGAAAGAATGGGAAGATGTACTGAAAATGTTAAGAGAGAAACAATTTCAACCAAGATAATTATATGCTGCAAGATTATATTTCATATGGGAAAAAAGATTAAAATCTTCTCAAACAAAACCTGAAAGAATTTGCCAACACCAGGCCAACTCTTCAAGAAACCCTGAAGAGAGCACTGTTTCAAGAATAAACAGCCAGAAATAAAGAAATAAAAGGCAATCAGGACAATGACCAACTTAAACGGGACAAGTAATACTGATAATAACATTGAATGTGAATGGATTAAATTCTCCAATCAAGAGACACAGACTGGTTGAGTGGAAAAAAAAAAAAGACAAAACAAAAAAAACAAAAACAAGATCAGTGGTTTTATCTTCTACATCATATTCAATCTTCAGCATGGTCTAATCTACTATTAATACTTTTGAGAGAATTTTTGATTTTCTGTATTACAGACTTCACCTCTAATAGTTCCATCTGATTCTTTCTTTCTTTTCTTTTTGTCTTCTCTGATTACATTTTTATTACATTGTATTTATACCAATAGACCCTTCTTAATAGCCTGTGCACATTACCGTTTTACTTAGTGTCACAACTACTTTCACAAAAATCCTTTCTTGACACCCTGAGGCAATCATTCAGGTTTTTCAAACTTTATGCCAATTGCAGACTATAATGCTCTCCCTCCCACACCCACACTCATTTTAGATTTTTTCCTGGGAGTCACTGGAATTCTCTGTGATTCTGGTTCTAACTTCTGTTATTCCTGATTTTCAGTTTTTGTGAAGGAGCTGAGACATAGGTTTCAGGACATGTGTCCAAAGTCAAACAGAGAGCTACGTAGTACTGAACTGCAGGCATTCATGTTACAGTTCTGTGATTTTTTTTCACTTATTTTATTTTTTATGTAAATTCAATCATATTATTTAGCTTACAAAGTGAATATTTCAGTATGTGTGTGAACCTTTCTCCCCAGTCCAGTTGATCAGAGTATCTTCCACCAATAACACCACACCTCCTCATCCCGTCAATGCTCTCTCTTTGTATCTCTCTTCCAAATGCCCTTCCTTGGGTCCCTCTACTCCACACACTCCACTTCTGGCATTAACCCCAATTTCTTGTGTTTGTACAAACTTAGGTCAATCAGTTTCACTTATAGAGTGCAGACACTTGGTATATATTAAGTGGAGACTTACAGTGTTTCTCCAAAACTTGGCTTGCTTCACTCAGCAGATAATCTTCCATATTCTTCCACTTTTTGTCAAAGCTCTGTGATTTCAATGTTGCTATTTGTTGTTGTTGTTGTTACGTCTCAGTATAACCTTTCCTCCCAAATATTTAAAAATTGTTTTTTTAATTAAAAATTTAAAAGAATAGTCATAAAAGACACATAACATAAAGTTTGCTGTCCTAACCCTTTTTAGGGGTGCGGTTAACTGATATTAAGTACATTTGCATTGCTCTTCAGCTGTCACCATCATCCATCTCTAGGACACTTTTTTTTATTAATTTTATTTATTTATTTATTTTTTATTAATTCACTTTACACCATCACAACACACAAATGAATTTTCCATCCAAAATACACTGTGCATTGGCTCAATCAAGCACATCCACATACATGTTCTCAGCAAATAGTTTTCCAATTCTTACGTCCTGCATACCTTGCCCTTTGTCTTGCCATCCCTGATTCCCCATCCCCCACCCTCTGCTATGTCCCATCTTCCTCCCCCATTGTCCCTGGCATCCATGGTTGCCCTCCATACCTTCC
>NW_006203968.1:105036-108689 GCF_000334495.1 Tupaia belangeri chinensis
GGGCGGGGGCCCGCAGCCAGGCCCAGGTGGGCCGGCGCAGGGCCCCTCCGCCGGCCCTCTAGGACACTTTTCATCTTGCATGGCTGAAACCCTGTCCCCATCAAACAACTCCACATTCCTCTTTATCTCCAGACCCTGGCAACCGCCATTCTAGTTTCTGTTTTGTCTTTTTTTATTTTTTTCCCCAAATTGAGAGAGGAAATTGTTATCTAATGTGCTTCCAGATGCTTAGACATTTTAAATACAACTTTTAGGTTTTTAAATACAGTTTTTCAAAAATATCAGTGACCAGGGAACCAGCAGTTAGCGTAATGGCTATGTCGCTGGACTCCCACATAGTCGACCGCGGTTCGTGTCCCGGACCCGGTGACTTAAAACTCACGCCAGGTGCGTGTGTGTGTGTGCCCAAGATCCTGAGAGGAGAATGGAGGAGAAGGGATTGCGGCGTGACCATCCCCCCTGGGGGGTGATTTCTTGCTTTCTGTCTCTATGTCTCTCCCTGTCTGTCTGGCGAGCACACGCGCCCTACAGTGAAAATCTCTCCAAAAAAAAAAAAAATCAGTGACCAAATGCTATCTTGTCCAGATTTGGTTATTTTATAGTGTACTCCACAGTTAAACGAACATAAAAGATCACATTCACTCTTACACCCTAACTCTCCTTTCCAACACTAAATGTGCTTTTTTTTTCCCCCGCTGGATTTAAAAGGCTTATTGTGTCTGTCTCTGGCTTGGCATAGGCAGTAGGCACGATTGTGTGTGTGTGTTCTGTGTTAGCTTCGAACTCATGGTCTTGCTTCAGCCTGCCTAGAAGCTAAGACTACAGGCATGCAACACTGTGTCCAGTTCAGAAAGGAGGAATGCTAATTTTAGTTCCCATTCTTCAGAATAATCACCTGGGAGAGGGGGGCTAACCTTGTTAGAATGAAAGTAATGAGGCCTTTCTCTCTATTAATCTGGATTTGGGCCCTAAAAACATCCCAAGTGTGGGAACTATTGGTGGGAACCAACAGTATATATTGATGAGTACGGGTTAGGTACTAATTGAGGACATTATTTTATTTCTTATCATTCATTTTTCCCAGTATATCAACATACACAACTACATAGGTAAATAGTTTTTGTGTTTCTTTCTGGGAATTGCCATCATAATTCTTATTTTCTCAGTAGCATAACAATAATTTCTTCTATGTCTTTTTTTTGTTTTAGTTATCAACTTCATTTTGGATGTTCCTGGTTGGTTAGTTCTTGGTTTATAATGCCAGATGTAATGGGTTCAGACCTTGACTGCCACTTATCAGATTTGTGTTCTTGTGGAAACTATGTAGCCTCCTTCTGCTTCATCTTTTTTTTTTTTCTTTTTCATCTGTGAATTCAGGACACTAACACAATCTATTGCTTAGGATTGTTGAAAGAATTAAACAGGATAATACCTTTAAATTTTCAATACATTACCTGCCACACACTAGATATCAAAATGTATAAGTCTCTACTGTTGTTTTGTTACTGTCATTATTTTATAAGGCATCTCAACTGACAACGTCCCCAGAATCTGAATTTTTTTTCTACTTTTCCAAGAACACTTTTTAATTTTTAAATTTATTTTTTATTATCATCATACTCTTGTTTATAATACATTGGATTGCATATAAATTTACATTGTATTACATTGCTTTTTCAAAAGGGAATGCCTTGCATGTCAGTCAATACAGAGACATTAATCTCCCCACTTCATCATTCAATAATTTTTCAATGTTTTCCCAATCATTATTATTATTAATATTTTTAAATAGTCAATCACTATTTCTCATTTTGCTTGTAAAAAGACTTTACCCATCATGAAATACTTTTTAGAACAATCCAGTTGAGAATACTATACATGCCATCATCACTAGATAATAAGCCATACTGTTTCCTAGTAATGTTCTGCCTCTCTATTTGTTCTCTTGCTTTCTTTCTCGATTCTCTTCTCTTCACCCCCCCATTCCACACCGTCTTATTCTTGTCAAGTACTTTCATTGCTTTTATGTCCTCCAATATTTTGCTCTCTACCATAGAGTGTGGATAGTCGGTATATATTAAGTGGATACATAAAATATCTTTCTTTCATAGCCTGGCTTACTTCACTCAGCAATAGATCCTCCATATCTGACCACACTTTATCAAATGCTAGGGTCTTGTTATTTTTTTAAAATTTTTATTTACATTTTTTAATACATTCAATTACATTATGTAGCTTACAAGGTGATCATTTAAATATATGAACATTTCTCCCTGGTCTAGTTGATTAAAATATAGCAACACTACCTCCCTGTCTCAACAATGCTGTCTTTGTACCCCTCCTCCAAATGTTCTTTCCCAGGTTCCACTCCTCCACACACCCCACATCTGGCATTCACATCCACTTCTTCTATTTGTACATCCTTTAGCCCATCAGTTTCAGTTATAGAGTACGGACATTTGGTATATATTAAGTGGGGACATACAGTGTCTCTCCTTCATAGCCTGGCTTGCTTCACTCAGCAGTAAATCTTCCATATTTGTCCACTTTCTGTCAAAAGTCAGGGTTTTGTTGTTCTTAATGGCTGAATAGTATTCCATTGAGTATATGTGCCACAGTTTTTCAATCCATTCATCCATAGGGGGCCATTTGGATTAGTTCCATGTCTTAGCAATCATGAATAGTGCCACAATAAACATCGATATGCAAGCACTTTTCTTTTTTTTCTCTTTAAATTTATTTATTTTTTACATTAATTCACTATACATCATTACAGCATACAAATGAAGTTTCCATCCAAAATATACTGTGCATTGGCTCAATCAAGCACATCAACATACATGTTATCAGCAAATAATTTTCCAATTCTTATGTCTTGTATACTTTGTTTTTTTGTTTTGCCATCCTTGATTCCCTATCTCTCACCCTCTGCCACATCCCACCCTCTTCCCAGATTGTCTCTGGTATCCATGGTTGCTTTCTATGCCTTCCTCCCCCCATTTAATTGATTTGCTAATAAACTTAATTAGTCTAAATATATCCAATAGCTAGCACAGCTGATGTATACTTATACATGAACCCAAGTCTGACTTTATGCATAAACCTCAGTGAGTAGAATAAACATTTTATAACATATTATAAAATAGTACCCATCTGGAGCTATATAGCTAACTGCAGTCATCATATATGCATTTTTTTAAATTTTGATACAAACAGTTTTACTGTTTTATTTTTTCTCCTGCAACTTTTTTTTTAATTACTTAACCTTCATTCCCCCATCATCACAACATACTCAATGTGGTTTCCTATCTAGAATAAACTGCATAGTGGCTTAATCATGCATGTTATCATCAATAATATTCCATTTCTACTTTCATGCATATGTATATGTATATATGTTATTTACCCCAAGTTTGACCCTCTGCCCTTTCCCACTCTCTTATTACACTATCTCTGCTATATACAGTTGTCTTCCATTCTTTTCCCCCAACATTTTGTTGATCACACAATATCATAAGTAATCTAACTACTTTCAATAACAAGTTCAGCTGGTAATTTCAAGAAGAGCAGTTTTAAACTGGTAATGATATTTCCTTGAAACTTAAAGCCTAGAAACAGGTTAGTATTCTGTTCAAATAGTAGGTACATGTACC
>NW_006203968.1:109512-125296 GCF_000334495.1 Tupaia belangeri chinensis
AACTTCTTTCTCCTTCCTCTTCAGCAGTTCATTGTCTCTCTTCTCTTCCATCTCTGTTAGTTTTGCCATTATGAATGTTCTGAATTATTTATCAAACATTTCCATGAATTCCCTTGCACTGTGTGTGGATGAAGATGAGTTATCCTTTTCCCTTGGAGGAGAGGTATTTTCCTGTTTTCCCATATTTCTCATGGTCCTGCAGCAATTTCTAGTCATCGGTTGATGGTCAGTTTCTTCCCAAACTTGGAAGTTCAATCTGGGCATTGAGGAGCATGCAGAAAAGGAAACAGAGAGAAACAGCAGCAACAACAGCAAAAAACAAACAAGAAACAGAAAAAGAGAAAAAAAAACAAAGATAAAAACTTTTCAATAAAACTAAAAAAATTAATATTAAAAAATAAAATATTTCAATAAAAAAACAAAAATTGGTAAACCACGCGTGCACACATGCACACCACGTGAGATTCTAAAAAGTAAAAATTAAAAAAATAAGAGGGGAGACAGAGACTGAGACAGAGATAGAGTCAAAGACAGGTACAGAGACAGGAGGCCTGGAAGGGGTCTTCCTACCACGTGAGTTTTGGGTGCTGGAGACCGGATTATCAGTGGGAAGTCGATTTCTATTTTCCTAAAATGGCTATTTCGCAGAATCCTGCAAGCACTTTTCTAATTGAGAATTCTTCTGTCCTTTGGGTAGATACCGAGGAGTAGGATTGCTGGGTCATATGGTAGTTCTATTTGTAGATTTTTGAGGAATCTCCAAATTGTTCTCCACAGTGGTTGGACCAATTGACATTCCCACAAGCAGTGTAAAAGAGTTCCCTTTTCACCACACCCCCACCAACACTTATCATTTTTTTGTTTTCTTAATCTTAGACATTTTGACGGGGGTTACGTGGTATCTCAATGTTGTTTTGACCTGCATTTCCCTTATGATGAGGGATGTGGAGTATTTTTTTTCATATACCTTTGGCTATTCACATGTCATCTTTAGATAGTGTTTTACTCAACACTTCTCCCATCTTTTAATAGGGTTGATCATCTTTTTTTCCAAATAGCAGCTTGAGTTCCTTGTGTATTCTGTTTATCAGATCCTTATCTGATGCATAATTAACAAAAATATTTTCTCATTCAGAGGGCTGTCGATTCACAGTACTTACTGTGTCTTTTGCCATGCAGAAACTTCTTAGTCTGATGTAATCCCACTTGTCTATTTTGGGGATTATTGACTGTACTCTTGAGGTCTTATTTAAGAATTCTTTCCCAACCTCTATGTCTCCGAGAGTTTCCCCAGTGTTTTTCAGGAGCAGTTTTATAGTTTGAGATGTTAGATTTAGATCCTTGATCTACCTTGACTATATTTTTGTCAACGGTGAGAGGTAGGGGTTCAGATTCATCTTTCTACAGGTGGAAATTCAATTTTTTCAGCACCATTTGTTGAACAAGTTTTTCTTTTCCCACTGGATTGACTGGTACTCCTTGTCAAAAATCAGTTGACTATATGTTTGGGAATTTATTTCTGGGGACTCTGTTTTGTTCCATTGGTCCTCCTGTCTGTTTCGGTGCCAGTAACATGATGTTTTGATTATATAAATTGATGCAGAAAAAGCAATGGATAAGATACAACATCCCTTCGTGATCAAGACTCAGCAAAAGTGGCATAGAAGGGCCATTTCTCAATAAAAGCCATCTATGAAAACACATGGCAAACATCATCCTCAATGGAGAAAAGCTGAAAGCTTTCCCACTAAACACAGAAACAAGACAAGGATGCCCACTGTTTCTACTCTTTTTTAATATTGTACTGGAAGTCCTCACCAACGCAATCAGAATAGAGGAAACAATAAAGGGCATCCAAATAGGAAAGGAAGAGGTGAAACTCTCCCTATCTGCAGATGACATGATTGTATACATAGAAGACCCAATGGTCTCCATGGAAAAATTACTTGAAGTAATACATGATTACAATAAAGTTGCAGAATATAAAATCAATATACAGAAATCAATAGCATTTCTATATACGAATAACAGGCAGACTGAGATAGAACAGAAAAAAGTTATTCCATTTACCATAGCCACCAAAAGAATTCGATATTTAGGAATAAATCTAACCAAAGAAGTTAAAGATCTCCACAAGGAAAACTATGAGAAGCTAAAAAAAGAAATTGAAAATGACACACAAAAAAATGGAAGTACATCCCATGTTCCAGGATTGGAAGAATTAATATAATCAAAATGGCAATTCTACCCAAATTAATCTACATATTTAATGCAATGTCAATGAAGGTACCAGACACATTCTTCACAGATCTATAAAAGACAATTATAAAATTTCTCTGGAATCATAAAAGACCCCGTATTGCCAAAGCAATTCTACTCAAGAACAGTGGAGTGGGCGGCACCTCACTACCCTACCCAAAAATATACTACAAAGCTGTAGTAATAAATACAGTATGGTACTGGCACAGAAACAGACACGTGGACCAATGGAACAGAATAGAGTTCCCAGAAATAAATGCCCAAACATAGAGTCAACTGTTCATTGACAAAGGGCACCAGTCAATCCAGTGGGGAAAAGAAAGTCTCTTCAGCAAGTGGTGCTGGAAAAACTGGATGTCCACCTGCAGAAAGATGAATCTGAACCCCTACCTCTCACCTTTGACAAAAATCAAGTCAAGGTGGATCAAAGATCTAAATCTAAGACTTCAAACTATAAAGCTGCTCCTGGAAAACACTGGGGAAATTCTGGGGGAGACATTGGTGTAGAGAAAGACTTATTAAATAAGACCTTCAAAACACTGTCGACCATCCCCAAAATAGACAAGTGGGATTACATCAGACTAAGAAGTTTCTGCATGGCAAAAGACACAGTAATTAGTGTGAATTGACAGCCCTCTGAATGGGAAAATATTTTTGTGAATTTTGCATCAGATAAAGGACTGATAATCAGAATACACAAGGAACTAAATAAGCTGTTTGGAAAAAAGATGATCAATCCCATTAAAAAATGGTAGAAGGAGTGGAATAAAACACTCTCTAAAGATGACATACAAATAGCCAAAAGGCATATGAAAAAATGTTCAACCTCCTTCATTGTAAGGGAAATGCAGATAAAAACAACAATGAGGTACCACCTAACCCCAGTCAAAATTACTAAGATTAAAATAACAAAAAATGATCATTGTAAGCGAGGGTGTGGTGAAAGGGGAGCTCTTTTACACTGCTGGTGGGAATGTAAATTGGTCCAACCACTGTGGAGAATAATTTGGAGATTCCTCAAAAATCTACAAATAGATCTACCATATGATCCAGCAATCCCATTTCTTGGTATCTACCCAAAGGACAAAAGAACTCTTCATTGGAAAAGTGCTTGGTAATCGATGTTTATTGCGGCACTATTCACAATTGCAAAGTGATGGAACCAACCCAAATGCCCCCGTATGGAGGAATGGATTGAAAAATTGTGGCAATATACTCTATGGCATATTATTCAGTCATTAAGAACAACAAAACCCTGGCTTTTGACAGAAAGTGGAAGAGTATGGAAGATTTACTGCTGTGTGAGGCAAGCCAGGTTATGGAGGGGAGACATTGTATGTCCCCACATAACATATACCAAATGTCTGCATTCTATGACTGAAACTGATTGACTAACCGTTCTACAAACACAAGAGATGGGTGTGACTGTCAGATGAGGTGTATGTGGAGGAGTGGGGCCTAAGGAAGGACATTTGGAGAAGGGATACAGAGGTACAAGAGTGATGGGATGGGGAAGTGTGGTGTTATCGTTTGAAGATATTTTGATCAGTGGGACTGGGGAGAAATGTTCACATATTGAAATGCTCACATTGCAAGCTAAACTATGTGATTGAATGTATATATAAAAAAGAAATAAATTAAATTTAAAAAAGCAGTGAAAATAGAGAGGTTGAATACAGTGTGGAATGGGGATGGAGAAGAGAAGAGTATAGAGAAAAATAGCAAGAGAATACATAGAAAGGCATCACATTAGTTGGACACATAAATTGATTATTACAGGTTGGTGATAACATGTACAGTATTCTCAACTGGAATAGTCTGAGAAGTACTTCATTTTGGGTAAATTCTTTTTACAAGCAAAATGATATATAGAGATGGGATGCCTAAAAATATAATAAAAATAATAGTAATATTAATTATAATAGTAATAATAATATAAAAAGGTGAAAAGCTATTTGATGATGACGTAGATAGTATTGTCTTTGTCTTGACTTATATGCATGGTAGTACTTCTGGAAAAAGAAATATAATAAACTGTAAAAACGTATGTGATTCAATGTAGCAACAATATTATAAGATTCTATGCATTACGTATCTAGTTTTAAAAGAAAACTAGCAAGAGTTAGAAAGAAACATGAAGGAAGTTCTAGAGGAGGCCATGAAAATTTAGTGCAAAAACATCTCTATCCATTTCCTTTTCTGGCAGTATTCTTTATTTGCCCTCTCTCCTCTCTTATTGAGAATGGTGTGGAGCAAGTCAATTTGTACAATTTAATATGGTCCAGCCATTCCATTTCAATACCTCACTATGATTTGGTGCAGCTTCTCATTTAACACTGGCAACATGAAAGTCCTGTCTACTAAAAAATCTTTTCACACCCTAACCAAAGTAGCCATCTCCCTCTAGGGAAGGAGTTCTGCTACGGAAGGGAAAGTCCACAGAGAGAGAATCTGGGAAACAAAAGCACCATATACACACATTTCAAAAAACATGTATCACAGTTGGCTCCACCATATAATGGCCAAATGAAAGAATGAAGACAAACAGCTATAAATCAGTGCATTCATTCTTCAGACAAAAATGTGTTGAGTACTATATGTAAATTAGGGAATGAGTGTGATGATGGGGTGAATAAGACAAGTATGATCTCTGACAACATACTTTGGCAAGAAAATCAGACATAAAAGAGAGTGTTATGTGTCATGAAGTTTACAAGAGCAAAATATGAGGAGCACTGAGAATCTATATTGGGAGAATAGACAGGAGAGGCATAACATGAATACTGGGGAGCACCGTCATGTTACATTCCATGAGACACAAAGGTGTGACCTAAAATATTAAAGATAGGTAGGAATAAGCTAGGATGTGTGAGGAGAGAATTTTAGACACAGGGTACTGCAGGTGCTGAGGTCTGAATCAATTGGAACAATACTGGAGTTGACAAATTGAAAACTATGTTGTGACCAATGTATAAAACACAGGAAGTATGGTGGTTGAGATGGTGGAGAGCACGAGCATGAAGTCAGATAATCCATATCATCATGAGCCATTTCGTAAAACTGAGACCCACAGCACAATTCACTGAGACCCACAGCACACCCCACTTTAATCCACAGCACACCTGACTACAACACACAGCACACCTTAGTGAGACCACAACACACATGACAGACCCACAGCACAAAATTGTGACCCACAGCACACCCCACTCAAACTCAAACCTCACTGAGACCCACAGTAATCCTGAGACCCACACCATAATTTACTGATACCCACAGCACACTCCACTGTGAACCTCAGCACACCTCAGTGAGATAACAGCGCATAACACTGAGGTCCACAGCAAAAAACTGCAAACCACAGCACACACCACCCAAACACAAATGTCACTGAGATCCAGATCAATCCTCACTGAAATACACAGCATACCCCATTTTAACCCACAGAACTCCCAATTTTAACCAATAGCACAAACCTCTGTTAGCCACACAACACCTCAGTGAGACCACAGCACACATCACTGAGGTGCACAGCACAAAATTGGGACCCACAAGATACCCCCCCCACACACACACACACACAAACCTCACTTACACCCTCAGAAAAGCTCACTGAGACCCACAGCACAATTAACTGAGATCCACAGAACACTCCACTTTAAACCACAGCACACTCAATTGCAAGCTGCACATTTCAGTGATACCACAGCACACATCACTGAGACCCATAGAACAAAACTGCAGCACACAGAACACCCCACACAGACCCAAACTTCACTGAGACTCACAAAAAACACTGCAATTTAACCCACAGCACACTCCACTTTAACCCACAGCACACTCCACTGCGACTGGCCACACACCTCAGTGAGACAACCCCGCACAACACTGAGACTCACAGCACAAAACTGTGACCCACAGCACACCCCATTAAGACCCAAACATCACTGACACCCACAGCAAACCTCACTAAAATACACAGCACACCCCAGTTTTACCCACAGAAAATCCTCTGTGAGCTTCACAACACCTCAATGAGACAACAGCACATGTCACTGAGACCCAGAGTACAAAACTGTGAACAACAGCACACCCCACTCAGACCCAAACCTCACTGTGACGCTCAGCAAAGCTCATTAAGACCCACAGAAAACTTCACTGAGATCCACAGTACCATTAACTGGACCCAAAGCGCACCCCACTTAAAGCCACAGCACGCATTATTGCAACCATCAGCACACTTCACTGAGACCACCAGACACATCCCTAAAATCAACTGCACAAACCTAAGACACAAAGTACACCCCACTCAGACCCAAACCTCACTCAGACCCACAGAAAGCTTCACAGAGATCCACATTACCATTCACTGGGCCCAAAGCACGCACCACTTTAAACCACATTCCAAACCACTGTGACCTGAAGTACATCTCTGAGACCACCTCACACATCCCTGAAACCCATCAAACAAAACTACAAACCACAGAACATTCTACTCAGAACCATGGCTCACTAAGACCCACAAAAAAATCTTTAAGACCTACGGTATCATTCACTGTGACATATAGCACAATCCACTTTAAGCCACATCACACCACTCTACAACCAGCAACATAACTCATTGAGACCACCACACAAATCCCTGGACCCCAATGCACAAAGCTATGACTCAGAGAATACCCTACTCAGAACCAAACCACACTGAGATCCAAAGAGAAATTTCAAAGTCCCACAGTACCATTCGCTGTAACATAGAACACACCCTACTTTAAGCAACAGAACACTGTACTGCAACCAGCAGCACACCTCATTGAGACCTCCGCACAAATCCCTGAAACCCAATACACAAAACTACGACTAACAGAATACCCTACTCAGAACTGAACATCACTGAGACCTGAAGAAAATCTCAAGGACCCATAGTACCATTCACAGTGATATATAGCACACCCCACTTTAAACCACAGCACACCCCATTGCAACCAGCAGCACAACTCATTGAGACCACCACACAAATCCTTGAAATCTCCCGTACAAAACTATGGCCCAACAAACACTTTACTCAGAAAAAAACCTCACTGAGAACACAAAGATATCTCAAAGGCCCACAGTACCATTCGCACACCACACGACAAGCCATAGTACACTCCACTGCGACCAGCAGTACACCCCATTTTGACCACCACACAAATCACTGAAACCCACCACACAAAACTATGAACCACAGAAAACCCTACTCAGAACAAAACGTCACTGAGACAGAGAAATCTTAAAGACCAACAGAACCATTCACTGTAAAATAGAGCACATCCCAGTTTAAGCAAAGCACACCACACTGCCACCAGGAGCACTCCTCATTGAAACCACCTCAGAAATCTCTGAAAACTATCACAAGAAACTACGACCCACAGAACACTGTACTCAGAACCAAACGTCACTGAGACACAAAGAAAATCTCAAAGACTCACAGTATCATCCAGTGTGAAATAGGGTAAACCCCAATTTAAGCCACAACACACTGCACTGCAACCAGCAGCTCACCTCACTTTAAGCAACATCACACTGCACTGCAACCAGCAGCACACCTCATTGAGATCTCCACACAAATCCCTGAAACTCAACACATAAAACTACGACCCACAGAACACCCTACTCAGAACCAAATGTCAATAAGACCCAAAGAAAATATCAATGACCCACAGTAACATTCACAGTGACATAGAGCACACCCGACTTTAAGACGCAACACACCCCATTGTGACCAGCAGCACACCTCATTGAGACTACAACACAAATCCCTGAAATCCACAGCACAAAAATATGACCCACAGAACACTCTACTCAGAAACAAACCTCACTGAGAACCACAAAGAAATCTCAAAGACACACAGTACCATTCACTGACCCACAGCACACCCCACTTTAAGGCAAACACACCCCACTGAGACCAGCAGCACACTTCATAGAGAACACACACAAAGCCCTGAAAATCACTGCAAAAAACTACAACTGACAGAACACCCTATTCACAACCAAACCACACTAAGACCCACCAAATATCTCAAAGATCCACAATACTATTTACTATGACATAGAGCACAACCCACATTAAGCCACAGTACACCGCATTGCAACCAGCAGCACAACTCATTGAGACCACTGCAAAGATCTAAAGGATATCATAAATCAAATGGACTTAACAGATATCTATAGAACTTTCCATCCCAAAACCGCAAGATACACTTTTTTCTCGCCACCACATGGAACATTCTCAAAGATTGACCACATCATTGGGCACAAAGCAAGCCTCTACAGATTCAAAAGCATAGCAATTATACCCAGCATATTCATCGACCATGATGGAATTAAACTTGAGTTTAATTTCAAGAGAAATCTTCAAAAATACTCAAATACATGGAAACTTAATAATCTACTCCTGAATGACTCCACAACTACTGAAGAAATAATACTGAAATCAAAAGGTTCATGGAAGCCAATGACAATGAGGACACGAGTTTCCATAATCTTTGGGACACTGCTAAAGCAGTCACAGGAGGGAAGTTCATAGCAATTAGTGCACATAAGAGGAGCATGGAAAGAAGGCAAATGGATCAGCTAACATCATGCCTCACAGAATTGGAAAAGCAACAGCAAAAAGATCCAAAAAACTCCAGGAGAAAGTAAATAATAAAGATACAAGCAGAAATAAATGAAATGGAAAATAGACAAACAATACAGAAAATAAATGAAAGTAAAAGCTGGTTCTTTGAAAAGATAAACAAAATTGATACACCACTAGTGAGAATTATTAAGAAGGGAGAAAAGAACCAGGTGAATGAGATCTGCAATGAAGCAGGCAAAATAACAACAGACATAATAGAAATAAAAAACATTATTAGAGGGTAATATGAACATCAGTATGCCAAGAAACAAGACAATCTGGATGAGATGGACAAATTCCTGGACATGTATAATCTACCTAGATTGAGCCAGGAGGATATAGAAAGTCTGAATAGGTCCATAACAAGCCAGGAGATCAAATCAGTTATAAATAACCTCCCAACAAAGAAAAGCCCTGGCCCCGATGGATTCACCCCTGAATTCTACAAAACTTTCAAAAAAGAGTTAATTCCCATTCTGCTCAAGTTATTTCTAAAGATCCAAAAGGGTGAATCTCTCCTGAATTGATTCTATGAAGCCTCTATCACCCTTATCCTTAAAACAGATAAGGACAGAACAAGGAAGGAAAGCTGTAGACCAATATCTCTGGTGAATATAGATGCAAAGATTCTCAACAAGATACTAGCAAATCGTATACAACAACTTATATAAAAGATCATACACCATGATCAGGTAAGCTTTATCCCAGGAATGCAAGGTGGGTTCAACCTACTCAAAACCATATATGTAATGCACCATATTAATAGGAAGAAAGATAAAAACCATATGGCCATATCAATTGATGCAGAAAAAAGCATTTGATAAGATACAATATCCCTTCACGATCAAGACTCTCAGCGCAATCGGCATAGAAGTGTCATTTTTCAACACAATAAAAGCTATCTATGAAAAGCCCATAACGAACATCACCTTTAATGGAGAAAAGCTGAAAGCTTTTCCCCTAAAAATGGGTACAAGACAAAGATGTCCACTTTCTCCACTCCTCTTCAATATAGTACTAGAAGCCTTGGCCATTGCAATCAGAAAAGAGGAAAAAAATAAAAGGCATTCAAATAGGAAAAGAAGAGGTGAAACTCTATCTATTTGCAGATGACATGATTGCATACATAGAAGACCCAACGGTTTCCATAAAAAAATTTCTGGAAGTAATACATCAATACAGTAACGTTGCAGGATACAAAATTAATATCCAGAAATCTTTAGCATTTCTGTATATGAACAACAGGCAGATTGAGATATAACTGAAAAAAGTTGTTCCATTTATCATAGCTACAAAAGGTATAAGATGCTTAGGGATAAATCTAACCAAAGAAGTTAAAGACCTCCACAAGGAAAACCAAGAGAAGATAAAAAAAAGAAACTGAAAATGACACAAAAAAGTGGAAGGACATCCCATGTTCCTGGATTGGAGGTATTAATATAATCAAAATGGCAATTTTACCCAAATTAATCTACCTATTTAACGCAATGCCAATCAAAGTACCAGACACATTCTTTTTTTTTTATTTTTGGAAAGATTTTTCACTGTAGGGCGCGTGCGTTCGCCAGACAGACAGAGAGAGACATAGAGACAGAAAGCGAGAAATCACCCCCAATGGGGGATGGTCACGCTGCAATCCCTTCTCCTCCATTCTCCTCTCGGTATCTTGGGCATGCACGCACACGTGCCCGGTGTGAGTTTTAAGCCACCAGGTCCGGGACGCGAACTGCGGTTGACTACGTGGGAGTCCAGCAACATAGCCATTACGCTAATTGCTGGTTTCCCCAGACACATTCTTCACAGATCTAGGAAAGACAATCATAAAGTTGTCTGGAATCATAAAAGACCCCGTATTGCCAAAGCAGTTCTGCACAAGAAGAGTGGAGTGGGTGACATCTCACTCCTGGACCCAAAAATATACTACAAAGCTGTGGTAACCAAAACAGCATGGTACTGGCACAGAAACAGACAGTTGGACCAATGGAACAGAATAGAGTCCCTGGAAATGAATGTTCAAACATACAGACAACTGATTTTTCACAAGGGGTACCAGTCAATTCATTGGGAAAAGCAAAACCTCTTCAGGAAGTGGTGCTGGCAAAACTGGATCTCCATTTGCAGAAAGATGAATCTGAACCCCTATATCTCACCATTAACAAGAATCAACTTAAAATGGATCAAAAATTTAAATGTAAACCCTTAAACTATAAAATTACTGGAAGAAAAGGGAAACTCTTGAAAACATTGGAGTAGGGAAATATTTCTTAAAGAAGACCCCTAAAGCATAGACAATAATCCCAGAAATAGACAAGTGTAACTATATCAAGCTATAAAGCTTAGAAAAGTTTCTGCATGGTAAAAAACACAGTGATTAGTGTGAACAGACAGCCCTCAGAATGGGAAAATATTTTTATAAACTATGCATCAGACAAGGGACTGATAACCAGAATTCACAAGGACTCATGCAGCTGTTCCAGAAAAAGACAATCAATCCTCTTATAAGATGGGCGAATGAGTTGAAAAAACCAATCTCTGAAGGAATGTAAACTGGTCCAACCACTGTGGAGACCAATTTGGAGATTCCTCAAAAATCTACAAATAGAACTACCATACGATCCAGCAATCCCACTTCTTGGTATCTACCCGAAGGACAGAAGAATACTTAATTGAAAAAGTGTTTGCACATCAATGTTTATTGTGGCACTTTTCATGATTTCTAAGTCATGGAAACAACCTAACTGTGGTACATATAATCAATGGAATACTATTCATCCATAAAAAACAACCAAACCCTGGCTTTTGAAAGGAAGTGGATGAATATGGAAGACTTACTGCTGAGTGAAGCAAGCCATGCTATGAAGGAGAGGCATTGTATTTCCCCACTTAATATATACCGAGTGTCTGCACTCTAAAAATAAAAAAAAGAAAATTGAAACCATACTGCTTCTGTTGTTATAGAGTCATAAAATTATACAAAATTATAAGACATATTTTGAACATTATCTTTAAAATACTGTATTTTGAAATTTTGAAAGTTGTTTGTAAACTGTCAAGAATTATGGAGTATGAGCTAATTTTTTTTTCTATGTAAAGTAAATGTTTGTGAAAAAATGTAAAAATAAATAAATGAAAGAAAAAAAAAATTCAGGTTCCAGGCCCAGCAGGTGGTGTGGTGGGTAAGGTGCTGGACTCCCTCATTGTCGATACTCGTTCAAGTCCTGGACTTGGTAGCTTTTCTTCTCACTCTCCTTCTCTCTCTCTGGTCAAATCGAATAATACTAAATAATTAAAATTAAATACAATAATTTTTTAATAAAAAACATTTCAGATTCCAACTGAATTTTATAGTCAAGATGTATGTCATCATTCAGAAAAAAAGGATACTATCTATGTGGTTCCTTTTAATGTGAACATTTAATGCCCAAAATTTTCCTCTCTGGGCAGCTTCATCTCAGAAATAGTTGGCTCATTTTCCTTTTTATTCCACTTGACACTTTTTTTTTTTTTGAGAGGTTATCGCTGTAGGGCACGTGTACTTGCAGAAAGACAGAGAGAGACAGAGAGATATAAAGCGAGAAATCACCCCCCGGGGGGATGGCCATGCCACAATCCCTTCTCCTTCATTCTCCTCTTGGGATCTTGGGCACGCACGCACGCACATGCACCCGGCGTGAGTTTAAGCCACCGGGTCCGAGACACGAACCACAGTCGACTATGTGGGAGTCCAGTGACATAGCCATTATGCTAACTGCTGGTCCTAACCCATTTTTAATTTCAATTCTCTTGAGACTTTCTCTTTAATAGAAGTATTATTTAGATGAATGTTTGTTAGTTTCCTAGTGTCCACAGAATTTTTCAATATTTTTGACCTATCCATTTTTTGTGGATTCCATTGTATTCAGATAACATACTGTGTATGACTCTACTTTTCTAAACATTTTTTAGGTACACTTCATGACCCACATTAGATCTGTAATGGTAAATGAGTAGCTTTGTACATACCCATGGGTATTTGAAACGAGTATGTATCCTACCATTAATAGACAAAGAGGATTTTTTTTTTATTGTCATTAAGATCCTTTGATTGATGGTGCTGGTGATTCCTTTCATGTCCTTCACACTTTTTTCAATCTGATTATCCCATAGACTGTTGTTGAGAGAGAGATGTTGAAGTCCCCAAGTAGAATCATAGATTTCCCTTTCTCCTTTTGTCCCTATCTGTTTGTGTTTCACATATTTTGTACTTCTGTTGTTTTATGTACACACCAAGTATTGCTGTTTTCTTGGTGGATTGACTTTTTTTTTTCTTCTTTGGAGAGGTTTTTGCTTATAGGATGCATGTGCTCACAAGAAAGAGAGAGACAGAGAGACAGAAAGCAAGAAATCACCCAGTAGGGAGGATGGCCACACCGCAATCTGTTCTCCACCGTTCTCCTCTTGGGATCTTGGGCACGCATGCACATATGCCCTGCATGAGCTTTAAGCCACCGTGTCTGGGATGTGAACCGCGGTTGATGACATGGGAGTCCAGCAACATAGTCATTACGCTAACTGCTGGTCCCATGAATTGACTCTTTTATCATGGTGCAATGAACTTTTCTCTCTTTGATATTGTTCCTTGCTCAAAAATTTACTTTCCCATACCTTCCTTTTAATTAAGGTTCACATGCTATATATTTCCTATCCTTCATATTAACCTACAAATATAATTTGAACTCTTGGAAGTAAGTTTCTTCTGAATCATATACTTGTGTTATTTTTACATAAGCATGCTAGATGCATTTCTGTCTTTGTGGTGGTATGTTTAAACTATTTACCTTTAGTTTTCTTGTTGGTGTGTTAACTCTTAGATATGCCATTTTATTTTGTTTACATTGTTTTCTTTTTGTTTCTGTTTTTTTTTTTTAATTTCCCTTTTCCTGCCTTCCAGTTGCTTACCTGAACTTTTTTAGTAATCCTTATTGACTGACCAGCAGATGATGTAATGTTTACATTACTGGACACCCATATACTAGTCAGAGGTTCAAGTCCTGGACCCAGAGCCTTAAAACTGACACCAGGTGCATGTGTGTGTATGCCCAAAATACTGAGAGATGAAAGAAGAAGACCGGATTGTTGAGTGGTCATCCCCTGAGGATTAATTTCTTGCTTTCTATCTCTCTTGCAAGTACATGCATATAGAAAAAACTCTCAAAAGAGAGAGAGGACAAAAATTTATTTTGATGTGTTTACGTGATGTATTTACAGTGCTTTTGAATATTTTTCTTTATAACTCATTTCTAGTTATTCTTCTATGCATTGCATTCTAGATTTTACCTTATAATATCCTACTGGTATCTGCATTTTACCAGGCAATATAAAATAAAGAAACTGTATGTCTGTTTATAACTATTTTGTCTTTTCCATATTTCCTCTTCATACATAGAAATCCTATTAAGCAATGATACCTTTTGTTCCATAAATATAATTTAGAAAATTGAAGAAAAATATTCTACTAATTTATCCTTTTACTTACTACTTTCTGCATTCTTTCTTTTCCCCTGTTTTTCCAAGACTCCATCTTGAACAATTAATTTTTAGCTATAGAACTTTTGTCTCTCATTGACTCCAGTTTCCCTTTCCCCACAGGGATATATGGGAATAATATTCAGGTAGGAAAGGTAGAATATAAAATTAAAATAAAAAATCCAGAATACTCAACTTCCTTAATAATTTTTGCAGGTAATGTTTTCCTACATTAAACTGATATCATTCTCATTTCTAGTCATTCCCTTTTCCCTATATACATCCTCCAGTCAGACTGAATCATAGCACATATTTACCTCCAGACCCAGAGGCTTGTTTAGGAAATCAAGTAATTTTCTCTGCTCTAATTACCTGATATTTTCATTATAAAACAGAATGTACAAGTTATGGTCCAGAAATTTACAACATCATTTGTTTAAACTGCACTTATTATAACTAACTTACAGAGCATCATATTTTTGCCTGGTTTGCCTTAAAGGTGATTGGAAACCTTACATTAGCTCACAATTGGCAAAATGACTTAACACAAATTCGATCACACAATAGTGTTGAATATCTAATGTATATTATCTAAGATGAAAAAAAAGATAGATATTTGACTAAATGTCACCAACACAAGGAAAGATTTAAGTTCAAAATTTGAAGGTGTGTATATTAGTTTACTACTATCATAAAGTAAAAAAATTATCAAGTCAAATCTTCATACGTTGGATTCTATAAGTATATATTATAGAAATATTTAGGAAAAGTACCAGAGTATATAAAATTCTCTTTCTACTACCTTAATGAAAATAGTTTCCTTAAATGGTGGGACATAGGTAGATATATGCTGGAAAAACAGAGTATTATTAGAGAGATATATCTGTAAGGGAATCTAAATATTTTATATGTAATTGAAGCACAAAATTAAGCAGAGTTGGGAACCAGCAGTTAGCGTAATGGCTATGTCGCTGGACTCCCACGTAGTCGACCGTGGTTTTCATCCCAGACCTGGTGGCTTAAAACTCACGTTGGGCACGTGTGCGTGCGTGCCCAAGATCCCGAGAGGAGAATGGAGGAGAAGGGATTGCGGCGTGACCATCCCCCTTGGGGGGTGATTTCTCGCTCTCTGTCTCTATGTCTCTCTCTTTCTGTCTGGCGAGTGCACGCGCCCTATAGTGAAAACCTCTCAAAAAAAAAAAAAGCAGAGTCTGTTAGGTTTGGTACAAATAAGATGGACACAACAACCATTCTGATTATTGGAAACTATGAATGGAAACTTGATTTATATCAAATACTGTGGGACTCAATGACAATCATTAGAGGGAAGGAGGCTTATTTATAGCTTCCCTCATCCAA
>NW_006203968.1:125781-159671 GCF_000334495.1 Tupaia belangeri chinensis
CTATAGTATGAACTTAAATCAGCAGAGGAAACTCAGTTAGGAGAGGTTAAATTTTAAAATGCTAATTTGATATGGAATTTATATTCTGGCCCAGACGCTGAAGAACAATGTGTAGCACAGTAGACCTTAAAGATACATGCTGATTATGGTTCAAATTTCCAATCTGATTGGCCAGAACACGCTTAAGACATATTGACACTGCCCAAGATCCTGGCAAATTAGAGAAAGGGGACTGTAATGTGAGCAAGCTTAAAGCCAAGATTCAACTTTTATAAAAAGCTCTGTCTTCTGCCCAAAAATCACTGCAAGAACTTTGACATCTTCGCCCACTACAACAGAGTCAGAAATGGGTTGCATCTTTGTCATGAATGCCAAATCCTAGTCATGATCTATCTTCCTTTTTCTTTTCTCCAAGTCAGCTTTTCCCATAACATGTCTTCATGAAGAGTTCCTAGAAATCTTCTCCACAGCTTCCCATATGACTCTGATTTAAATTGTAGGATACAGGAGAATTCTCTGGGAGCCAAAACTAGTCACAATTACATGAGATCAATAACCATAGCCTCTGCTGATTCCAGACATGCTTCCTTCAAACTTTCTTCTCAGAGTCTCCATTTTCTCATGAATTTCCAGAGTTGCCTCCTATCTGAGGGGTCCAGGTGACTTGGAGGTCAGCTATTTCAGAGACTATTGTTCTTTGCGAGGTGTCTCTTAAGATCGTTTGTCCATTACTTTTTTTTTAATCATTAAGTTTTAAGGATTCTCCTAGATTTAGAAAGATATTTATTTTCTTAACTTTTAAAAAATTTTTCAGAGTTCCTGTATTTACCAAATAGAGATAGAGAGACAAAGAAAGAAGGAGAAGAAGAAAGCATTCTTCAATAGGGCATGATCATAGGGGACCAGCAGTTAGCGTAATGGCTATGTCGCTGGACTCCTACGTAGTTGACCACGGTTCATGTCCTAGAGCCGGTGGCTTAAAACTCACACCGGGCGCGTGTGCGTGCGTGCCCAAGATCCCGAGAGAAGAATGGAGGAGAAGGGATTGTGGCATGACCATACCCCTGGGGGGTTATTTCTCACTTTCTGTCTCTATGTCTCTCTCTGTCTGGCGAGCACATGCACCCTATAGTGAAAACCTCTCCAAAAAAAAAAAAGAAAAAAGAAAAAAAATAAGGCATGATGATAGCACAATCTCCTCTCAATTTTTCTTCTATGGCTGGAGTACAGGTAAGCATACACATATACTCAGTGTGTTGTTTAAATCACTTGGGCTGTAATTTAACTTGAGATAGGCAACGTGGAAATTGACTCCCTAAACCAGCAAGATACAGGGATAATTCAGTATATATACAAGTCACATGCACAGGCTTGAAAGATATGCAGAGGCAGACTGAGGGAACATGAGAAAGCATCCACCCCACATTGAGGGATGATCATGGTGCAATGCTTCTCCTCCATTTTTCCTCTTTTTTGGATTTGGGTAATTATGTATATTCACCTGGCATATTTCTCAAACCACTGATTCCAGGGTTTTAATCAGGTAGTTAACAATGTGAGATCCAGCCAACTTAGTCATCATGTCGGCCACACTGGTAGACCCAGTCATATATAACTTTTGATAAGGTTTTTTCTCTTGCTGTATGGTTTGTGTTTTGTTTTGTTTTTTTTTTTGTTTCTTTTTCGGGGAGGCTTACCCCATAGGACTCGTATGCTCACCAGAAAGACAGAGACAGAGAGGCAAGAAGCGAGTAATCACCCCCTGGGTGGATGGCTATGCCGCAATCCCTTCTCCTCCATTCTCCTCTGGGATCTTAGGCACACACGCACACAGGCTTGGCATGTGTTTAAGCCACTGTGTCTGGTACTTGAACCGTGGTCAACAACATGGGAGTCCAGTGACATAGCCATTACACCAACTGCTGGTCTCATGTGTTTTAATCCTCTTGACTTTTCTTCACAATGCAGATATATTCAATTTGCATGGAGTTCAAGTTGTCTATTCTCTCTTTCATGGATTTTTCCTTGGGGTATTATAAAAAACATCATTACTGCACCTAATAGCATGTAGATATTTTCCAGTGTTATGTTCTAGAAGTCAGGTAGGTTTATGATTTACATCTAAATCTGTGATTCATTTTGTCAAAATGAATAATTCAATTGTCAAAATGTCATTTTGACAATTTTGTAAATAATATGTTTGTAAACAATGTGTCTACATTAACTTACTTTTTTTTTGCATTGTTAGATGTTATGTCACCACTTCTTGGAAACTCTTTTCTCTGCTGTTATGATTTTCTCTCTTTGTCATGGATAAGTTAACTATATTTATGTGGGCATACTTTGCTGGTCTATTTTGCTCTGTAGATTTGTTTGCCTACTCTTTTCCCAACATGATACTGTTTCATTATTGTAACTTTCTACAATAGTAAATCTACAGAAAATGTACTGTCAGACCTATGACTTTCTTCATCCCTAGATAGTCACAGTGGTTAAGTTTTCACAGTCAAAAGCTTGCCGTGTTGTTACTTCAAGCAATGAAAGTTAAGAGCAGCACTTTCTCTTTAGTAACTGTACTCTGACAAGAATCATCTATCTCTACGGTCTTTTAACACAACAAAGAATAGGGTAAAAAATCACTTAGATTACCACATAACTAAAGTCACTTCCTTATCAAAATGTCAGTCCATTGCTCAGACTGCTATATAAGAATCCTTCTCCTCCACCTCCTTTTCAGCAAACCATTGGACATTTTTTCTCCTTCTCTAATAAACCCTGCTTTACTTTCCTCTGAGTCCACATCTGTAATTCTTCATGAGCATTGGATAAGAATCAGCACCAATGTAAAATCTGATCACCCAGCACTCTTGTGTTATATTTGGTTCCATGATTCAGATGTCTTCCTACTCAAAAGACAAGTAAGAAAAGGGCACTCTATCTTTTTATCAAGGACTCTCTCATTACTAGAAGTGACTCTCCCAATTTAAGAAAACCCAACATATGGATAGCCATTTGTTTAAATGACCATTGTTAGAGTTGTCACCAGTCTTAAAGATTCCAATGACAGGCTTGCCAAGAAGAACTCAATCTAGCCCCCATGCTATCTGTGGTGTTGAGAACTAGGTAATCTTGTGACATAGGTTCTCTTCTGTAATCATAAACATCATGTGAAGTTATGAATGTTCTTGGGATAATGATGTTGCTTGATGAGGGCTACCCTCTGGTGTATTGTGAAGTTCTTGAGAATCTGAAACCATCCCCTATAGCCCATGTAAATATTGATGTAGATTCCTCTCTTTTCTTTCTTCTCGTACCCTCTTATCCTCTATAAATGGAGTGTTCCTCCTAAGAGTAACAAGTGTTTGCTATGACTGACTACCCTAGGCCAAAACATTATTCTAAATTTCATGGCTTTTTCCCATCACTAGGGACATAAAATCTCTCCAGTAGATTTTCATTTGTTTCCAATTTGCTCTGAGATAGATAAAGGTGTCATTCTCTATTTTTAAGAGACTTACAGGAACTCCCTTTACTTTATGTGCAATTGGTACAACATAAACAGAAATGGGTAAAGTATATTCAAATTCCTCTCCCCAGCTGTTTTCCCCAAGTATTGGTATTATCTTCAGAAGCCCAATCATATATGCTAGGTATGTAGAGACTTTCATTAAATTGCAGTCTTCCCTATCTCAGCACAAATTAGTGACATATAAGGATTTTAAAAATTATAACCTGAAGCAGAAGATTGGTGTTTATGCTACAACCTGCTCCACAATGAATCTTGTACTTCATGCTTTAAGGACTATCAGAGAGTTTTTTGAATCCCTATTTAAAAATTCTCTCGAGGATCTAATGGCTTTACTTCAAATACTCCCCAATACAGCCTACCATTATTCAGATCCTTAAGTGTACTTTCCAATGGGGTCTATATTGAGAAAGATAATGTTTTTGTGAATTTTGAGCAGCTTATGGGGAACAGGTTATTATTGCTTATGTTCCTGTGGTGAAAATACATGAACAGATGGATGGTAATGTATGTAATTTTTTATCTGCTTGACTGGATCTAAGACCACAGGAGTGGGACCCAATTGGAAGTTTTCTCCAACCAAAGATTGGAGTCCATGTGGAGACAACAGTCTCTAGAAACAAAGGCACTGATGCAGTAGAGATTTTCGCTTAGAGAATGCTCACTGATGGCCACTTTCCCACTGCAGTATGTGAGAGGGTTAAATCAAAAGTTGGGGGGTAGAATGAAAAAGTGGTGCACACTATGATCCTAAAGGCCATTGGGGGGTTTATTTCCTACCTTGCATTAGTATTGGTGACACAGTATGGATAGGACTAGTTGCTGATTCTGGCTATTGACTTCACCCAAATACTGCTCCCTGGCAATAGATTAGGCCCAACTACATCCACTGCCTTCTGTACAGGGGTGAGATAAAATGGATGTTTTTTCTTCCCTTTGTTCTATAGATGGAAAATAACCCCTACACGGCCTCCCACAGTGAATCGACTCCCTTGCACTGTGCTCTAAAACGCTGGAATTCTTTTGACTCACAAATATGAAAATAAAAAAGACATCTAATTATCTTTTACACACAGGCATGGTTACAATACAAGCCTACCCACCAGCGATAAATGTTAACTATACTACCATTCAGCAATAAAATCTCATTGTAAATGCCAGGTAAAATGAAAATATTCTGTATGCTCTTATGCATTGAGAGATATTATTACCCTATATTCCATCTTCACTCATACATCTTCCCACAGGCTCAGAGCCTACCAGGCTTCCCAGGCTCATATAAGATCTAAGAATTCCAAGCCTGACAGCAACTTAGAAATTGCTCCACCTAGTCATCATCTGTATTCAATTTTACCTGTTTCTTCAGGAGCCCTGGAGAGAACTTTCCCTGTGGTTGGTCCTTTAGTAAAGTGTTGAAATTGAAGTCAGTCCTGTATAAGTTCATAAAATCTTTTTCTCTTCCTAAACTTCATAAGCTTCTTTTTCTTACCGAACTTAAACAAATAAAAACTGAATTGGGTATTTTTTTTTTCTGAGAGTCCTGATAAATAGAAAGCTGGATCTCAACATGTTTCTTTGGCTTTTCAATAGATAGTAAACTTGAACAATTCGAGACTTACAATTACATGATTAAAATGTGGAGATTTCTCAGCTCAACATCCTCTCAGTTGTTAGACATATTCAAGGTCATTTAGAAGCTTTCTTCTTTCCAAAAAAACCTTAGGTAAGAAGTAAATATCTATTGATTGAGTCCTAAAACTTTTTAAAAGGAGACAAAGAAAAAAATGTATTAAGAACTTTCCAAAAGATTATGAGATTTCTGTTGGTATGTGTGTGTGTGTGAGAGAGTGTGTGAGTATGTAATGCATTGCATATCAAGTGTCTACATAATAAATACTCTTAAGGAATTCCATTTAATTGTAATAAAAGCACTCACACAAATTGATCTAAAACATTTTCAAAGTCATGCGATAAAGTCTTTGACAAATTGCAGTAGCCAGCAGTAGCCTGGTACATCTGAAGGCACCTGGTGAGCAAGGGGCACACTGCCCCCATGGAGTCCCATCCAGATCCCCCAGTCTGGGATCCACCCAGACCCCAAGGCAGACTGTGCCTTTAGCAGCAGTAGCCAGCAGCAGCCTGGTACATCTGAAGGCACCTGGCGAACAAGGGGGAACACTACCCCCATGGAGTCCCATCCAGATCCCCCACTCCAGGATCCACCCAGATCCCTAGACTGTGCCTTTGGCTGCAGTAGCAAGCAGCAGCCTGGTACATATGAAGGCACCGGGTTAGCAAGGGAACAAACTGCCCCGACGGAGTCACATACAGATTCCCCAATCCAAGATCCACCCAGACCCCTAGATTGCGCCTTTGGCTACAGGAACCAGCAGAAGCCTGGTACACCTGAAAGCACATGGTGAACAAGGGAGCACACTGCCCCCACAAAGTCCCATTTAGATCCCCCAGTCCAGGATCCACCCAGACCCCTAGACTGCACCTTTGGCTGGAGAAGCCAGCAGCAGCCTGGTACATATGAAATCACCAGGTGAGCAAGGGAGCACACTGCCCCCACGGAGTCCCATCCAGATCCCCCAGTCAAAACTCCATCCAGACCCCTAGACTGCGCCTTTGGCTGCAGTAGCCAGCAGCAGCCTGGTACATCTGAAGGCACCAGGTGAGCAAGGAAGAACACTACCCCCACGGAGTCCCATCCAGATCCCCCAGTCAAAACTCCATCCAGACCCCTAGACTGCGCCTTTGGCTGCAGTAGCCAGCAGCAGCCTGGTACATCTGAAGGCACCTGGTGAGCAAGGGAGCACACTGCCCCCACGGAGTCCCATTCAGGTCCCCCAGTCCAGGATCCACCCAGAACCCTAGGCAGGTAGAAAGTTCCTCCATTTATGTTTTCTTCTTTACTGTACCCAGTTCTTTTGTAAATTTCTGCCCCTTCCTCTCTCCACAGACTTCAGCTTTTGCTGCAGTAGCCATTAGCAGCCTGGTGCATCTGAAAGCACCTGGCACGCAGGGGGCACACTGCCCCTTTTAGTACCATCCAGATCCCTCAGTCCAGGATCTACCCAGATCCCTAGGCAGGTAGAAAGTTCCTCCATTTTTTTTCTTCTCCTTTACTGTCCCCTATTTTTTTTTTTTTTTTTTTTTTGTAAATTTCTGTCCCTTCCTCTATACACGGACTGCGCCTTTGGCTGCAGTAACCAGCAGCAGCCTGGTACATCTGAAGGCACGTGATGAGCAAGGATGCACACTGCCACCACAGAGTCCCATCAAGATCCACCAGTCCAGAATCCACCCAGACCCCTAGGCAGGTAGAAATTTCCTCCATTATTTTTTTCTTCTTTACTATAACCAATTCTTTGGTAAATTTCTGCCCCTTACTCTCTCCACAGACTGCACCTTTGGCTACAGTAGCCAGCAGCAGCCAGGTAGATCTGAAAGGACCTGGCCCACAAGGGGGCACACTGCCCCAATGGAGTCCCATCCAGGTCCCCCACTCCAGGATCCACCCAGATCACTAGACTACACCTTTGGCTGCAGTAGGCAGTAGCAGCCTGGTACATATGAAGGCACCCAGTGAGCAAGGTAACACACAGCCCCCAAGGAGTCACATGCAGATCCCCCAGTCCAGAATCCACCCAGAACCCTAGACTACGCCTTTGGCTGCAGTAGCCAGCAACAGCCTGGTACATCTGAAGGCACGTGGTGAACAAGGGAGCACACTGCCCCCACAAAGTCCCATTTAGATCCCCCAGTGTAGGATGCACCCAGACCCCTAGACTGTGCCTTTGGCTGGAGAAGCCAGCAGTAGCCTGGAACATATGAAGGCACCTGGTGAGCAAGGGAGGACACTGCACCTATGGAGTCCCACCCAGATCCCCCACTCCAGGATCCATCAAGACCCCTAGACTGTGCCTTTGGCTGCAGTAGCCAGCAAAAGCCTCCTACATCTGAGGGCATCTGGTAAGCAAGGGAGCACACAACCCCCATGGAGTCCCATCCAGGTCCCCCAGTCAAGTATTCACTCAGACCCGTAGATTGCGCCTTTGGCTGCAGTAGCCAGCAGCAGCCTGGTACATCTGAAGGCACCAGGTGAGCAAGGGAGCACACTGCCACCATGGAGTCCCATCCAGATCCCCCAGTCCAGGATACACCCAGACCCCTAGGCAGGTAGAAAGTTCCTCCATTTTTTCTCTTCTTCTTTACTGTCCCCAATTCTTTGGTAAATTTCTGCCCCTTCCTGTTTCCACAGAGTGCGCCTTTGGCTGTGGTAAACAGCAACAGCCTGGTACATCTGAAAGCACCTCGTGAGCAAGGGGGCACAGCCCCCACGGAGGCCCATCCAAATCCCCAGTCCAGGATCCACCCAGACCCCTAGAATGCAACTTTGGCTGTGGTAGCCAGCAGCAGCCTGGTACATCTGAAGGCACCTGGAGAGCAAGGGGGCGCACTACCCCATGGAGTGGCATCCTGATCCCCCAGTCCAGGATCCACCCAGACACCTAGGCAGGTAGAAAGTTTCTCCATTTGTTTTTTCTTATTCTTTACTGTCCCATATTCTTTTGTAAATATCTGCCCCTTCCTCTCTCCACAGACTGTGCCTATGGATGCAGTAGCCAGCAGCAGCCAGGTACATCTGAAGGCACGTAGTGAGATAGGGGGCACACTTTCCCCATGGAGTCCTATCCAGATCCCTCAGTCCAGGATCCACCCAGACCCCTAGGCAGGTAGAAATGTCCACCATTTTATTTTATTTTATTTTTTACATTATTTATTATTATTTTTTGTATATATTTCAATCATATTGTTTGGCATAGGATGAGACCATTTCAATATGTGAACATTTCTTCCCAGACACGTTAATCAAAATATCTTCAACAGATAACACCATACCTCCCCATCCCATCAATTCTCTACCTCTGTATCCCTTCCGCAAATGTCCTTCGTTAGGCCCCACTCCTCCACATACACCTCATCTGATATTCACACCCATCTCTTGTGTTTGTTAAACCATTAGTCAATCAATTTCAGTCATAGAATTCAGACATACAGTATATGTTAAGTGGGTACATACAATGTCTCTCCTTCATAGACTGGCTTGCCTCACTCAGCAGTACATCTTCCATATTCTTCCTCTTTCTGTCAAGAGCCAGGTTTCTGTTGGTTTTTATGGCTGAGTAGTATTCCATAGAGTATATGTGCCACAGTTTTTCAATCCATTCCTTCATACAGGGGCATTAGGGTTGGTCCCATGACTTAGCAATTGTGAATAGTGCCACAATAAACATCGACATGCAAGCACTTTTGCAATGAAGAATTCTTCTGTCCTTTGGGTAGATACTGAGGAGTGGGATCTCTTGATCATATGGCAGATCTATCTGTAGTTTTTTGACGAATCTCCAAAATATTCTCCACAGTGGTTGGACCAATTTACATTCCCACCAGCAGTGTAAGAGTTCTCCTTTCACCACACCCCCACCAACACTTGTAATTTTTAATTTCTTTAATATTAGACATTCTGATGGGGTAAGGTGGTACCGCATTGTTGTTTTTATCTGCATTTCCCTTATGATGAGGGAGGCTGAACATTTTTTCATATGCCTTTTGGCCATTCGTATGTCATCTTTAGAGAGTGATTTTTCATCTCCTTCTCACATCTTTTAATAGGGTTGATCAACTTTTATCCAAACAGCTTTTTTAGTTCCTTGTGTATACTGGTTATCAGTCCCTTATCTGATGCAAAATTTACAAAAATATTTTCCCATTCAGAGGGCTGTCGATTCACACTAATTACTGTGTCTTTGGCCATGCAGAAACTTCTTAGTCTGATGTAATCCCACTTGTCTATTTTGGGGATGATCGACTCTGCTTTGAGGGTCTTCTTTAAGAAGTCTTTTTCTACACCAATGTCTCCCAGAGTTTCCCCAGTGTTTTCCAGGAGCAGTTTTATAGTTTGAAGTCTTAGATTTAGATCTTTGATCCACCTTGACTTTTATTTTCCCACTGGATTGACTGGTACCCCTTGTCAAAGATCAGTTGACTGTATGTTTGGGCACTTATTCCTGGGTACTTTATTCTGTTCCATTGATCCACGTGTCTGTTTCTGTGCCAGTACTATGCTGTTTTTATTATGACAGCTTTGTAATATATTTTTGGATCAGGGAGAGAGATGCCGCCCGCTCCACTTTTCTTGTGTAGAATTTCTTTGGCAATACGGGATCTTTTATAATTCCAGACAATTTTTAAGATTGTCTTTTCTAGATCTGTGAAGAATGTGTCTGGTACTTTGATTGGCATTGCATTAAATAGGTAGATTAATTTGGGTAGAATTGCCATTTTGATTATATTAACCCTTCCAATCCATGAACATGGGAAGTCCTTCCATTTTTTTGTGTCATTTTCAATTTCTTTTTTTAGCTTCTCATAGTTTTCCTTGTGGAGGTCTTTAACTTCTTTGGTTAGATTTATTCCTAAATATCTTATACTTTTGGTGGCTATGGTAAACGGAATAACTTTTTTCAGTTCTATCTCAGTCTGCCTGTTATTTGTATATAGAAATGCTATCAATTTCTGTATATTGATTTTATATCCTGCAAATTTACTGTAATCATGTATTACTTCCAGTAATTTTTCCATGGAGACCATTGGGTCTTCTATGTATACAATCATGTCGTCTGCACATAGAGTGAGTTTCACCTCTTCTTTTTCTATTCAAATGCCCTTTATTTTGTCCTATTTTCTGATTGTGTTGGCGAGGACTTCCAGTACTATATTGAAAGGGAGTGATGCAAGTGGGCATTCTTGTCTTGTTTCTGTGTTTAGTGGGAAAGCTTTCAGCTTTTCTCCATTCAGGATGATGTTCGCTATGGGTTTTTCATAGATGGCTTTTATTGTATTGAGAAATGGCCCTTCTATGCCGATTTTGCTAAGAGTCTTGATCATGAAGGGATCTTGTATCTTATCAAATGCTTTTCGGGCATCAATTGATATGATCATATGGTTTTTATCTTTATTCCTGTTGATATGATGTATTAGATTTATGGTTTTGTGTATGTTGAACCAACCTTGCATTCCTTGAATACACCTGATCATGGTGTATGATATTTTTTATAAGTTGTTGAATGCAATTTGCTAGTATCTTGTTGAGAATCTTTGCATCTATGTTCATCAGAGATATTGGTCTATAGTTTTTCTTCCTTGTCCTGTCCTTATCTGTTTTAAGTATAAGGGAGACAGAGGCTTCATAAAATGAATTCAGGAGAGATTCACCCTTTTGGATCTTTAGAAATAACTTGAGCAGAATGGGAGTTAACTCTTCTTTGAAAGTTTTGTAGAATTCAGAGGTGAATCCATCAGGGCCAGGGCTTTTCTTTGTTGGGATTCAATCTCCTGGCTTGTTATGGGCCTATTCAGACTTTCTATATCCTCCTGGCTCATTCTGGGTAGATTCTATTTGTACAGGAATTTGTCCATCTCATTCAGATTGTCTTGTTTCTTAGCATATAGATGTTCAAAGTATCCTCTAATGATGCTTTGAATTTCTAACTCATTGCAGATTTGGTTCACCTGGTTCCATTCTCTCTTCTTAATAAGTCTCGCTAGTGGTGTATCAATTTTGTTTATCCTTTCAAAAAGCCAGCTTTTACTTTCATTTATTTTCTGTATAGTACGTTTGTTTTCTATGTCATTTTTTTCTGCTTGGATCTTTATTTTTTCCTTTCTCCTGGAATTTCTTGGATTTTTTTGCTGTTGATTTTCCAATTCTCTGAGGCTTGATATTAGGTGGTCCATTAGCCTTCTTTCCATCTTCCTCTTATGTGTACTAATTACTATGAACTTCCCTCCTATAACTGCTTTAGCAGTTTCCCAAAGATTATGGAAACTTACGTCCTCATTGTCATTGGCTTCCATGAATCATTTTATTTCAGTCTTTATATCTTCGGTAATAGTGGAGTCATTCAGGAGTAGGTTATTTAGTTTCCATGTTTTTAGGTATTTTTGAGGACTTCTCTTGAAATTAAATTTAAGTTTAATTCCATCATGGTCAGAGAAGATGGTTTTAGTTTCTATGCCTCTGAATCTGTAGAGGCTTGCTTTGTGTCCTATGATGTGGTCAATTTTCGAGAAGGTTCCATGTCGGGGCAGGAAAAAATTATATCTTGTGGCTTTTGGGTGGAAAGTTCTAAAGATGTCTGTTAAGTCCAGTTGATTTATGGTATCATTTAGATCCTTTATCTCTTTACCTATTTTTTGCCTAGATGATCTGTCCAGAGGGGATAAAGTGGTGTTGAGATTTCCAAATATTAGTTTGTTGCAGTCTATCTTCCCTGTTAGATCTAACAGTCTTTCCTTCACATATTTAGGTGCTCCTCTGTTAGCTGCATAGACATTAATAAGCGTTATATCTTCTTGATCTATAGAGCCTTTTACTATGATATAGTGCCCTTCTTTGTCTCTTTGAATGATTTTTGTTTTAAAGGCTATTTTGTCAGATATTAGTATTGCAACTCCAGTTCTTTTTTGGTTCCCAATTGCATGGAAAACCTTTTTCCAACCCTTCACTTTCAATCTATGTATGTCTTTCTCCATGAGGTGGGTTTCCTGTAGGCAACAGATAGAGGGTTTCTGTTGTTTTATCCATTCAGCCAGTCAGTGTCTCTTGATTGGAGAATTTAATCCATTAACATTTAATGTTATTATTGATATCACAAGATCTGTTTAAGTTGGCCATTGTCTTAGTTCAATTTTATTTCTTTGTCTCTTGCTGTTAATTCTTTAGTTTTCCTGGAACAGTACTTTTTTCAGGGTTTCTTGACGAGCTGGTCTGGTGTTGGCAAATTGTTACAGGTTTTGTTTGTCTGAGAATATTTAAATATTTTTTTCCCATCTGAAGGATAATCTTGCAGGATATAATAGTCTTGGCTGAAATTGTTTCTCTCTTAAAACTTTCAATACGTCTTCCCATTCTTTTCTTGCTTGCATTGTTTCCCTTGAGAGGTCCAGTGTTAGCCTGATGGGATGTCCTTTGTACGTCACTTCTCGTTTCTTTTTTGCCAGTTTTAGTATCATGTCTTTATCTGTGGTCTTGGACAGCCTGGCTAGGACATGCCTTGGGGAACATCTTCTGGGATTGATTGTATTTAGATTCCTTTATATTTCTTGGGTGATGGTCTAATCGGCTCTTAATACTTTCCGGAGAGTTTTTGATTTCTTGTATAATACAAGACTTTTTCTCTAATAGTTCCACCTGATTGTTTCTCAGAGTATCCATTTCTTCCTTCATATCCTGGAAGGACTTCCTAATTTCCTGCAGTTCGTTGTCTCTTTTCTGTTCCAGTTCACAGAATTTGGTCACCATGAATGTTCGAAACTCTTTGTCTGTCATTTTGGTAACATCCTCCATATTTACAAGAGATGGAGGAGCATTTTCATTTGTTCGAGACAGATTTCCTTGTTTATGCAGACCTGAGACTCTTTTTCAACTTCTAGCCATGGAAGATGTATTCCCTTTGAAAACCTCTTAGGGTAATGTTTCTCCCACTAGGTGTAGGAGTGTTTCTTTTTGGTAGGGAATAGATGCTTGCCAAAGTCTCTCTTATGTTGTTTATACTAATGAAAGATATGGAGCACTTCACGAATTTGCATGTCATCCTTGCGCTGGGGCCAAGCTGAGAAGACTGGAAGTGGGGTGGGGGCCAGTGATGACCCTCTCTCAGAGTCCCTTTCTGACCAGGGGCTTCTAGTTGGACCCAGTGCCTGCTTCCTGGAAGGACAATCAAGGAGGTGGAGACTGGAGCTGGAAAGACTGGAAGTGGGGTGGGGTCAGAGATGACCTTCTCTCAGAGTCCCTTGCTGACCAGAGGCTTTGAGTTGGACCTGATGCCTGCGGCCTGGAAGGACAGTGTGTGAAGAGAGGCAGAGCTAGGAATTAGCAATAGAATAGATGGGCTCCAAGGGAAAAAAAAAAAGAAAAAAAAAAGCCACAGAAAATTTCTATCTACCTACCAAGGAGGTGGAGTCTTGGGCTTGGAAGACTGGAAGTGGGGAGGGGGTCAGAGATGACCCTCCCTCAGAGTCCCTTGCTGACCAGAGGCTTCTAGCTGGACCTGGTGCCTGCGGCCTGGAAGGACAGTATGTGAAGAGAGCCATTTTTAATACTTTTGTGTTCTTCACTCTTTCAGACTCTACCATAGAGTCGGTATATGTTAAGTGGAGACACATGATTACTATTTTTAAATAGCATGAGTTATGAAACATGGCCATTAGATCTCCACAAATTGCACTTAAAGCAAAGATAAGGTTTTCACTTAAATTTTTAGGATGTTGTGCAGGATAGATTTAACATCAGAAACCTGATCATTTCCCTGTCTCAGAATAGATATTGGTCACCTTGGCCCCACAGATCAGGAATCCTTGTGATGATTATATGTTCTGGTGCAATTCATTTAGCATATCATGCATCTGAGACCCCCTAGTCTTAATTTTGCTTTGAATAATTCATGTATGGAACTTCTCAGAGTGACCAGGCCTTTTCCACATAACCTATTTACTCTCTTTGCTGTGCACATGGCAATAAAACAGTCCTGTCCTTCTTGCTTTGCAGTGACCTGCAAAGCAAGTGTGGTTTGTACTGCCTAGATATTCTACTTTTACTGAGTTTGGAAACACATCTCTATTTTGAAAACAACATCCCATACATTTTAAATACTTAAACTTAGTGACTTATATAACATAAAGATGGGGTCTCCCTGTATCTAAAACCTCAATGCTAAATCTTTAATTCTACATTGATAGCTTTCTTCATTTATCTCAATGGGATAGCTCTTTGGAGAACTCATTCCTTTTATTTCGATTCTTTTACTCTTAGAACAATTTTGGTATCACATCAAAACAGAAAACGATATGGTTCAGAAATTTCCCGTGTTTTCTGTTCCAAACCTCCTTTGTATTTTAGTATGTCCAAAGGACCAGAAAGGCCCTGCTGTCAGCATTTTTAACTGAACCTTTATTTGTTTAATTGCACCATTGCTGATTGAGCTCACTGACAGCTGAGACAGGTAGTACAAGTGAAGAGAGTATGGGGAGAAAGGAGGGAAAGCAGGACAGCCTGGATTCTTTGCCAGCTTGTTTAAATCCAGCAGGTTCTGTTTGTGTGTCCCAGAATTACTACCCATAACTACTTCCTCCAAGTGATCAAAGTCTTACTGAGAATCCATTACTACACATGAGAAACAGGGCAGAAAGGAACATCCATATGCCTGTAAGTTTTCTAGAAAATGTTCTACACATGTCATAGATTTTGATGTGGTTCTGTGCTTAGTCTATATTTTTTGGGTGGAGACGAATGGGTCTGTTATTTGAAAACAGAATGTCCTGAGAAAAGAGGGAACATTCTAGGTATCAGGGCACTTGCAGTTTTTGTAGAAATGTAGTTTCTCTTCTCAATAAATTGTAAGAAGTTTTCAAGCAGAAAATATTTAATTGAACATGTTCTTCTATAACCGAGTCCAACTGAACAGATATTAAAGTGATGGCTCTGGAATATATCTTATCACATTAGGTTTATGTGATATATCAACTAATTAAGTTATTAATTAAATTATTCAATTACTAATATTATTTTTTAGTTTTGTATTGAGAGTGTGCATTCAACTGAGGAAATCAGAAAGAGAGAAAATGAGAGGAAGGAAGGTGCAAATGCCCTTCCCAGGGGTGATGGCCATATTGCAATTACTTTTTCTCTATTTTCATCTTGGAGTTTGGGGTCAAACACAAACACACACACAAACATATGCATACAGTTGGTGTGTTTTTTTAATGGGGACTTTCATCATTCACTCAGCCTTGTGGACTCCAACCACTAACCCACTATTCTATCTACTGACCTGGTAAGTCTATTAAATATAAAGAACCAGATCACCTTGGAGGGCTCCCAGGCCTGGTGACTAAGGTTCTTGACATTCATAACATTGTCCTGTTGCAGCCTTCTCCCCAGAGCCTCAGTCAGGAGGTTCTAAAGTAGTTCCTGTTTGTCTTCATATTGAAACCTTACTTTTCTGAAGGCAATTTAGTTACTCAGGCTGGACCTACCACCTCCTTTCCAGTGAGGGCCAAAACTTCCCTGCTTTGTGTCTCATGAAAAGTTCTGTGGGAATCCATCTGGACTAGGCTATCTTTGTTTTGTTTTGTTTTCCCCTGTGCTGAGTTACTTTTTCCCTGACAAATTGGAATATCATAGTAGCCTCTATTGGGGCAGTGAAGTAGACTGTCCATGCTTTTATAGACACAACTGCTCTCCTCTCAACCTGGTTTCTCTGACTGGTGGAAGGAGGCATTCATCTCTGGCAGCTACTATTTCCACTTTTCAATTTGAAAATTTAGGTGTTTACTAGTAGCAATAAAGTATTTATTGTCATGAGTCATTTCAAGAATGTTTGATTTTGCTAAAGATCTCAGTCCTCTGAGTTCAGTGTCATAGGCAGAAACTATCCATGCAAAGCATTGGCAATTTCCCTCACTTTTCCCCAAAAACTTAAGGTTGTAAGAGGAACTCGTTTGATAGTACCATATTTAATGGCAAGATTAGAAGATTTTGCTCTGCTGACCATCCAGTATTTCACATGGCTGCCCTGCACTTTTGGTCATTTATTTGCTGAAAGGAAAGTGTCCTGATACCTTTGAACTAAGCTTCATATATAGTTCTTAGACAAATAAAATTCATCAAGGTATATAAAGCCTTTCTGGTCTTAGTGGAGCAATTTCTGTAAAATGCTTCACATTTGTTAAGCTCGGTGTATTTCAGGGGCACTGAGTTCTTGGGAAGAGGTCCATGTGGTTTGAATTACAATGTTACTGAATAATTGATATCCAGGTAAGCAACTAAGTACTCCTGAGTGAATTCTTAAAAACTATTGAATTCCATGTCATGTGTTTTCATGTGTGTATAGCCATAGATAACAGAGTCCTCGCCTGCAGAACCATTACAATGCTGCCTCTGAATGTGTGGCCTTAGAGACCGGGATTCCCAGATTCCCAGGAAGCCTCAGCTCCCAGTGTGCTGTCATTTCTTTTTTATTTTTTTTTTTTGGAGAGGTTTTCGCTATAGGGCGCGTGCGCTCGCCAGACAGAGAGAGACATAGAGACAGAAAGCGAGAAATCACCCCCCAGGGGGGATGGTCACGCCGCAATCCCTTCTCCTCTCTCGGGATCTTGGGCACGCACGCACACCCGCCCGTCGTGAGATTTAAGCCACCGGGTCCGAGACGCGAACCGCGGTCGACTACGTGGGAGTCCAGCGACATAGCCATTACGCTAACTGCTGGTTCCCATGTGCTGTCATTTCTTAGGCAGCTGTGTAGCTCCTCTTTTGTTGCGTGGTCTCCACAGAGATTCTTCTCAGGATTATGTCCCTCAAGGGCTCTGAGTGACTTCCATACATACTCTGCCCTGGATGCTATGGATCTTACATGTGAGATGTGGTACAGTTAAAATTTGCTGACCGTAGAGAAAACCTGACATGCTTATCTGGTCAGCTCAATAAGTGAGCAGGATATGTGGCAATGAATTCTTATTCCCATAGGTGTGTTTGGTGACCTTGTGAGCAAGCATTTATTTCCTAAGATATTCTTATCACTCTCAGATAAAACTAGGTTGGTATGTATACTCCTAACAAGATAAGTTTGGTCACTCTGGGTCCAGTGATACTATTGAAGTTTCCAGGTATGTAGTCTGGGGCAGGCTTTGTGGCAGGACATGTGGCTCTCTGACAGATTTTTTGTGCAGTGTGGTCACGGTCTTGGCCAAGCCTGTAATGCCACACTGCCTTATTTGAATCGACTTGGATTGTAAAATTCCAAATGTGGTTCGAAATTTGGACAGGCAACAAAAACTTCATTCTGAGTGTAAGGTTGGTCTCATTTAGGCTTAATTTTTACTGTATTTCCATATTCTCCTTTTCTATATTTGGGAGTGTAGCTGTAGGCAACTAATAGTGCTGAGAAGAAGACTTCCTGGTGGATTGGGAGCTGGGCCCTCTTCCATCTCATGAAACTATTTGAGAGATTCTCTGATTTTCCACCTGGCTGGAAAATTCTGTGTTTCTCTGAGTCTGTGGATTTCAGGAGCCATGATTAACAATCCAGAGTCTACTCTTTATGGTTCTGTAGAAATAGGAGGATCTAAATTTTGAAATAAATCTTGGAAAGTGAAAAATATGTTACTGTCAGGTGAGTTGAGTGGCCTGATTATTAATTAGGTCAGCTAGATCCCACTCATCCAAGGTTTGATTCCCAGAATTGAGAGTTTGATAAACATGAAACATGATGAGCTGTGTGGTAGTTCATCCAAAATCTCAAGAGGAAAATCCAAAAAATAATAGTGTCATAGACATCCCAGTAGGGGGTTGATTTCTCAATTTTCTTTTGTTTTTCTTTGTCTCTCTCAGTGTCTTTTGGACAAGCGCACCTGCCCTATGGCAAAACACAACAAAAAACAACAACAAAAATATTACACACAGACAACAACACACTCACAAATATCTGATGCTGTTTCCTTGTTCCTATCAAAAGATTAGTGAATAGGTTTATTTTAATTGGTTATTGTGACACCCTTAGGACCTTCCCAGGGTCTTGGTGATCACAAGTCGACTAGGCTGCTTTGCAGAAAAGTGGATGGAGCCAACAAATGTCAATGCAAGTTGTTGGTGATTGTCTTAATTTTTATACAAGCAGGAGCAGGTCATCATCAAATTAAGTGCTCATTGACTTTGAAAAGCATTACATACCTAGTGCATTGTAAATGATTAAAAAGAAAGAAAATAGAGGATATAAGGAAATAAATTTGAAAATGGTTCTATCATCCAGTGGACAGCATAATTATCGCTATGCTATTAGCCTTCTATTTATATTAATACACATAAGTATGTATCTATGGAAAATAGGAAGATATCATATAGTGTGTTTTTTACCTACTTTTCTTTAATACTGTTGTGTAAGCATCATATGCTGAGTAACTGTGGAGTGGTGATATAAATAATGATTATGATATACATATAAGAGCACTGAAGGCAATTATCATATGAGGTTTATAGATGACTTCTTCATATATGCACAACTCACTTCTGCAGATACTAAGAAAGATTTTACCTGTTTAATTGAGATAGGATGCATTTAATATAATCACTGCACTACCTGGGGTAAAGTTAACCCATCACTTGGTCATGGAGTCAGTGGTGTGATCTCTAAACAAGTGTACAGTTTGCCAGAAGACTGCTTTCCAGCTAATTCTGAAACATAGCAAACTCTGAATGGACCTCATGGTAAATACTAGTAGAACATTGTTCTTGGTAGGACGTCTGGACAATGTCATAGAAACTGTCATCATTATTTCTCCTCATTCCTTCTATGCCTTTAAAGTTCTTACTTGAGACTATTTTGTAAAGAGAAAACAATGGATATTGGTAAGGAGTTCGCAACTCTGTGACATGTCTTTCCTCTCCTTCTCTGGGTCTTGTTGAGTTTCCCTCAGGTGACATCTGACTTATTCTGATTGTGTTGCTTCTGCAAGTGAAACTGTGTTTCCTCTGGTAGTTGAAGTAAGGCCTGACTCTGAGTAGATAACATTTTGTAATTAGGTTAGGAAAGTTGTTTGGGTGAGAGTAGATAGTCATGGGTCTCCTGAGGATTGTAAGTTAGTGGAATGAGTTACCCTAAGGAGTTCAGCATTTTTCTCTTCTCATTCTCTACATAGAGAGTCCAAAGTGCTAATTCAGGATAGTTTACATGGAATCAGTGAAGTTCTAGAAATACTCTTGGTGTTTGGATCCTGTACGCGCAGTATTGTTTTAATTAAGTGCTCATTGACTTTGAAAAGCATTACATACCTAGTGCATTGTAAATGATTAAAAAGAAAGAAAATAGAGGATATAAGGAAATAAATTTGAAAATGGTTCTATCATCCAGTGGACAGCATAATTATCGCTATGCTATTAGCCTTCTATTTATATTAATACACATAAGTATGTATCTATGGAAAATAGGAAGATATCATATAGTGTGTTTTTTACCTACTTTTCTTTAATACTGTTGTGTAAGCATCATATGCTGAGTAACTGTGGAGTGGTGATATAAATAATGATTATGATATACATATAAGAGCACTGAAGGCAATTATCATATGAGGTTTATAGATGACTTCTTCATATATGCACAACTCACTTCTGCAGATACTAAGAAAGATTTTACCTGTTTAATTGAGATAGGATGCATTTAATATAATCACTGCACTACCTGGGGTAAAGTTAACCCATCACTTGGTCATGGAGTCAGTGGTGTGATCTCTAAACAAGTGTACAGTTTGCCAGAAGACTGCTTTCCAGCTAATTCTGAAACATAGCAAACTCTGAATGGACCTCATGGTAAATACTAGTAGAACATTGTTCTTGGTAGGACGTCTGGACAATGTCATAGAAACTGTCATCATTATTTCTCCTCATTCCTTCTATGCCTTTAAAGTTCTTACTTGAGACTATTTTGTAAAGAGAAAACAATGGATATTGGTAAGGAGTTCGCAACTCTGTGACATGTCTTTCCTCTCCTTCTCTGGGTCTTGTTGAGTTTCCCTCAGGTGACATCTGACTTATTCTGATTGTGTTGCTTCTGCAAGTGAAACTGTGTTTCCTCTGGTAGTTGAAGTAAGGCCTGACTCTGAGTAGATAACATTTTGTAATTAGGTTAGGAAAGTTGTTTGGGTGAGAGTAGATAGTCATGGGTCTCCTGAGGATTGTAAGTTAGTGGAATGAGTTACCCTAAGGAGTTCAGCATTTTTCTCTTCTCATTCTCTACATAGAGAGTCCAAAGTGCTAATTCAGGATAGTTTACATGGAATCAGTGAAGTTCTAGAAATACTCTTGGTGTTTGGATCCTGTACGCGCAGTATTGTTTTCCTTTTAAGGTACTTTGAGTTATTGAGGATTTACAAGTGGGGCCAATCAGGTGTTTGTTGAGTGACAGGTGAACACACAGGAACTGGAATCAGAGAGCTAGCTTTGGAGGCTTCGGCAACCATTTGAGTGTCAAACCAGATGGAATGCAGGTAGAGGTGAGCCCGAGATGTTGGGTTCAGTTCGGGAGACCGAGATGAGCTCACCTCTTTACAACTGGACATCAATGACTCCTGATGGTACCTTGACATTAGGCAGGAATGGACGGTAGGAATATTTAAACCATGTAAATTTTCAACCTTCAGTTCTGAGCTTCACCCTCCCATCTCTTTGCTACCTAACTAGTTGTGAAATCTTTCAGTTTTGGTAAGAGGGGAAAGGGAGAGGATCCACGGAATTAGTGGGGCATTATGAAAGCAAAATCTATTCAGTCCGAAGTCTAGTTATGATGTGGGTGCTCTTTCTGGTACAGATCAATGCACAGTCTTCATCAAAAAGGGTTTTGCACCCACTTTCTCCTTGTATGAGGAAAAATTAAAACTCTTATCAGTGAAAATACGTTAAGACTGACATCAACATGTATTTCTAAACTGCTTGAAATGCAAGGCTCTTTGAATTTGAATGATTCAAGCCTGGCTCATAGACTCTAGTATTGTACCATGATTAAATAACATCTGTCTTAGAGTTGATCATTCAGTTCCCTTGGAGAAGGGGGAGGGTGTAAAAAAAAAGAAATTAAGGTGGAAAATAGAGAGGCAAGACATTAATGAAACACAGAAATGGATTATTATCCATTGACAATAATGTGTTCTGTATCTTGAACTGGACTGGTGTGAAGTCTATTGAAGGTAGGTAAATTCAACTGACAACCAAAGTGATGGGCAGTGATTAAATAAAAAAGTAAAATCATAAGTAGCTAAAAAAGAAAAAGTAACATCTCTCATATAACAGGGCCAAAATAGTTCCAAAATTATAGAGAGATTTTTAAGTTAAATTTCTAAGGTGTTCCACAGGATGTAAATTGTTCATTGCTGAATGCCACCAACAACCTCATGACTGAGGCTGCCAGAATAGAAATTGGTCACCTTTGTCCAAACCACTCATGACAGCTCATAAGATGATTAGGCCTGTTACTCATCTCTGAGTTGATCAGCATCTGAGACCTGGGCCCTTAATTATGTCATGAAAAATGCAAGTGGGGAACACCCATGGGTGACCAGGTGATTTCAGCTTGAGGCTCACCGTGCTTCCTTTGCCTGTGGCAAAGACTTCTACTTTTCCTGTTCAAATATTTAGTCTTCAATTACTAATACATGAACTTTGTGACAGATTTTGAAACACTTACCAGTTCTTGCAGTGGGATTTATAGATTCAATGCAATCACAAACAAAATTCTAACAAGTAGATTTTGCGAATATTGACAAATGAATTGTAAGGTTTATATGGTGAGACAAAAGATAAAATATGGCCAATAATATTGCAGAAGAAGAAAGACAAAGGTCTTACAGCACAGGAGTTTAAGACTTACTACTGCAGAAAAATACAGTAATGAACACAGTGTAGTATTGGGAAAAGAATGGGCAAACAAATTGTAGCAGAATAGAGAGACCAGCAAATATGTCCACATTTATGTAGTCAGATAACCTTGTACAAAGAAGCAAAGTCAATTCAGTGAAGGTAATAGATTTTTAAAAAAATAGTACTACATCATCTAGAGAGCCATTGGAAAAAAATAAATACATCCATCTACACACAGACTTCGCATCCTTTACAAAAATATTAATTATAAAATTGTAGAAAATTGATCACAGATGTAAATGTAAAACACAAATCTATCAGTTATACAGGATAACACTAGAGACAATCTACATGATCTCAGGTGTGCTGATGACATTTTAGATACAACCCCAAAGGAACAATCCATGAAAGAAAGAATAGACAACAAGGACTGCATGAAAATTGAACATATCTGCACTGTGAAGAAAAGTTAAGATTAGGAAAACACAAACCACATAATGGAAGAAAAACATTTTCAAAATGGATGGATGACGAAGGCAGTCATTGGTATTGTAATTAAGGTGGCTGAATCCCACATGGTCAACTATCTAGTTCGAATCCAACACTTACTGTCTTGAGAAAATGCCAGGCAAATGGGATGCTTTCTCACAGTCTGAAAGGAGCAAGAGTAGAGGAGAAATTAATGTGGTATAAGTATCCCCCAATGTGGAAAGAGTATTTTCTCACTTTCTCTCCATCTGCCAATCTCTCTTTTTCTTTTTTCTCTATGGCACAGACAATCACTGGAGAGAGAGAAACTGAGAAATTACATCCTAGGTGAGATGACCATGCTGCAATTCTTTTTCCTCTATTCTCTTGGGATCTTGGACATGCACACACATGCAACTGGCATGATGTTTTTTTTAAATTTGTTTGTTTATTTGTTTTTTATTCTGTTGGGTCTGGGACTCAAATTGTGGTCGACTACATTGGAGTTGAGTGATGTGCCATTTGGGCTCTTTCAGTCTTTCTTTTTTATTCCATTGTGTGCATTAGCCTAATAGAAAAAAAAAGGAGAGAGAGAGAGAAAGAAAGAGAAATAGAGAGAAGAGTAAGAACCACGGAATAATCCATATATCTTGCTGCTTAAGGGAGTTGGATCCCACATTAACAAACTCTGGTTAAATTCCATTCCAAGTGGATTAAAAAAAAACAAACATTAAGTGTACACCTGTGGCTACCTGTAATCTAGCCTTGAATGAGAAAAGGAGAAGGAATTGAGGAATCACAATGGTCTATTGAAGGGTGCTTTCTCCTTATCTTCTCTTTGTCTCTGTATTTCTCTCTGGTGAGCACAGGATCCTTCTGCCAAACTTAAAAATAAAATGTAAGAAAATAAATATTATCCACAATACAGAAAGAATTATTAAAACTCAACAATAAGGGAGAAAAAAAAAAAACTAAGAAAACAGTGGGCCAAAGACATAAAGAAACACTTCACAAAGAAAACATTCAGGTGGCAGATAGCATCTCAATAGATGTTTCACTTCTTATGTCACCAGGAGAAGGCAAATTTAAATGCTAGTGAGATATTACTACACATGTAAGAAAATGACTTGAATCTAAGACACTGACAGTACCAGGTGATGACAAGGATTTGGAATGACAGAAACTTTCATTCATTGTTGAGATTACCAAATGTTCCAAGTGTGGCCACATGGCCTTGTGGCTTTATCTGCCTGTAGGTATTTTCTACATGGCTGAGCACTGTTCACATCTCAATGTATGAAGTTTGAAAAATATAATGGGTGTATTTTTATAAGAGTTCAAAAGCTGACAGAGTGAAGGGATGGAAGAGAAGGAATTAGTGTGACTCTGCCACATGGGGGAATTCACTCTCCCTTCTCTCTTTCTCCATCTATGCCTATCTCCTTGTTGAATATACACAGCCTTCTATAGGTTATTATTATTTTTTATAAATGAGGCAAACAAAAACTCTATTAAACAGTGTGGGATTTAAAAAAAAAACTGGAAAGACTCTGTCATATGATCCTATAATTCTGCCTCTTGGTATTTCAGCACTCTATTGAAGGACTAACTATAAGGGGGAGTTGTTACTAGGGCTCCTAAAGAAACAGGTAGAATTGAATAGAGAGGATGACTATGTGGAGCAGTTTATAAGGAGGTGAAATGAGAGAATTCTAAGGTCTTATAGAAACCTGGGAAGCATGTTAGGTTCTGAGACAGTGGTTTGTGAATTAGTATGAAATAAAGGGGTGGAGTAGCAGATGGCAGAATGGTTATGTTGCTGACTCCACATAGTTTACCATCATTTGAATTCCAGACGCATTTATTTTAATCTCATAGGAGGTGCACACATGTGTGTCCAAGATCCTGAAAAGAATGGAGGAGAAAATAAAAAGAAAAAAAAATAAAAGGAATACGTATCTCTCAAATCATAGAAGCAGTGTACTTATAAAATGTTTTCATTTTCCTAGTATCTACAAAGTTCTAATTGCTGAACAGCATAATTGTTAACATTTCTCTCTTTCGGGTAGGCTATCCAGCTTATAATTTGAGTTGTGGCCATGCCAGAGTGTAAAATAGAAGTAGGGATCTTCTTTCCCCATGTTTTAGAACACATTTCAAGAATATTAGTCCACTTCTGGAGGCAGTGGAAGAGTTATTCTTATGTATAAAACAAAGGAGGAATAAAAGGCATACCTTTTATCTCATCCCTGAACCAGAGACGGGGAAGTAGAATCAGCCACCCGTCCTATCCATACTCTGTCACTAGTCCAAATGACAATATAGGAAAAACAATCTGCAATAGCTAGAGAATGTCAGAGGGGAGTGTGTGCACCAATTTTGAACTCGTCCATCCTCTCGCATATTGCGGTTTGGTCCAAGGAAGAAATTGGTCATCATTGAGCCTCCTCTAAGCTAAAATTTTTTGCAGTTTCAGTGCTTTTGTTACTAGAATCTGTTGTCTTCATATGGACTGCAACCTTTGGTTTGACATAAATACCAATTTGTCCAACCTTCAATGGTCTTGGATCCCTTAAAGCAAAGAAACATGTATATACATGACCATCGATCCTCATATTTCTACTACAGAGATACAAATAAACTCTATCATGATGTGGTCTCCAAAAGCTGCTCCAAATTCAAAATAATATTCTTCTTCTCCAATTTGGCTCCTCTCTGAAGAGCTCACATACGATCTGCTTAAAATAATGTTGCACTGTATTTGGGAGGTATTTGAATAGGGGACTTTAGATCCTGGAGAGAATATGAAAAATGTTTTTCAAATGTATTCCTGATAGCTCTTAAAGCATAGGGTGCAGGATTTATTATTGAGAAGGTAGTGGCATAAACATAGCCCTTCAGCTTCATTTTGCAGTTTTTAAATTCCTTATATGTCTCTAATTTGTCCTGGGAACAGGGTAGACTGCAATTTAGTAAAAGCTTACATATAGTTAGCATCTATGATTTGGCTGTTGAGCAAGACATCATGACTGTGGGTAAAATCTGGGGAAGAGAATTTGTATATCTTGTACACATTCCTGTTTGACTAAATTGCACCAACTGCATGTAGAGGAAGGGGGAACTCCTACAAGTCTATATTTTTTTTTTGTTTATTTATGTATTTATTTATTTTATACCTTCAATCACATTATTTAACTTACAAAGTAAACATTTCAATATGTGAACATTTCTCCCCAATCTAGTTGAACAAAATATCTTCAATAGATAACCCCACTTTCTCCCTGTCCCATCAATGCTCTGCCTCTTCATCCATCTTCCAAATGTCCTTCCCCAGGCCCTGCTCCTCCACACACACCACATCTGGCAATCACACTCATCTCTTGTGTTTGTACATCCTTTAGTCAGTATCAGTCATAGAGTACAGACACTCGGTATATATTAAGTGGGGACATACAATGTGGCTCTTTCATAGCCTAGCACTTTATTAAATGTCCTGGCCTAGGGTTCTCAGTGATAGAGGCCAGTTGTTACTCTGAGAAAGAATACTCCTTTTTCAAGAGGTAAGAGAGAGACAGAAGAAAGAAACAAGAGGACTCTGCTCTGATATACACATGTGCTATAGAGAATGACCTCAGATTCTTAGAACATTTAGAATGTACCAGAGAGTACTCTGGTTATAAACCATCAATTGTCCCAAGAATATTCTGATCCCCATGGGGTGAGTATGATTCTAGGAGCAAAACTAAGTCACAAAAAGGTCACCCTTCTCAATACCATTGATAGCGCTGGGTAATTGGCTGAGTGCTCCTTAGCAAGCCTGTCATTGCAGGCTTTACCACCTAATGCAATTTAAATGGTTTTCTTAAATTGCATAGGGTCATTTCTAGGAAAATATCCTGGAAAAAAGATATTGACCACTCTTCTTTTTTATTATTATTATTTTTAATTTATTTTTGTATATAAATTCAATCACATTGTTTAGCTTACAATGTGATCATTTCAATATATGAACATTTCTCCCCAGTCTAGTTGACAGAATATCTTCAACCAACAACACCACACCTGCCCATCCTATCAATGCTCTACCTCTGTATCCTTTCCCCAAATGTCCTTCGTTAGGCCCCACTCCTCCACATACACTTCATCTGACATTCACGCCCATCTCTTGTGTTTGTTCAACCAGTTTCAGTCATAGAATGCAGACATTCGATATATGTTAAGTGCGGACATAGAATGTCTCTCCCTCATAGCCTGGCTTGCCTCACTCAGCAGTAATCTTCCATATTCTTCCATTCTCTGTCAAAAGTCAGGGTTCTGTTGGTTTTTATGCCTGAGTAGTATTCCATAGAGTATGTGTGCCATAGTTTTTCAATCTATTCCTCCATACGGGGGCATTTGGGTTGGTTCCATGACTTAGCAATCGTGAATAGTGATGCAATAAATATCAATGTGCAATCACTTTTCCAATGAAGAATTTTTCTGTCCTTTGGGTGGATACAGAAGAGTTGGATTGCTGGATCATATGGTAGATCTATTTGTAGATTTTTAAGGAATCTCCAAATTATTCTCCACAGTGGCTGGACTAATTTACATTCCCAGCAGCAGTGTAAAAGAGTTCCCCTTTCATCACACCCCCGCCAACACTTATAATTTTTTTTTTTAATCTTAGAAATTTTGACTGGGGTTAGGTGGTACCTCATTGTTATTTTTATCTGCATTTCCCTTACGGTGAGGGAGGTTGAATATTTTTTCATATGCCTTTTATCTATTCATAAGTCATCTTTAGAGAGTGTTTTCTTCAACTCCTTCTCCCATCTTTTAATAAGGTTGGTCAACTTTTTTCCAAACAGCTTCTTCAGTTCCTTGTGTATTCTGGTTATCAGTCCCTTATCTGATGCAAAATTTACAAAAATATTTTCCCATTCTGAGGGCTGTTGATTCACACTAATTACTGTGCCTTTTGCCATACAGAAACTTCTTAATCTGATGTAATCCCACTTGTCTATTTTGAGGATGATTGACTGTGCTTTGAGGGTCTTCTTTAAGAAGCCTCAAAAATACACAAACAATAGAAACTAAACTACCTCCTTTTGAATGACAACTCTTTTTTTCTTGAGAAGTTTTTGCTATAGGGCACTTGCTCTCACCAGAAAGACAGAGAAAAAGATAGAGAGACAGAAAGCAAGAAATCACCCCCCCCAGGGGGGATGGCCACACCGTAAGACTTACTACTGCAGAAAAATACAGTAATGAACACAGTGTAGTATTGGGAAAAGAATGGGCAAACAAATTGTAGCAGAATAGAGAGACCAGCAAATATGTCCACATTTATGTAGTCAGATAACCTTGTACAAAGAAGCAAAGTCAATTCAGTGAAGGTAATAGATTTTTAAAAAAATAGTACTACATCATCTAGAGAGCCATTGGAAAAAAATAAATACATCCATCTACACACAGACTTCGCATCCTTTACAAAAATATTAATTATAAAATTGTAGAAAATTGATCACAGATGTAAATGTAAAACACAAATCTATCAGTTATACAGGATAACACTAGAGACAATCTACATGATCTCAGGTGTGCTGATGACATTTTAGATACAACCCCAAAGGAACAATCCATGAAAGAAAGAATAGACAACAAGGACTGCATGAAAATTGAACATATCTGCACTGTGAAGAAAAGTTAAGATTAGGAAAACACAAACCACATAATGGAAGAAAAACATTTTCAAAATGGATGGATGACGAAGGCAGTCATTGGTATTGTAATTAAGGTGGCTGAATCCCACATGGTCAACTATCTAGTTCGAATCCAACACTTACTGTCTTGAGAAAATGCCAGGCAAATGGGATGCTTTCTCACAGTCTGAAAGGAGCAAGAGTAGAGGAGAAATTAATGTGGTATAAGTATCCCCCAATGTGGAAAGAGTATTTTCTCACTTTCTCTCCATCTGCCAATCTCTCTTTTTCTTTTTTCTCTATGGCACAGACAATCACTGGAGAGAGAGAAACTGAGAAATTACATCCTAGGTGAGATGACCATGCTGCAATTCTTTTTCCTCTATTCTCTTGGGATCTTGGACATGCACACACATGCAACTGGCATGATGTTTTTTTTAAATTTGTTTGTTTATTTGTTTTTTATTCTGTTGGGTCTGGGACTCAAATTGTGGTCGACTACATTGGAGTTGAGTGATGTGCCATTTGGGCTCTTTCAGTCTTTCTTTTTTATTCCATTGTGTGCATTAGCCTAATAGAAAAAAAAAGGAGAGAGAGAGAGAAAGAAAGAGAAATAGAGAGAAGAGTAAGAACCACGGAATAATCCATATATCTTGCTGCTTAAGGGAGTTGGATCCCACATTAACAAACTCTGGTTAAATTCCATTCCAAGTGGATTAAAAAAAAACAAACATTAAGTGTACACCTGTGGCTACCTGTAATCTAGCCTTGAATGAGAAAAGGAGAAGGAATTGAGGAATCACAATGGTCTATTGAAGGGTGCTTTCTCCTTATCTTCTCTTTGTCTCTGTATTTCTCTCTGGTGAGCACAGGATCCTTCTGCCAAACTTAAAAATAAAATGTAAGAAAATAAATATTATCCACAATACAGAAAGAATTATTAAAACTCAACAATAAGGGAGAAAAAAAAAAAACTAAGAAAACAGTGGGCCAAAGACATAAAGAAACACTTCACAAAGAAAACATTCAGGTGGCAGATAGCATCTCAATAGATGTTTCACTTCTTATGTCACCAGGAGAAGGCAAATTTAAATGCTAGTGAGATATTACTACACATGTAAGAAAATGACTTGAATCTAAGACACTGACAGTACCAGGTGATGACAAGGATTTGGAATGACAGAAACTTTCATTCATTGTTGAGATTACCAAATGTTCCAAGTGTGGCCACATGGCCTTGTGGCTTTATCTGCCTGTAGGTATTTTCTACATGGCTGAGCACTGTTCACATCTCAATGTATGAAGTTTGAAAAATATAATGGGTGTATTTTTATAAGAGTTCAAAAGCTGACAGAGTGAAGGGATGGAAGAGAAGGAATTAGTGTGACTCTGCCACATGGGGGAATTCACTCTCCCTTCTCTCTTTCTCCATCTATGCCTATCTCCTTGTTGAATATACACAGCCTTCTATAGGTTATTATTATTTTTTATAAATGAGGCAAACAAAAACTCTATTAAACAGTGTGGGATTTAAAAAAAAAACTGGAAAGACTCTGTCATATGATCCTATAATTCTGCCTCTTGGTATTTCAGCACTCTATTGAAGGACTAACTATAAGGGGGAGTTGTTACTAGGGCTCCTAAAGAAACAGGTAGAATTGAATAGAGAGGATGACTATGTGGAGCAGTTTATAAGGAGGTGAAATGAGAGAATTCTAAGGTCTTATAGAAACCTGGGAAGCATGTTAGGTTCTGAGACAGTGGTTTGTGAATTAGTATGAAATAAAGGGGTGGAGTAGCAGATGGCAGAATGGTTATGTTGCTGACTCCACATAGTTTACCATCATTTGAATTCCAGACGCATTTATTTTAATCTCATAGGAGGTGCACACATGTGTGTCCAAGATCCTGAAAAGAATGGAGGAGAAAATAAAAAGAAAAAAAAATAAAAGGAATACGTATCTCTCAAATCATAGAAGCAGTGTACTTATAAAATGTTTTCATTTTCCTAGTATCTACAAAGTTCTAATTGCTGAACAGCATAATTGTTAACATTTCTCTCTTTCGGGTAGGCTATCCAGCTTATAATTTGAGTTGTGGCCATGCCAGAGTGTAAAATAGAAGTAGGGATCTTCTTTCCCCATGTTTTAGAACACATTTCAAGAATATTAGTCCACTTCTGGAGGCAGTGGAAGAGTTATTCTTATGTATAAAACAAAGGAGGAATAAAAGGCATACCTTTTATCTCATCCCTGAACCAGAGACGGGGAAGTAGAATCAGCCACCCGTCCTATCCATACTCTGTCACTAGTCCAAATGACAATATAGGAAAAACAATCTGCAATAGCTAGAGAATGTCAGAGGGGAGTGTGTGCACCAATTTTGAACTCGTCCATCCTCTCGCATATTGCGGTTTGGTCCAAGGAAGGAATTGGTCATCATTGAGCCTCCTCTAAGCTAAAATTTTTTGCAGTTTCAGTGCTTTTGTTACTAGAATCTGTTGTCTTCATATGGACTGCAACCTTTGGTTTGACATAAATACCAATTTGTCCAACCTTCAATGGTCTTGGATCCCTTAAAGCAAAGAAACATGTATATACATGACCATCGATCCTCATATTTCTACTACAGAGATACAAATAAACTCTATCATGATGTGGTCTCCAAAAGCTGCTCCAAATTCAAAATAATATTCTTCTTCTCCAATTTGGCTCCTCTCTGAAGAGCTCACATACGATCTGCTTAAAATAATGTTGCACTGTATTTGGGAGGTATTTGAATAGGGGACTTTAGATCCTGGAGAGAATATGAAAAATGTTTTTCAAATGTATTCCTGATAGCTCTTAAAGCATGGGGTGCAGGATTTATTATTGAGAAGGTAGTGGCATAAACATAGCCCTTCAGCTTCATTTTGCAGTTTTTAAATTCCTTATATGTCTCTAATTTGTCCTGGGAACAGGGTAGACTGCAATTTAGTAAAAGCTTACATATAGTTAGCATCTATGATTTGGCTGTTGAGCAAGACATCATGACTGTGGGTAAAATCTGGGGAAGAGAATTTGTATATCTTGTACACATTCCTGTTTGACTAAATTGCACCAACTGCATGTAGAGGAAGGGGGAACTCCTACAAGTCTATATTTTTTTTTTGTTTATTTATGTATTTATTTATTTTATACCTTCAATCACATTATTTAACTTACAAAGTAAACATTTCAATATGTGAACATTTCTCCCCAATCTAGTTGAACAAAATATCTTCAATAGATAACCCCACTTTCTCCCTGTCCCATCAATGCTCTGCCTCTTCATCCATCTTCCAAATGTCCTTCCCCAGGCCCTGCTCCTCCACACACACCACATCTGGCAATCACACTCATCTCTTGTGTTTGTACATCCTTTAGTCAGTATCAGTCATAGAGTACAGACACTCGGTATATATTAAGTGGGGACATACAATGTGGCTCTTTCATAGCCTAGCACTTTATTAAATGTCCTGGCCTAGGGTTCTCAGTGATAGAGGCCAGTTGTTACTCTGAGAAAGAATACTCCTTTTTCAAGAGGTAAGAGAGAGACAGAAGAAAGAAACAAGAGGACTCTGCTCTGATATACACATGTGCTATAGAGAATGACCTCAGATTCTTAGAACATTTAGAATGTACCAGAGAGTACTCTGGTTATAAACCATCAATTGTCCCAAGAATATTCTGATCCCCATGGGGTGAGTATGATTCTAGGAGCAAAACTAAGTCACAAAAAGGTCACCCTTCTCAATACCATTGATAGCGCTGGGTAATTGGCTGAGTGCTCCTTAGCAAGCCTGTCATTGCAGGCTTTACCACCTAATGCAATTTAAATGGTTTTCTTAAATTGCATAGGGTCATTTCTAGGAAAATATCCTGGAAAAAAGATATTGACCACTCTTCTTTTTTATTATTATTATTTTTAATTTATTTTTGTATATAAATTCAATCACATTGTTTAGCTTACAATGTGATCATTTCAATATATGAACATTTCTCCCCAGTCTAGTTGACAGAATATCTTCAACCAACAACACCACACCTGCCCATCCTATCAATGCTCTACCTCTGTATCCTTTCCCCAAATGTCCTTCGTTAGGCCCCACTCCTCCACATACACTTCATCTGACATTCACGCCCATCTCTTGTGTTTGTTCAACCAGTTTCAGTCATAGAATGCAGACATTCGATATATGTTAAGTGCGGACATAGAATGTCTCTCCCTCATAGCCTGGCTTGCCTCACTCAGCAGTAATCTTCCATATTCTTCCATTCTCTGTCAAAAGTCAGGGTTCTGTTGGTTTTTATGCCTGAGTAGTATTCCATAGAGTATGTGTGCCATAGTTTTTCAATCTATTCCTCCATACGGGGGCATTTGGGTTGGTTCCATGACTTAGCAATCGTGAATAGTGATGCAATAAATATCAATGTGCAATCACTTTTCCAATGAAGAATTTTTCTGTCCTTTGGGTGGATACAGAAGAGTTGGATTGCTGGATCATATGGTAGATCTATTTGTAGATTTTTAAGGAATCTCCAAATTATTCTCCACAGTGGCTGGACTAATTTACATTCCCAGCAGCAGTGTAAAAGAGTTCCCCTTTCATCACACCCCCGCCAACACTTATAATTTTTTTTTTTAATCTTAGAAATTTTGACTGGGGTTAGGTGGTACCTCATTGTTATTTTTATCTGCATTTCCCTTACGGTGAGGGAGGTTGAATATTTTTTCATATGCCTTTTATCTATTCATAAGTCATCTTTAGAGAGTGTTTTCTTCAACTCCTTCTCCCATCTTTTAATAAGGTTGGTCAACTTTTTTCCAAACAGCTTCTTCAGTTCCTTGTGTATTCTGGTTATCAGTCCCTTATCTGATGCAAAATTTACAAAAATATTTTCCCATTCTGAGGGCTGTTGATTCACACTAATTACTGTGCCTTTTGCCATACAGAAACTTCTTAATCTGATGTAATCCCACTTGTCTATTTTGAGGATGATTGACTGTGCTTTGAGGGTCTTCTTTAAGAAGTCTTTCCATACACCAATGTCTCCCAGAACTTCCCCAGTGTTTTCCAGGAGCAGCTTTATAGTTTGAGGTCTTATACTTAGATCCTTGATCCCCTTGACTTGATTTTTATCAAAGGTGAGAGAGGTAAGGGTTCAGATTCATCTTTCTGCAGGTAGAAATCCAGTTTTTCCAGCACCACTTGCTGAAGAGGCTTTCCTTTTCCCACTGGATTGACTGGTACCCCTTGCCAAAGATCAGTTGACTGTATGTTTGGGCATTTATTTCTGGGGACTCTATTCTGTTCCATTGGTCCACGTGTCTGTTTCTGTGCCAGTACCATGCTGTTTTGATTACCACAGCTTTCTAGTATATTTTTGGGTCGAGGAGTGAGATGTCGCCCACCCCTTTCTTCTCATGCTTTTTTTTAGCTTCTCATAGTTTTCCTTGTGGAGGTCTTTAACTTCTTTGGTTAGATTTATTCCTAAATATCATATACTTTTGGTGGCTATTTTCAGTTCTATCTCAGTCTGCCTATTATTTGTATATAGAAATTCTATCGATTTCTTACATCTCTATAATGTTGGAAGTATTTGAGTCATGTCACCAAATATGACACAGGAGTATTGGGTAATCAGACTCAACACTGGTGCGATTCTTGTCCAATGCTAATAAAAAATTAGTGATGATGAAACAGAACATAGTAAAGAAG
>NW_006203968.1:159698-168857 GCF_000334495.1 Tupaia belangeri chinensis
CCCAATGTAGTGGAAGGATATCTGAATATGTTGCCAAACAAGATATGGAGGTAAGGGTTTTTGTTATAGCACTCTGAGCAATGGGCAGTCTTTTTGGTAAAGAAGTAGGCTTTAGATCATGACAGTCCGAGTGACTTATTACTCTTTTCTTTGTGGAGTCAGTAGAATAGCATGCTGTACTTTTTGCTGGAGCATAGTTATGAAATAAAAACCACTGCTATTAGCTATCTTTGCTTGGAGTCTTCATACAGCCAGATTTTGCTGTAAAAAGGTCACCACTATGACTCCATTTTGGGATGAAGTCAAAGGTCTGACAGTACCTGAGTTTGAGAGTAATATTGTAGAAAAATGCAGTAATGAACACAGTGTAGTGTTGGGAAAATAATAGGCAAAAAACTAGAACAATGAGACAAGGAAAGTGTGCCAAACTATATACGTCAATTGATCTGTTACAAAGACAGAGTCAATACACTGGAGAAAAGATAGAGTTTTCAACAGTTGGTGCTGGGACATCTACTCACTCAATTCAAAAAAATATGTAAGTCACTGTAGACGCATTGTTCACCAATATGGTAATTGAGAAATTGTCAAAATGGATCATAGCTCTAAAGGTTATAGCACAAACCCATCAGAATTCTAGAAGATAACACTGGAGGAAATCTACATGATCTTAGGTGTGTTGATGACATTATAAATACAATGAACAGTCCATGAAAGAAAGAATAGAATACTTGGACTTCATGCAAATTGAACATTTCTGAACTGTGAAGAAAAGTCAAGAGAATAAAAACAGAAACCACATAGTGGGTGTAAAACATTTTCAAAGGTACATATGACTTGCTCAACTGGTGTTGCCAGTATGATGGCTAAGGCGGCTGGACCACACATGGTCAACCACCCAGTTCAAATCATGGACTCAGTGGTTTGAGAAATGTGTGCAGTGAATGTGCACACTTGCCCAAATCCCAAAAGAGGAAGAATGAAGCAGACACAATTGCAGCATGACCATCCCCCAATATGAGGAGGGTGCTTTCTCACGTTCCCTCAATCTGCCTCCGTGTCTCTTTGCAGTGAGTACATGTGCTGCATAGCAAAATAGAAAGAAAAATATATTCATATGAGATATTTACATATCTATAATATTTAACATATAAATATTTTATATATATCATTTGTTAGTCCTTGTATCTTTCTGGTTAAGGGTGTCCTCAGTTCTTTGCTTACCTCAACTTAAATTCCAGCTTAAGTGACTTGAAAAACACAATGAGTGTTTGTGTATGGCTACCTTTAATATGGACAAAGAAGAGAAACGGAGGAAAAGGGATTGAGGTATCATTATGCATTATTGAAGGGTACTTTTTTCACCTTCTCTTTTTTTCTCTCTGTCTCTATATGATACACATAGGAACCTTCTGACAAATTTTTTAAAAGGCAAGAAAATAAATATCATGCACAATATAGAAAGAACTATTAAAACTTAACAATAATAAAAAAATCATAATGAGCCAAAGATCTTAACAGAGACGTCACAAAGAAAACATTTATATGACAGATAAAATATAAAACGATGTTCCACTTCACATGTTAGCAGGAAAAGGAAAATTTAAACAATAATGAGAGATTACTACATACCTATAAAAATGGTTCCAATTTAAATTCTGACAGCACCCTGTGCTGATAAGGAGTTGGAAAAACAAGAGCTTTCTTTCATTATTGAGAATACAAAATGACCCAAGGCTGGCCAATGACCTTAACTAGGCTTAAGTGATTTTATCATGGTTGAGTGCTTTTCAAATCCTAGTGTATGCAGTTTGAAAAATATGAATGGGTATATGCGCATGAGATTTCAAAACCTGACAGAGTTCAGGGATGGAGAAGGAATTACAGTAAACTCACCATGCCACACTTAGGAATTCATACTCTGCTTCTCTCTTTCTCACTCTCTACCCCTCTCCCTGGAAGCACAGGTACCCTCAGACCATTTTGTAAAATTAGATAAACATCAACACTGGAATACTGTTAGGAATTACTTACAAAATTGCTAAGATTCTTTCATACATTCTTATAACTATGTTCCTTGTTATTTAGCCAAACCATTTGAAAACATATTTCCATGCAAAATTATAAATGTTTATATGAGCTTTATTTAGCATTTCTAAAACTGGGAAGCAAGCAAGGTGTTCTTTGATAACCAAGATGTCTGTTATTTATTTTTTAAAATATATTTTTTTAAATTCACCAAGTAGAGATGAAGAAGAAAAGAGAAAGCAAGACACAAGTTCTGAGACTCAAACCATGGTTGTCATGTGGGAATCCAGTGCCTTAACTACTTTGCAACCTGCTGACCATAGATACATCAAATGAGATACATCCAGACAATGGGTATTGTTTTGCACCAAAATGAATGGAGCTAGCAAGCCAAAAAATGAAATGGAGAAAATCCAAATCCAAATTGAAAGGGGTCACTGGAAAGTCTACATTGTGTGAATTACTAAGTATATGACATCTGGACAAGGCAAACCTATGGAACAATGAAAAAGGTCAGCGTTTATCAGGAGTTTGGAGAGGGTACGATGAACAGGTGGAAAATGAGGTATTTCTAGGGCAGTGAAATTACTGTGTATGATAGCATATTTGGTAAACATGCCATAATGCATTTTTCCAAACCCATACAGTATATGCCATGAGATAAATGTAATGTAAACTATGGACTTTGAGTGATTCAATTTTAAGAAATGTGCCACTCTTCTGTAATGATAATGCAGGCAATTGTGGGCATGTGTGTTGGAAGAGGATACATGAGATGTCCCTGTGTCTTGTGCTCACTTTTGCCATCAACCTCAACTTCTTTAAAAAATATAATATATTGATCTATAGCCCACTTCCCAGCAAGGAAATTAGAGGCTGGGGCACGACTGCCCCCCAGCCCACTCCCAAGGTACCAAGAGTAGGACCTCACCTTTTTTAAAGACCAGACAGGTCCTCGCCCTGCAAGAGCCCTCACATTCCATCTATAGCCCACTTCCCAGCAAGGGAAATTGAGGCCAGGGCATGACAGCCCCCCAGCCCACTTCTAGGCTACAACCTCACTTACCTTAAAGGTAGCCAGGGTTTCATTTTTTCAATTATTTTCTTCTTTGCTATTTCTTTTTGTTTTGCGATTTCTCTCCTCCCCCTATCCCACAGACCAGACAGGAGGGCCTTGCCCTGCAAGAGCCCTCCCATTCTATCTATAGCTCACTGGCAAAATCATGTACTGCACTATCACACACCACATGACTTTTTCTTTAATCTCTTCTGTATTCTTTTATTTCCTCTTACATTATCCTCTCTTCTTCATCCTCCACTCTTCCTGAGGAACTTGACAGATCTAGAATCCCAGTTCTTAACTTCCCTAGTATTGGAAGGTTTCTGGGATCCTACTCAATACTGAACCACCTGTGAAAACCTAGAATAGAGTACCCCTCTTGTGACCACATTACTGAAAACAACAGAAGAGATAATTCCACACACATCACAGAAAAAGGGATACACGCTTGCTCCTAGTCGAAGAAACGTTCTCCTAAGAGATATTAGAAAGTGAATAGATCTTCTAATGGCTAGAAGTAGAAGAGCCTCAGGTCTTAACAAGTCAGGAAATATGTCTCCATCAAAGGAACAGAGTAACCCGCCTTCATCTCTCCTAAAATCTGAGGATGTCACCAAAATGTCAGAGAAAGAATTTAGAAACTTCATGCTGAACAAATTCTATGAGTTGCAACAGGAAAGAGACAACAAACGTCAGGAGAATAAGAAGGCCTTACACAATATTGAAAAAGAAATGGACACTGAGAAAGATTCAGATGGAGCTTTTAGAGATGAAGTCTGAAATACAGGAAATCAAAAACTCTCTTGAAATTATTAAAGTCAATTAGACCATGCAGAAGATTGAATTTCTGATGTAGAAGATAAAACCTCTGACTTAGAAAAAAACACGAAGAAGATAGAGAAAATAACTAGAAAACATGAGGATAATATACAAGAAATGCTAGAACCCATAAAACTCCCAGAAATCAGAATAACTGGCATCCCAGAAGGTGAAGAAAGTAATAACAGTATGGAAAATCTAATCCATGAAATTCTGGAAGAAAATTCCCCAAGTCTAAAAAGACACTCAAACATCCAGACCCAAGAAATACAAAGGACCCCAAATAGACTCAACCCCAGAAGATCTTCCCCAAGGCACATTGTAGCCAGACTCTCAAAGACCACATATAGAGACATGATACTAAAACTGGCAAGAGAGAAAAGATAAGAGACTTACAAAGGTCATCCCATCAGGCTAACACCGGACCTCTCAATGGAAAAAATGCTAGCAAGGAAAGAATGAGAAGATGTATTGAAAGTATTAAGAGAGAAACAATTTCAACCAAGACTATTATATCCTGCAAGATTATCCTTCATATGGGGGAAAAAATATTAAAATCTTCTGAAACAAAACCTGAGATAATTTGCCAACACCAGACCAGATCTTCAATAAGCCCTGAAGAAAGTACTGTTCCAGGAAAACTAAAGAACTAAAAGCCAGAAATAAAGAAAAAAAGGCAACTAAGAAAATGACCAACTTAAACGTCCATACAGATCCTGTAACATCAATAATAACATTGAAAGTTAATGCATTAAATTCTCCAATCAAGAGACACAGACTGGCTGAATGGAAAAAAAAAATCCTCTATCTGTTGCCTACAGGAAACCCACCTCATGAATAAAGACATACATAGACTCAAAGTGAAGGGTTGGAAAAAGGTTTTCCATGCAAATGGGAACCAAAAAAGAGCTTGAGTTGCAATATTGATTTCTGACAAAATAGGATTTAAAACAAAAACTATTTGAAGAGACATAGAAGGGCACTATATAGTAGTAAAAGTCTCTATAGATCAAGAAGATATAACACATAAATAGCTATGCACCTAACACAGGAACAGCCAACTATATGAAAGAAAGACTGTTAGATCTAAAAGGGGAGACAGACTACAATACACTAATTGTTGGAGACCTCAAGACCGCACTATCCCCTCTGGACAGATCATCTAGGCAAAAAAATAGGTAAAGAGATCAAGGATCTAAATGATACCATAAATCAAATGGACATAACAGACATCTATAGAACTTTCAATCCAAAAACTATGAGACACACTTTTATCTCACCCCAACATGGAATCTTTTCAATGATTGACCATATCATAGGGCACAAAGAAAGCCTCTACAGATTCAGAGGCATAGAAACTATATCCAGCATCTTCTCTGAACATGATGGAATTAAACTTAATTTTAATTTCAAGAGAAGTCCTAAAATATACCCAAACACATGGTAACTAAATAACCTACTCCTGAATGACTCCCCTACTACAGAATAAGTAAAGACTGAAATCAAAAGACTCATGGAAGCCAATGACAATGAAGACATGAGTATCCATAATCTCTGGGACACTGCAAAAGCCATCATAAGAGGGAAGTTCATAGCAATTAGTGTAGATAAGAAGAGGACGGAAAGAAGGCTAATGGGTCACCTAATATCATGCCTCAAAGAATTGGAAAAGCAACAGCAAAAACATCCAAAAAACTACAGGAGAAAGGAAATAATAAAGATCCGAGCAGATATAAATGAAAGAGAAAATAAACATACTATATAGAAAATAACTGAAAGTAAAAGTTGGTTCTTTGAACGGATAAATAAAATTGATACTCTACAGTACCGAGGGGATAGGGCAGTGTTGAGGTCTCCAACAATTAGTGTATTGCAGTCTATCTCCTTATTTAGATATAACAGACTTTCCTTCACCAATTTGGGTGCTTCTGTGTTAGGCGCATAGATATTTATAAGAGTTATATCTTCTTGATATATTGATCCTTTTACTACAGTATAGTGCCCTTCTTTGTCTCTTTGAACAGTTTTTGTTTTAAAGGCTATTTTATCAGAAATTAGTATCACAACTCCAGCTCTGTTTTGGTTCCCAATTGCATGGAAAACTTTTTCCAACCCTTCATTTTCAGTCTATGTCTTTATCAATGAGTTGGGTTTCCTGTAGGCAACAGATAAAGGGTCTCTGTTTTTTAATCCATTCAGCCAGTCTGTGTCTCTTGATGGGAGAATTTAATCCATTCACATTCAATGTTATTATCGATATAACTGGATCTGCCCCGATGTTTAAGTTGGCCATTGTCACAGAAGCCTTTTATTTCTTCCACTTGGGACAGATCATCTAGACAGAAATTAGATAAAGAGATAAAGGATCTGAATGATACAATAAATGAAATGGACTTAACTGACATCTATAGAACTTTCCATTTAAAAAACATGAGATATATTTTCTTCTCACCCCCACAGGGAACCTTTTCAATGACTGACCACATCATAGGGCACAAAGCAAGCCTCTACAGATTCAAAGGCATAGAAACTATTTCCAGCATCTTCTCCGACCATGATGGAATTAAACTTGAGTTTAATTTCAAGAGAAATCCTCAAAACTAATAAAATACATGGAAACTAAATAACCTACTACTGAATGACTCCACAACTACTGATGAAATAAAGTTCAAAATCAAAAGATTCATGGAAGCATATGACAAAAAGGACAAGAGTTTCCATAATATTTTGGACGCCATAAAAGTAGTCATAAGAGGGAAGTTTATAGCCATTAGTGCTCGTAAGAGGAAGACAGAAAGACGGCAAATGGATCACCTAACATCATGCCTCAGAGAATTGGAGAAGCAATATCAAAATAATCCAAAAAACTCCAGGAGAAAGAAAATAATAAAGATCCGAGCAGAAATAAATGAAATAGAAAATAAGTGAACTATACAAAAAAATAAATGAAAGTAAAAGCTGGTTCTTTGAAAAGATAAACAAAATCGATACACCACTACCTAGACTTATTAAGAAGAGAAAAAGGAACCAGGTGAATGAAATCTGCAATGAAGCAGGAAATATAACTACAGATAAAGTAGAAATACAGAACATCATAAGAGGATACTATGAACCACTATATGCCAAGAAACAAGGCAATCTGGATGAGATGGACAAATTCCTGGACACGTATAACCTACCAAGATTGATCCAGGAGGATACAGAAAGTCTAAATAGGCCCATAACAAGTTCAGATATAGAATCAGTAATAAATAACCTTCCAACAAAGAAAAGCCCTGACCCTGATGGTTTCAGCTCTGAGTTCTATAAAACTTTCCAAGAAGAGTTAAACCCTATTCTGCTCAAGTTATTTCTAAAGATCCAAATGGTGATTCTCTCCTTAATTCATTCTCTAAAGCTTCTATCACCCTTATCCTCAAAACAGACAAGGACAGGACAAGAAAGGAAAACTACAGACCAATATCTCTGATGAATATAGATGCAAAGATTTTCAACAAGATATAGCAAACTGAATCCAACTACTTATAAAAAAGATTATACATCATGATCAGGTAGGCTTTATTCCAGTAATGAAAAACTATAAATGTAATACACCATATGGACAGGAAAAAAGACAAAAATCATATGGTCATATTGATTGATGAAGAAAAGGCATTTGATAAGATACAACATCACTTTATGATCAAGAATGTCAGCAAAATTGGCATACAAGGGTCTTTTCTCAACAAGATAAAAGATATCTATGAAGGGAACCAGCAGTTAGCGTAATGGCTATGTCGCTGGACTCCCACGTAGTCGACCGTGGTTCGTGTCCCGGACCTGGTGGCTTAAAACTCACGCCGGGCGCGTGTGCGTGCGTGCCCAAGATCCCGAGAGGAGAATGGAGGAGAAGGGATTGCGGCGTGACCTTCCCCCCTGGGGGGTGATTTCTCGCTTTCTGTCTCTATGTCTCTCTCTGTCTGTCTGGTGAGTGCACGTGCCCTATAGCAAAACATCTTTCAAAAAAAAAAGGATATCTATGAAAAACCCATAGTGAACATCATCCTGAATGGAGAAAAGATGAAAGCTTTCCCACTAAACACAGGAACTAGACAAGTATGCCAACTTTCTACACTCCTCTTTAATATAGTACTGGAAGTCCTCACCAACACAATCAGAAAAGAGGAAAAAATAAAGGACATTCAAAGAGGAAAAGAAGAGGTGAAACTATCTCTATTTGCAGATGACCTGATTGTGTACATAGAAGATCCAATGATTTCCATGAAAAAATTTCTGGAAGTAATGCATGAATACAGTAAAGTTGCAGGATACAAAATCAATACGCAGAAGTCTATAGCATTCTATACACAAATGACAGGCAGACGGAGAAAAAACTGAAAAAAGTTATTCCATTTACCATAGCCACTGAAAGTATAAGATACTTAGGGATAAATCTAACCAAAGAAGTTAAAGACCACCACAAAGAAAACTATGAGGAGCTTAAAAAAGAAATTGAAAATGACACAAAAAAGTGGAAGGATGTGCCATGTTCTTGGATTAGAAGAATTAATATAAACAAAATGGCAATTCTACACAAATTAACCTACATATTTAATGCAATGACAATCAAAGTACCAGGCACATACTTCACAGATTTAGAAAAGACAAACATAAAATTCATCTGGAATAATAAAAGACCCATATTGCCAAAGCAATTCTACACCAGAACAGTGGAGTGGGCGGCATCTCACTCCCTGTCCCAAAAATATACTACGAAGCTGTGGTAATCAAAACAGCATGGTACTGGCACAGAAACAGACATGTGGACCTATGGAACAGAATTGAGTCCACAAGAATAAATTCCCAATCATTCAGTCAACTGATTTTGACAAGGGGTACCAGTCAATCCAGTGGGAAAAGGGAAACCTCTTCAGCAAATGATGCTGGAAAAACTGAATTTCCACCTGAAGAAAGATGAATCTGAACCCCTACCTCTCACCTTTGACAAAAATCAAATCAAGGTGGATCAAGGATCTAAATCTAAGACCCCAAACTATTAAACTGCTTCTAGAAAATACTGCTAAAACTCTGGGAGACATTAGGGTAGGGAAACACTTCTTACATAAGACCCCTAAAACATGGTCGATAATCACCAAAACATACAAATTGGTTTACATCAGACTAAGAAGTTTCTGCATGGCAAAAGACACCATAATTAGCGTGAATCAACAGCCCTCAAAATCGGAAAATATTTTTGTAAATTACGCATCAGA
>NW_006203968.1:169074-182802 GCF_000334495.1 Tupaia belangeri chinensis
AAAAAAAAAAAAAAGATAAGTGTTGGTGGGGGTGTGGTGAAAAGGGAATGCTCTTACACTGCTGGTGGGAATGTAAATTGGTCCAACCACTGTGGAGAACAATTTGGAGATTCCTCAAAAGACTACAAATAGAACTACCATATGATCCAGCAATCTCATTCCTTGGCATCTACCCAAAGGACAGAGGAATTCTTTATTGGAAAAGTGCTTGCACATCGATGTTTATTGCGGCACTTTTCACGTTTGCTAAGACATGAAACCAACCCAAATGCCCCTGTACAGATGAATAGATTGAAAAAATGTGGCACATATATTCTATGGAATACCATTCAGCCATTACAAACAACAAAACACTGACTTTTGACAATAAATGGAAGAATATGGAAGATTTACTACTGAGGGAAGCAAGCCAGGCTATGAAAGAGAGACACTGTATGTCTCCACTTAATATATACCGAGTGTCCATACTCTATAACTGAAACGGATGGGCTAAAGGATGTACAAACACAAGAGATGGGTATGAATGCCAGATGTGGTGTTTGTGGAGGAGTGGGGCCTGGGGAAAAACATTTGGAGGAGGGATATGGAGACAGCATTGTTCAGACAGGGAGGTAGTATTGTTTTATTTTGATCAACTGGACTGGGGAGAAATGTTCATATATTGAAGTGATCAACTTATAAGCTAAAAAATGTGATTGAATGTATTAAAAAATGTTAAAAAATTAAAATTAAATTTTAAAAAATGATACACCACTAGTGAGACTTATTAAGAAGAAGAGAGAAAGGAACCAGGTGAATCAAATCTGCAATGAAGCTGGTAATACAATAACAGACATAGTAGAAATTTAAAACATCATTAGAGATTACTTTGAACATCTGTATGCCAAGAAACAAGACAACCTGAATGAGATGGACAATTTCCTGGACAAATATAATCTATCAAGAATGAGACAGGAGGATATAGAAAGTCTTAATATGCCCATAACAAGCCAGGAGATTGAATCAGTAATAAATAACTTCCTAACAAAGAAAAATCCTTGCCCTGTTGGATTCACCTCTGAATTCTACAACACCTTCAAAGAAAAGTTAACCCCCATTCTGATCAAGTTATTTCTAAAGATCCAAAAGGGTGAATCTCTCCCTAATTCATTTTATGAAGCCTCTATCACCCTTATCCTTAAAACAGTTAAGGACAGGACAAGGAAGGAAAATTATAGACCAATATCTCTGATGAATATAGACTCAAAGATTCTCAACAAGATACTAGCAAATCGTATCCAACAACTTATAAAAAAGATCATACACCATAATCAGGTAGCTTTATTCCAGGAATGCAAGGTTGTTTCAACATATGAAAACCATAAATGTAATATGTCATATTAATAGGAATAAAGATAAAAACCATATGGTCACATCGATTGATGCAGAAAAAGCATTTGTTAAGATACAACATCCTGTCATGATCAAGACTCTCAGAAAAATCAGCATTGAAGGGGCATTTCTCAACCCAATAAAAGCCATCTATGAAAAACCCATAGAAAATATCATCCTGAATGGAGAAAAGCTGAAAGCATTCTCAATAAACACAGGAACATTACAAGGATGCCCACTTTCTCCACTCCTTTTTAATATAGTACAGAAAGTCTTAGCCAATGCAATCAGAAAAGAGAAAAAAAAAAAGCCTTCCAAATAAGAAAAGAAGAAGAGCAACTTTCTATTTGCAGATGACATATTTGTATACATAGAAGACACAAAGGTCTCCATGGAAAAATAACTGAAAGTAATACATGATTCCAGTGAAGTTGCAGGATATAAAATCAATATACAAAAATTGATAGCATTTCTATATACAAATAACAGGCAGACTGAGACAGAAAAGAAAAAAGTTATTCCATTTACCATAGCCACCAAAAGTATAAGATATTTAGGAATAAATCTAACCAAAGAAGTTAAAGACCTCCACAAGGAAAACTATGAGAAGCTAAAAAAAGAAATTGAATATGACACATAAAAGTGGAAGGATGTCCCATGTTCCTGGATTGGAAGAATTAATATAATCAAAATGGCAATTCTACCCAAATTAATCTACCTATTTAATGCAATGCCATTCAAAGTACCAGACACATTCTTCACAGATCTAGAAAAGACAATCATAATATTCGTCTGGAATCATAAAAGACCTCGTATTGCCAAAACAATTCTACACAAGAAGAGTGGAGTGGGTGGCATTTCACTCCCTGACCCCAAAATATATTACAAAGTGGTGGTAATCAATACAGCATGGTAATGGCACAGAAACAGACAGGAGGACCAATGGAACAGAGTCCCCAGATAAATGTCCAACCAATTTTTGACAAGGGGTACCAGTCAATTCAGTGGGAAAAGGAAAACCTCTTCAGCAAATGGTGCTGGAAAAACGGGATTTCCACCTGCAGGAAAATGAATCTAAACCCCTACCTCTCACTGTTGACAAAAATTAAGTCAAGGTGGATCAAGGATCTAAATCTAAGACCTCAAACTATAAATCTCCTCCTGGAAAACACTGGGGAAACTCTGGGACACATTAGGGTAAAAGAAAGACTTCTTAAATAAGACCCTAAAACACAGTCTATCATCCCCAAAATAGACGAGTGGGATTACATCAGACTAAGAAACTTCTGCATGGCAAAAGGCACAGTAATTAGTGTGAATCGACAGCCCTATGAATGGGAAACTATTTTTGTAAGTTTTGCATCAGATAAGGCACTTATAACCAGAATACACAAGGAACTAAAGAAGCTGTTTGGAAAAAAGATGATCAACCCTGTTCAAAGATGAAAGAAGGAGTTGAAAAAAACACTCTCTAAAGATGACATAAGAATAGTCAAAAGGCATATAAAAAAACTGTTCAACACCCTTCATCATAAGGGAAATGCAGACCCAAACAACAATGAGGTCCCACCTATCCCTGGTGAGAATGTCTAAGATTAAAAAAACAAACAGTCGAGAACCAGCAGTTAGCATAATGGCTATGTCGCTGGACTCCCATGTAGTCGAACGCAGTTTGTGTCCGGACCTGGTGGCTTAAAACTCACGCTGGGTGCGTGCATGTGCGTGCCCAGGATCCCAAGAGGAGAATGAAGGAGAAGGGATTGTGGTGTGGCCATCCCCCCTGGGGGGTGATTTCTCACTTTCTGTTTCTATGTCTCTCTCTGTCTGTCTAGCAAGTGCATGTGCCCTATAGCGAAAACCTCTCAAACAAACAAACAAACAATGACAAGTGTTGGTGGGGGTGTGGTGAAAGAGGAACTCTTTTACACTGCTGATGGGAATGTTAATTGGTCCAGCCACTGTGGATTATAATTTGGAGATTCTACAAAAATCTACAAATAGATCTACCATATGATTCAGCAATCCCACTCTTCTATATCTACCCAAAGCATAGAAGATTTCTTCATTGGAAAGTGTTTGCATGTCGATGTTTACTGTGGCAATATTCAGGATTGTTAACACATAGAACCAACCCAAATGCCCCTGTACGGATGAATGGATTGAAAAACTGTGGCACATATACTCTATGGAATACTATTCAGTCATAAAAAAACAACAAAACCCTGTCCTTTTATTTTTTTATTTTTTTTTTTTTGAGAAAAGGAATTGCAGTAAGAATTTATTTTGTGCAAGATATTTGGGAAAACATAATTTTTATAAATGTACATTTTCCATGAAGTTTTTGAATTGACAGAAAGTGGTAGAATATGGAAGATTTACTGCTGAGTGAGCAAGCCAGGATATGAAGGAGAGACATTGTATGTCACCACTTAATATATACCAAATGTCTGCACTCTATTACTGAAACTGATTGACTAATGGTTGTATTAACACAAGAGATTGGTGTGAATGTCCAATGAGGTGTGTGGAGGAGTGGGCCCTAATGAAGGACATTTGGAGAAGGGATACGGAGGTAGAGCATTGATGGGAGGGAGGTGTGGTGTTATCAGTTGAAGATATTATGATCAATGGGACAGGGGAGAAATATTCACATATTGAAATGCTCACATTGTAAGCTAAACAATGTGATTGAATATTTCTAAAGAGTAAATTAATTAATACAAAAAGAAAGTAGTTAGACTATTAAAGAAATGTTGTGATTAATACAATGTCTGTGTGTGTGTGTGGATAAGAAATGGAAAACAACTGTAGACACCAGAGATAGTGTGAAAAGAGGTTGGGAAAGGACGTAAGGTCAGAAATAAGGGTAAAAAAAATACTAGCAACTAAAAATTGAAAATTTTTGATAATATGTATGATTAAGCCACTACGCAGTATATTCTGGATGGGAAATCACATTTTATATGCTGTAACAATGCTTAGGGAATGAGTGTAAATTAAGTTTAAAAAAAAAGTTCTAAAAAAAAACTAAAACCGTTTTTTATGGAAATAAAAAAAATGCTTTAAAAATAACTATTCAATGACTGCAGTAAGATATATAGGCCCAGCTAGGTGCTACTTTATAGTATGTTCATTCTACTCACTGAGGCTCATGCCTAAAGTAGGACTTGTGTTCATGTGAATGTATATATCAACTGTGCTTGCTATGAAAATATTTAGATTAACTAAAATATTTAGTGACTCAGTACAATGTGGAGGGAAAAAAGTATAGAAAGCAAACCTAGATACCAGAAACAGTGTGGGTCTAGAGTGGAAGATGGCAGAGGGTAAGACATAGGGAATCAAGGATGGGAAAATAAAGCAAAACATACAGGAAACAAGGAATGGAAAATTATTTGTTGATGATAATGTGTATGTTGATGTGCTTGATTGAGCCAGTATACAGTGTACTCTGCATGGAAAATCTCATTTTGTATGCTGTAATGATGTACGGTGAATGAATGTAAATAAATAAATTTAAATAAAAATTACTATTCATATACTGATAACTAAATGGACAAAATAAATTAATTTGCAGATTTGAAATATATGCTTTTTAGGGAATACCACTTGAAACATAGTATAGTGACCAGGCTGCATGTGGTTATAGTTCCTTTCAGTCAGGACAATGGCTCATCCCCCAGCAACTCACTTTTCAACCTCAGGTTTGTGTCTTGGGACTTTAAAACAAGCTTATGCCTCTCTTCACCCCATCTGGAGATTGGTTCAAATGGCAATGCCAGACACCAAGGTGTAGGCCCTAAATCCTGGGACCTGTGACTTATCCCACCACCCTCCACTTGTGTTTGGACTCTCAGAAATCTGTGTTTGAATAGTGCATAGCATGCATTGTGCACTTCATAACCTTTTATTTTCTCCTGAGGCAAAGCTAATTAGCTCGGTTGAAGGATCACCACTCTTTAGAAACAGGGAGGACTTTTGGTCACTGAGGACCTGTGACAACAGTACAGGGTACTGCTGATCTACAGGGAAGGAAACAAGAAGAGATATCACCAAGTTTCTACTCCTGCACACCTTGGAACACTCAAAGGCACCTTGAATATGTTAAGAAAACATGCGTAGACCACCAGATGACTAGGAACAATAGTAGGGGCAAAAGAAACATGAGCAACCAAACAAGTGTCTCTCTCTCAGGGGAAAACATCAATTCCACATCACCCCCAGAAAACACAATGGACATTGTGAACATGTCAGATAAGTAATTCAGAATATTTGTAGTAATAAACTAACTGCAATGTAAGAGAAAAGAGACAACGAGCTTCAGGAGACGAGGAAGTCTTATTATGATTTGAAAGAAGAAATAGAAATCTTAGAAAAGAATCACATGGAACTGTTAGAAATAAAGAATGTGATATAGGAAATTAAAACCTCCCACAAACATACTAAAAGTAGAATAGAACATGCAGAAGATCGAATCTCAAATGTAGAAGACAAAAATTCTGATCTAGAAAAAAGTATAAAGAAGACTGAAAAAACAACCAAGGGAAATGAGGATAATATGCGAGGAATACTGGATACCATCAAGTGCCCCGAAATTCAGATAATTGGTATCCCAGAAGAGGAAGAAAATAATACTTGCATTGATAATTTATTTCATAAAATTCTGTAAGAAAATATTCCAAATCTAGAAAGGCATTCAAATATCCAGACCCAAGAAGTACATAGGACCCCAAATAAAATCAACCCAAAAAGATCCTCTCCAAGGCACTACATAGCCAGATGGAGAAAATCATCAAAGACAAGATACTAAAATTGGCAAGAGGGAAACATTAAGTTACTTACAAAATTAGCCCCATAAGGCTGACATAGGACATAGTGTTGGGAACAGTTCAGGCTAGGAAAGAATGGGGAATATTGCCAAAGTGTTGAATAAAAAACAGTTTAAACCAAGAATAATATACTTGGCAAGATTATCTTTCATATGGGAAAAAAGATAAAAAACATTCTCGGATAAACAACACCAGAAAGAATTTATCAACTCTAGACTAGCTCCTCAAGAGGTTCTGAAGCTAGTGTTATACCAGGAAAACTAAAAGTAAGATGGACTGTTAGAAGAGAACAAAAAAACAACCAGAAAATGTCTCATTTGATGATAAGTACAGGTCTAAAACTATCTATAATAACATTGAATGTTAATGGATTAAATTTTCCAATTAAGAGACATAGACTGGCTGAGTGAATTTAAAGAAAAAAATAAACAAAGCAGAAACCCTCTATCTGTTGCTTGCAAAAAATGCACATTATGGACAAAGACACACATAGACTAGGAAAATCAAATTCCAGCCGAGATTCCAGGAATTCAACCTGAGGACCATGGAGCAGTACCGAAGGTTTGCTGAGGCTGATTCCTTGAGCCTACAACAGGCTGCACGTTACCTGAGGTATGCGAAAGAGGCCAAAGAAGCAACTAAGAATGGAGATCTGGAAGAAGCATTGAAACTTTTCAAAGGACATTTTTTACAATGAAAATGTGATAAGCAGAATCCAAAAAATACAGAAAGCCTTGGAGGAACTGGCAGAACATGAAGATGATGAGTTTATAGACGTATGCAATTCTGGCCTGCTGCTTCATCAAGAACTGCACAACCAACCTTCTGAGCACCAGAAAGAAGGTACAGATTTCCTCTATATCTTATATAGGGATGGAAGAAAAGGCGGTATCTTGGCAGATGATATGGGATTAGGGAAGACTGTTCAAATCATTGCTTTCCTTTCTGGTATGTTTGATGCTTCATTTGTAAACCATGTGTTGTTGAGCATGCCAACCAATCTTATTAAAATATGGGTAAAAACATTCATCAAGTGGACTCCAGGAATGAGAGTCAAAAATTTCATGGTCGCAGCAAGGAAGAATGTACCAGAAACCTCAATCAGATTCAACAAAGGAATGGCATCATTATTACTACATACCAAATGTTAATCAATAACTGGCAGCAACTCTCAAGCTTTAATTTGAAAGAGTTTGTATGGGACTATGTCATCCTTGATGAAGCACATAAGATCAAAACCTCATCTACTAAGTCAGAAATATGTGCTCATGCTATCTCAGCCAACAATCACCTCCTTCATACGGGAACTCCAATCCAGAATAATTTACAAGAACTATGGTCCCTCTTTGATTTTGCTTGTCAAGGGTCCCTGCTAGGAACATTAAAAAATTTTAAAATGGAGCATGAAAATCCTATTACTAGAGAAAGAGAGAATGATGCTACCCCAGGGTAAAAAGCCTTGGATTTTAAAATTTACGAAAACTTAATGACAATTATAAGACCCTATTTTCTCAAAAGGACTAAGGAAGAAGTACAGAAGAAAAAGTCAAGCAACTCAGAGGTCAGATTTAGTGAGAAGAATCCAGATGTTGATATCGCCTGTGAAATACCTTCCCTTTCTAGGAAAAATGATTTATTTGAATACATCTTGTTCCTTTTCAAAAAGAAATATACAGGAAATTTGTGTCTTTAGATCATGTTAAGGCATCGTTAATGGAGACACACTCAACTATGGTTGAGCTAGGTGTCTTAAAGAAGCTTTGTAATCATCGTAGGTTGCTGTCTGCAAGAGCTCGTTGCTTGCTGAATCTAGGAACTGTCTCATTCTCTGCTCAAGACGCAAATGAGGACTAGTCGTCAGAAGTGTACCATATCAATCAAATAACTAATGATAGATTGATGGAAGGATCTGGAAAAACGATATTCTTAATGGATCTGCTTAAGAGACTGCAAGAGGAAGGTCATCAAACTCTGGTATTTTCCCAGTTGAGGCAAATTCTAAACATCATTGAGCACCTCTTACAGAATAGACACTTGAAGACATTGTGAATCAATGGAACAGTTACCCATTTTTTAGAACAAGAAAAAAGAATTAACCTATTCCAGCAAAATACAGACTACTCTGTTTTTCTGCTTACCACTCAAATAGGAGGTGTTAGCTTAATATTAACTGTAGCAACTAGAGTGGACATTTTTGACCCTAGCTGGAATCCTCCAACTGTTGCTCAAGCTGTAGATAGAGTTTACAGAATTGGACAAAAAGAAAATGTTGTGGTTTACAGACTGATCACCTGTGGGACTGTAGAGTAAAAAATATACAGAAGACAGATTTTCAAGGACTCAATAATAAGACAAACTACTGGTGATAAGAAGAACCCTTTCCAGTATTTTAGTAAACAAGAATTAAGAGAGCTCTTTACATTTGAGGATTTTCAGAATTCTGTCACCCAGCTGCAGCTTCAGAATCTGCATGCTGCTCACAGGAGATGTGATGAGAAATTCCATGAACATATTGCCTACCTGCACTCTTTGGGGACAGCTAGAATCTCAGACCACTATTTGATGTACACTCATGACTTATCTGGTAAAGAAGAGCTGGATGTGATAGAAGACTCTCACTATATCCAACAAAGGATTCAGAAATCTCAATACCTTGTTGAATCAGAATCTCAAAATACAAAGCTCCTGATGGAAAGAGAAAGAACTGGATATGAGAGTACCTGGTAAAGGGAACCTATATTTCCTTCTCAAACAAAGAAGAAATGCCCTGAATTGGATCACCCATAGCCTTGGCCTTCACCTTCTAGAACTACTCATTATACCCAAGAAGAAGGTATCAGTTCCTGAATGTCGAGTGTACTCATTGATGATCTGCCCAAAGAAAGTGGGAAACAAGATCTCTCCAGGATAAAGACAAGTTTTACTAACTTGCACAGTGGTAGGTACCCACCTGAAAGTATATTTGAGGCTGATACTGTAGCTACTTTACCCAAGGGGGTTAAGAGTGTAGAAAAAACTAGGACTGACTCTTTATTGGGAATGACAAAAAGCTTTGCCACTGAAAATGAAGCTCTACAGAAAGAGGCATTACACGAGGGACCTGTGCAAGAGGCACTGAAAGAGAATCCTCTGGGAAGTTTTAATGATTTACTTAACAAATCAGTCAAAGCTGATCTTGGGCCAAATCTAGATCAACCTAAGGAGGATGAGATTTTGCCTCACTGCAAACCCTGGCCCATTCATCTCATAACAAATGAAAGTCAAAGTTCAGAATCGAGTGCATCTGTTATTGAAATAACTGATGACTTGCCAGCATCTCACTGCGTACTGCAGGATGCTCAAGCGAATGATGCCAAGTTGGAAGAAAAACCATCTTCACCACAGTATGCATGTGATTTCAAGCTTTCCTTGGAAGACTCTGCAGACAATGGACAGGTTCTTTCCAGTCAGGCTTGGAGCATGTTAAGGAAGAAAATAGCTCATGTGGCCATGTAGCTAATTCCAAAGAAGAGTTTCTGCATAGCAAATCATGTCTCAGTTTGGATTCTCCTGAAAAAGATGAGGAACCATAAGTTGTAGTTAATGTGAAAATCAGAAGTAAAGCTCAAGTGATCCTTCCAGATGATGAGGATGATTCTTCTAAATGTACTTCATGCACAAATTCATTCAACACCTCTACTTTTCAATTCTCATCTGTGAAACAGTTTGATGCTTCAACTCCCCAAAATGACTTTATCCACCTGGAATGTTCTTTTCACCAACATTATCTGGTAGTCTTAATAAGCCATTAAACTCTAGAAGGTCTCTGGCTTCTGGGAGATCAATTATTAATGTGGTTTTAGACCATGTGAAGGATATGCAGGAAGGACTTGTCAACAGCAGTGAAGCACAAGATGCTGGCAATCCTGCAGAAGAAGTAGCAGAAGAAAGCAATAAGAAAGCCTCCGAGTGTACAGAAGAAGATCCTTCTGGAGAAAAGCTGTCTTCAGAAAACAAGCCTGGCCAGTTAACTGTGTCTGAGCCTAGTGCTCGAGCTCTATAGACCTCTCCTTGTAACCCAGAGGCTTTGTCTGGTGAACAGTTGGTATGTTCTCCCCAAGGTAAGGCTGTGGAGGTTACAAATGACTACGAGACCCTTGTAACACGTGGAAAAGAACTGAAAGAGTGGCTGAAAGAGTGGGGGAAAATCCAGGAGGCCCTAAATTGCTTCATTGAACCACTTGACATAGAAAGCACTGATCCTGAAGTCATGCTCATGACTTTAAGTTTGTATAAACAATTTAATAACACTTGAGAATGTAACCTATTTGCTGTATTTTGAAGTGATATTTGAGTATAAGGTAATTGTTTTTTCCATAAGTGGATTCTTTGAGAGCTTGAAGCATTCAGGCTTAAAGTGAGAAAGATCTCTAAATGAAACATTTGTCCCCTGACTCCTGCCCTCCCTCACCTCCATAGGTTAGTATTTCTTCAATTGAACATTCTTAAATTTTCCTTTTAAACATAATCTAACTTGACTTACATTATTGCTAGAGAAGATTTATTATTTTGGCCATTCTTAATTTTACTCTGAAAGTGATATCCTTTGTATTTGGCGTTTAGATACAAATTTTAAAGTTAATTTTCTCAAAGGAAAAGAAAAAGACATCCATAGACTAAAAGTGAATGGCTGGAAACAGATATTCCATGCAAATGGAAATCAAGGGGCTGGGGTTGGTATATTAATTTCAGGCAACATAGGATACAAGACAAAGACTGTTAAAAAAAGACAAAGAATGGAATTATATAGTAGTAAATGGGTTAATTCAGCAAGAAGACATAACACTTATTAATATCTATGCACCCAACACACGAGCACCTCAATATGTGAAGAAAAGACTGCTGAAGCAAAAAGGAGAGATAAGAAGCAACACTATAAATGTTTGAGATCTCATAACCCCATTATCTTCTTTTGTCTAAACAGATCTTCTAGACAAAAAATACATAGAGAGATACAATACTTAAATGATGCTATAAATGGAATGGTCTTGATACATATCTATAGAACTTTCCACCCAAAGACCAAAAAATATACATTTTTCTCACCCCAGCATAGAACCTATTCAAAGATTGACCATATGATAGGACACAAATCAAGCCTTTACAGATTCAAAGGCATAGAAACTTCATCCAGCATCTTCATGATCAAATTAAACTCAATATTAATTTCTAGAAAAACCCTCAAAAACACACAAACACATGGAAACTGAACAACTTACTTCTGAATGGTTTCACAACTACAGAAGACATTTAATCTTAATTAAAAAAAATGCAGAGAAGTAAATGATAATGAGTATACGAGTTTCTATAATGTATTGGGAATGGCAGAAACAGTCATAAGAGAGAAATACATAGCGATTAGCGCACATAACAAAAAGATGGAAAGGTGGCAAATAGATAACCTAACATCATGCCTCAGGGAATTGGAAAAAGAACAACAAAAGAGAAACAAAAATTTCCAGTTGAAAAGAAATAATAAAGACTCGAGCACAAATAAATGAAATGGAATATAAACGAACCATACAGAAAACAAATGAAAGCAGAGATTAACAATATCGACACACCACTGGCTAGACTGAAAGAGAAGAAAAAAGAAAGAAACAAGATAAATCAAATATGTGATGAAACAGGCAACATTACAAAAAACATAATAGAAATACAAAATTAGAGGATACTATGAGTGACTATATGCCAACAAACCAGAGAACATGGAGGAGATGGACAAATTCCTGGATGCATACAACCTACAAAGATGTAATCAGGAGGACATACAAAACCTGAACAGACCATGACAAGAAATGAGATTGACTCAGTAATAAATAACCTCCCAACAAAGAAAAGCCCAGGTCCAGATGATTTCACTTCTGAATTCTACAAAACCTTTAAGGAAGAGTTAACCCAGATCTTCTAGACAAACAATACATAGAGAGATACAATACCTAAATGATGCTATAAATGGAATGGTCTTGATACATATCTATAGAACTTTCCACCCAAAGACCAAAAAATATACATTTTTCTCACCCCAGCATAGAACCTATTCAAAGATTGACCATATGATAGGACACAAATCAAGCCTTTACAGATTCAAAGGCATAGAAACTTCATCCAGCATCTTCATGATCAAATTAAACTCAATATTAATTTCTAGAAAAACCCTCAAAAACACACAAACACATGGAAACTGAACAACTTACTTCTGAATGGTTTCACAACTACAGAAGACATTTAATCTTAATTAAAAAAAATGCAGAGAAGTAAATGATAATGAGTATACGAGTTTCTATAATGTATTGGGAATGGCAGAAACAGTCATAAGAGAGAAATACATAGCGATTAGCGCACATAACAAAAAGATGGAAAGGTGGCAAATAGATAACCTAACATCATGCCTCAGGGAATTGGAAAAAGAACAACAAAAGAGAAACAAAAATTTCCAGTTGAAAAGAAATAATAAAGACTCGAGCACAAATAAATGAAATGGAATATAAATGAACCATACAGAAAACAAATGAAAGCAAAGATTAACAAGATTGACACACCACTGGCTAGACTGAAAGAGAAGAAAAAAGAAAGAAACAAGATAAATCAAATATGTGATGAAACAGGCAACATTACAAAAAACATAATAGAAATACAAAATTAGAGGATACTATGAGTGACTATATGCCAACAAACCAGAGAACATGGAGGAGATGGACAAATTCCTGGATGCATACAACCTACAAAGATGTAATCAGGAGGACATACAAAACCTGAACTCACCAAGACAAGAAATGAGATTGACTCAGTAATAAATAACCTCCCAACAAAGAAAAGCCCAGGTCCAGATGACTTCACTTCTGAATTCTACAAAACCTTTAAGGAAGAGTTAACCCCTAGCCTACTCAAATTATTTTGAAACATCCAAAAGGAAAGAAACCTTCCAAATTCATTTTCTGAAGCTTCCATCATCCTCATTCCCCCCCCAAAATAAGGACATGACAAAAAAAGGGAAAACTACAGACCAATATTGCTGATGAATATATATGAGAAAACTCTCAACAAGATACTTGCAAATCATACTCAACACGACCAGGTAGGCTTTATTCCAGGGATGCATGGTTATTTCAATATACACAAGACCATAAATATAATACACCATATTAACAGGAAGGAAGATAGAAACCATATGATTATTTCAATAGATGCAGAAAAAGTATTTGATAAGATACAGCATCCTTTCATGATTAAGACTCTCAGTAGGAATGGTATAAAAGGGTCATTTCTCAACACAATAAAAGCCATATGTGAAAAACCTGTAGCTAACATTATACTGAATGGGGAGAAGTTAAAACTTTTCCACTAAAAAGAGGTACTATACAAGACTACCCTCCTTTTTTCACTTCTTTTTAATATCATGCTGGAAGTCTCAGCTAATGCAACAGAAAAGAGAACAATATAAAAGGCATTCAAATAGGCAAAGAAGAGTTGAAAATATCTTTATTTG
>NW_006203968.1:185018-198128 GCF_000334495.1 Tupaia belangeri chinensis
TTCACTTCTGAATTCTACAAAACCTTTAAGGAAGAGTTAACCCCTAGCCTACTCAAATTATTTTGAAACATCCAAAAGGAAAGAAACCTTCCAAATTCATTTTCTGAAGCTTCCATCATCCTCATTCCCTCCCCAAAATAAGGACATGACAAAAAAAGGGAAAACTACAGACCAATATTGCTGATGAATATATATGAGAAAACTCTCAACAAGATACTTGCAAATCATACTCAACACGACCAGGTAGGCTTTATTCCAGGGATGCATGGTTATTTCAATATACACAAGACCATAAATATAATACACCATATTAACAGGAAGGAAGATAGAAACCATATGATTATTTCAATAGATGCAGAAAAAGTATTTGATAAGATACAGCATCCTTTCATGATTAAGACTCTCAGTAGGAATGGTATAAAAGGGTCATTTCTCAACACAATAAAAGCCATATGTGAAAAACCTGTAGCTAACATTATACTGAATGGGGAAAAGTTAAAACTTTTCCACTAAAAAGAGGTACTATACAAGACTACCCTCCTTTTTTCACTTCTTTTTAATATCATGCTGGAAGTCTCAGCTAATGCAACAGAAAAGAGAACAATATAAAAGGCATTCAAATAGGCAAAGAAGAGTTGAAAATATCTTTATTTGCAGATGACATTATGGTATATTTAGAAGACACAAAGCTTTCCATGAAAAGACTTCTAAGTAATAAATGAATACAACAAAATGGCAGGATACAAAATAAACATCCAAAAATCTATAGCATTTCTATATATGAACAACAAGTTGAACCAAATAAAGCTGAAAAAAAGGAATCACTTTTACCATAGCCCTGAAATGTATAAGATATCTAGGGATAAACTTAACTACAGAAGTCAAAGAGATTTACAAACAAAATTATAAACATCTTTTAAAAAAGATATTGAAAAGGACATAAAAACGTGGAAAGATTTATCCCATGTTCTTGGATTGGAAGAATTAATATAATCAAAATGGCAATTCAATCCAAATTAATATACATATTTAATGGAATTCCAATCAAAATACCAGAGATATTCTTCACAGATCTAGAAAAGACAATCATACAATTTGTCTGGAATTATAAACAACCTCATATTGCCAAAACAATCCTGTGCAAGAGAGTGGAGTGGATGGCATATCACTCCCTGACCCCAAAATATACTACAAAGCTGTGATCATTGAAACAGTAAATTATTGGCACAAAAACAGACAGGTGAACCAATGGAATAGGATAGAGACATCAGAAATAAACACAATAGCTTAAAGCCAACTGATTTTTGACAAAGGATACCAATCAATACCTTGGGAAAAGGAAAAGCTCTTTAGTAAGTGGTGCTGGAAAAACAGGATATCCACCTGCAGAAAGATGAAACTGAATCCTTTTCTTCCTCCATTAACAAAAATCAACTGAAAATGGATCAAACATCTGAACCTAAGCGTGGGGACACGTTTAAGAGAGAGAATTTGAGGTGTGGGGACATGCTCTGAGCAAACACCACCTGCTCTTTTGGGGTTTGGCAAAACCTTGTAACTTGTCTTTCTCTGACCTTGGCTGCAGACAGAGCAAGGGTGAAAATTACTAGGGATGTTTTAACAGACACATTTGATGGACTTTAAGAAACATTTTGACTCCAATTAGTAAAATTTAATTCCTGTTCTGCATCTAAAAGATTCTTTAGCCTTTTCTGGGTTTGGTGGTGACCTTTTTATGGAGAAATTTTTTAGCTCCTTTTCCAAACTTAGCAGTTAGATTTTTGCATTAGAAAAAAAAGATGAGCCTTTTTTTCTTGATGGGATTATTACCAAGGGATACACTTGGCCCATTATGACTAAGCCCTTATAGATTTGTTAACTGTTTTTTATTGTCTGTAACTTGGCAACCAATTTATAAAGTGTCATGAAAAATACGTGTGTAATGTCTCCTTGTACTATAAATAAAGAAGCCTAGTTTGTCTGGGTGGCTCAAGCAACTCAAGCAGCTCAAGCAGTGGCTCAGCTGTGGCACAAGTTGCTTGGGCTAGCTAGGCTCAGACTGCCTGTGCCATTTCTACTCTATGTCTTTGTCTCATTCTTCCCAATTCCCCAGTCCTGGCAAGATGGAGGAGTTTCTCTTTCTTGTCCTCTTTCTCTTCCACACCAGCAGCCGTCTGATCATGATTCAGCCAGACCAGAGCCCTGGGGCAGACACCGACACCTAAGACCTCAAATTATAAAACTAAGGGTGGAAAATACTGGGGCAACTCTGGGAGACAAGGAGTAGCCAAAGATCTTTTTAAATAAGACTCCCAAAGCATAGGCAATAATCCTTAAAATAATCAGGTGGGACAATATCAGATAAGAAGTTTCTACACAACAGAGGACACAATAACAAGTGTGAATCGACAAACGTCAGAATGGGAGAATATTTTTGTAAAATATGCTTAGACAAGAGACTGATATTCAAAATACACAGGGAACTCAAGCATCTTATTTGGGGGAAAAATGATTAACCCAATAAAAAGATGAGAAAATGAGCTGAATAAAAATCTTTCTAAGGAAGACACATAGTCAAAAAGCACATGCGGAAATGCTCAACATCCGTCATCGATAAGGGAGATACAGACTAAAACCATAATGAATTACCACCTGTATACCTAAGCTTGGAATAGTCATAAAAAGTGGCTACTCAGTACAAATATCCTGTTTCAGACACCAATCATTTTTTAGAATATGTAGAGCTACTTCCAATAAACTCCTACCTCTTATATATTTTGGAAAGAAACACTAATGCTGCCTTTGTTAAATGTTTGAATTGTTTTTATTGCAATAAACCACACTTGTGAAAAGAATCAACAGTGTAGATTGTATATGAAATTTCTAGCTTATTATAAACTAGTTGACACTACTATCACCAAAGAAAACCTGAAAATTCTATACTCACATTGAGAAAGAGTGGGACCCTTTGCGTGCATGATACCATGCTACATGTGTTATATTCAGAAACCATATAATCTGAGCACTTGAACACTCTATTCTGCATATGAGAAAATAAATGATTTGCATAGTGTTCCTGATAGAAGATAAGATGTGGGCCTAGAATTGAAATGGTAATCTACCTGCCTCTATTTACCCTAGTCTTAATCTCAAGATTTTATAGTCTCTGGGAACCGAAGGATGATACAGACAATCCCAAATCATGTTAATACAAGAATTGCAGTTCCATATGCAATCAAAGCATTTGAAAATATACAATTATTTGTAAAACAAAGAAAGAAAGGAAAAAAATATTTGTATAAAATACAGGAAGGTGCAAGCTTTGAAACACAATAGTAAATAAAGTACAGTCTGCCTCCTCTGGGTTCCCCAAATGCCGAGCACGCCTATCAATGACATAACTTCCTACACTCTCTCAGATCATAGAACTGATGGATTTTTTTTTTCACTCCGGCCAGCATATGGATTTCCTAAGAGAGTAGACTCTACTGAACAATTTGTATGCCAAGTCCAAGGCCCAGGAACTGAACAAAGGTTGCCCTAGTTAATGTAAGTTGAATAACATGATAGACGATCAAGGATAATCTACCACATCTTTCGGGAATGCCGCATTAGAGGAAATTTCTGATTCTATGCATTACATATCTCCTTTGAAAAGAAAACTAGGAAGAATTGGAAAGAAATATTAAGGAAGTTCTAGAGAAGGCCATAAAAATTTAGTGCAACAACATCTCTCTCCATTTCTTTTCCTTGCAGTATGGTTTACCTGCCCTCTCTCCTTTCTTAGTGAGAATAGTGTAGAGTATGGCAATTCAGAAAATTTAACATGGTTCAGCCATTGCATTTCCATGTATTACTATGATTTGGTGCAGTTTCCCATTTAACAGTGGTAACAAGAAAGTCCTGTCTGCTAAGAAAACTTATCTCACCCTAGGCACCATAGTCATTTCCCTTTAGGGAAGGAGTTCTTCTGGGCAAGGAAAAGTCCACAGAAACTAAGAACTGAGAGAATTTGAGCACCAAAAGAGCCATATACACAGATTTTTAAAACCTAGTATCACAGTGGACTCCATTATAAACTGGTCAAATCAAAGAATGAAGACAAATAGCTATAAATCAGTGCATCCATTCTTCAGACAAACATGTTTGGAGTACCACATGTTAAGTCAGGGAATGTATGTGATGATGAGGTGAACAAGATAAGTATGGTCTCTGAAAACATATGTTTATACTATGGCAATAAAATCAGACATAAAAGTGAGTGTTATGTGTTACGAAGTTTACAAAAGACAAATATGAGGAGCACTGAGAACCCATACTAGGAAAATAGACAGGAGAGGCATGACATGAATACCTGGGAGCACTGTCTTGGGAGTCCCACGAAAAGCAAAGGTGTGATCTGAAATATGAATGATAGGTAGGAGTTAGCCAGGCCTAGACGGGTGAGGAGATGATTTCAGAACACTGTATAGCAGGTGCAGAAGTCTAAATCTAATAGTACCACATAGGAGTTGACATATTGAAATCTTCATTGTGCCCAGTGTATAAAACACAGGAAAGACAATGGGTCAGAAGGTAGAGAGCACAAGCATGAAGCCAGATCATCATCAGCATCAGAAGCTGTTTTGTAAATTTTGAATTTTAGCTCACAAGTGGTAAAGAACTGACACATTTTACGGAGTAAAAGTGCATAGATTACTGGCATTTTCTTATAATTAATCAAGAGGCAGTGCACAAATTAGATGAGAAAGGATCTTGACAAGAAAATTGGAGGAACTTTCTATAGGAGTCCCTTCCACCCCAGGGGAAAGTTGGCAATATCCTGAATTAGGGTGGTGACAATGAGAAGGACATAAAGGGCAATGACAAGTATCAGTGAAAGACAGCAGCTACTAGGATAAGATGTGTTGAGGACTGAGAGAGTGGCAGGAAATTCAGAAGAATCAGTGTAGACGTTGAGAGACAAAAGACATAGGGAGATCAGCAGTTAGGAAAATGGCTATGTCGTTGGACTCCCATGTAGTCTACCATGGTTCAAGTCCCTGACCCAGTGGCTTAAACTCACACCAGGTGCATGTGCGTGCGTGCCCAAGATACCGAGAGAATAGAGGAGAAAGGATTTTGATGTGGCCATCACCCCTAGGGGGTGATTTCTCCCTTTCTGTCTCTCTGTCTCTCTCTGTATTTCTGACTAGCATACACACACTATAGCAAAATCTTCTCACTTCTCCCCCCCACCAAAAATAAAATTGTAAATAGGGAGAGAAGAGTTTGTAAAAGAAGAGATAAGTTGGGATTTCAGAGTATTCATTATTTGTTTATTCAAGTATTCTCCACATTATACACAATGTGCCAGCTTCTCTGCTGCCTCTTCAGGATGTAAAGTTTAGTATGACAGATCAGGTGTCTGGTCTCTTGGTACTTTCTATCTAGGGAAAGCAATTTTTATTTTTGAGAAGTTTTTGCTATAGGGTGCATGCTCTTTCCAGAAAGACAGAGGTAGAAAGACAGAAAGTGAGAAATCACCTCCCAGTGGAGAAGGCCATGCCACAATCCCTTCTCCATTCTCATCTCGGGATCATTGGCATACACACACATGTGCCCACCGTTAGTTTAAGAAACTGGTTCTGGGACACAAACCGCTGTCAACTACATGGAAATACAGCTACATAGCCATTACACCAACTGCTGGTCCCTAGAGAAAACAATTTTTAAATTTTTTTCAGAAAGGTTTGGTATGGGAAAGTGTGCTCGCTGGAGAGACAGAGAATCAGAAAGCACAAATTACCTCCTGGTTGATGGTCACACTACAATCCCTTGTCCTCTATTCTCATCTTGGGAGTTTGGGCACCACATGTACATGTGCCTGGCATAAGTTGTAGCCTCTAGGTCTGTTACTTGAACCCTGGTTGGCCACAGAGTAGTCCAGCCATTTATCCTCTATGCTCCCTACTGGCATCTGGGGAAAGCAATTAAAAGAAATGTCTACTATGCTGTATGCTAAATGTATCTGCAACCTTTATGAATAGAGCTGTGTCTCCAAAAGATACGTTGAATTCCCAGTCACCAGATACTTAGTGTGGGCCCTACCAGAAAAAAAAAAAGCAGGGAGATACACAGCAGAGGAGTACATGTGAATGGACAAATACTGGAGTTTCATGATTACAGACAATGATTGCAGACAACCCCCAGAAGGTTGGAAGACACAAACAACATTCCTTCCCTACATGTTTTAGGGCATCATGACTATTCTAAAATCTTCAGTTCACAGTTGTAGCCACTAGAACTATGAGGGAATAAATCCCAATTGTTTTAAGGCACTCAGTGTGTGGTGATTGGTACAAGCAGCTGTAGGAAACCAACACAGCATTTGGGAAGCAACAAATGGGACAGACTAATACAATGTTGAGGGTTGTGAAAACGCTTCCTAAGTTTAAGAAGAACTCATATATATATAAGAAGAACTCAATGACCTGAGGAGGGTCTTGAGGTATTCTATGAGAAAGGTTCATAGTCAGTAGACCACATGTTGGAGGAGTAGAAGGAAACCCAGATGAACGAGGCAAGAGAAAATTCATCGAAATGGTGCTGTTAAAAGAGGAGTCTAAGCCATGAAAGAACTAAGATAATTGATTTTAAAAATCACTAACATAAGAAATAAAGAACTAGCCTCCTGCAAATAGTTTTGGGTCCATGTTTTGTAATTTTTCTTTTGTTCTTTTATGTGATTTTTTTTTCACTGTCTTCATGTGTGCACTCAGAATGCAGGAACCAAGCATAAATATCCCTATAGGCATTGAAAAAAGTGTACTAGTATCCTTGGAGGGTACTCTCTCTTTTCAACTGTGGGTTCTACCTCTCTTTCCTCTGAGTGCTGGATATCCTCTCCTCCAGAACTGATACCCATTTCTCCTGCTCCTGACATTGCTGCTGATCCATTGCCCTCTGAGGCTGCTGCTTCCTCCTCCACAAGCAAGGTAGAAATCCAAAGCAGTGCTCTGACTAACTTCAGAGAAATCCGTGGATGCCCAGAAGCAAACAGGTCAAGCAGGAAAGACTTCTCAACTGTTAAGGAAAAGATAAGCAAGGTATCTGCATGAGCACATCTTGAGGCTACAGATGAAAGGTTGAGACTTCCTCTTATCATTGGACATGTCTGAGGCCACTGCCTGAGTTACAGGGTGAATGACTGCTTCAGGCCCTCCAACACACAGAGTAAGTTTGAAATGCACTGGAAGCCTGGAGAGGCACATAGATGGCATCAGGTTGTGATTTACACACTCACTTACCCTGCAGGTTTGTCAATGCTATTATCCCTTCTCCATTCTCCTCTTGGGATTTTGGGAACATTAGCACACAAACCAGCATATCACATGATTATCAAACCAACAGCTCTGGGACTCAAACCTTGAAGTCAGTGAGTTTAAGCTGGTTTAATCACATGCCACATAACTGGATGACAGTAGCAACATTTTCACTTTCAAAGAATTATTTCAAAACTTAGAGCCTCCTGTTTCTACAGAAACATGAAGAGTAGACTGGATTATTTAGAATGAATTAAAAAAAAAAAATCCACAGACTCCCAGAAACAAAGAATACTCTGGCAAGGGAGAAATTTAGAAAATCTCTCAAAAAGCATCCTGAGATGGATACACAGACACTTACACATTGCTAAAATCCTCCATATACTCTTCTGAACACTGCTAAATGACTAAAGCTACACTCCCAAACACAGGAAACGAGAATATGGCAATACAATGAAAAGATAAGCCTAATTTAGACAACCCTCACGATCAGACAGAAAGTAATTCAAGACAAGTCAAAATATTCAGTGGGGCCTTTATAAGCCTGACTGAGACAGTGCCCACACAATAGTGTAAAGAGTCTGGCAGTGACCAGAGAAATGGTTATGTTCATGTATTCCCACATAGGCGACCGAGGTTCAAGTCCCAGACCCAGCATCTCAAAACGGATGCTGCATGCAGGTGCATGTGTGCCCAAGTTTCCAAAAGGACAATGAAGGAGAATGAATTATGGTGTGGAGACCCCCCCCCCGGGTTTAGGACTTTTCACTTTCTGTCTCTCTGACTCCAGAGGATGCAATCTCCTGACAACAGGAATTCTCTTATTTAAAAAAAAATAATAAAAAAAGGAAGAAATGAAAACATCAGAGGCCCTCATCTCCTTCTGCCACCCACCAGGCCTTCTCCTAGGCTACATACCTGGGATCTTTAATAGCATTACTGGGCCCACAGTGAGTAAACTTATCTCAGAAGGAGTATACTTGACAACCTAGTTTTATCCTAGAGGATAACAGTAACTGAGGAAATAAATAGTAAAAGCTAGGCCATAAGACATCTCAAAATAACTTTGGGAATAGCTTGCTCACATGTCGAGCTATCCACGAAAGGAGTTCATACCCTCCCTACAGTCAACAAACTTCAACCATACCACATCTCTGAAATAGGTACCATGGCAGCCAGGGTAGACTATATATAATGGTCACCTCAAAGAGCCCTTGTTGGACTTAACAACGAATGGGAACTCCATGGAGTCCAAGTAATAGAGGGAGAGATACACAGCAGTCAGAGAAATGAGAGCAGTGGTGAACTGAGGCTTCCTGGGAACCCTGAAGTTCAAGGTCACCCTTGCACCTAGCATGCTGAACTCCTTGGAGCTGTGTCTATGGTGCCGGCCAGGGCTCTGAAATCTATGGCAAGCAGCAATACACGCACGGGTACAGATGACATGGAATATGATTGTTTTAGGAATTCACCTCTGGGTCTTTAACCTACTTACAGGGTCTCAATTCCTCCGTAAAATTTCAATCAAACCACATTTATTTCTTTTTCAGGAATGATAAACACAAAGCACCCAGACTGCAGAGTGCTCAATATGTTCAACATATTTTATAAAAATCTGTCCATCAAGAAACCTCGAACAACTCTATCTACCTTGATAAATTGACTTGCTTTGAGAAACATATTTGAGGCTGAGGGACCTAGACACTTCTTTTAGCAAATGTTTGACCCAAATTTAGGAAGTAAAGTGAAATACAGAATGGTCACCCAGCAAAATCCCCTGGTCTTCCATTACCTATGGTAATCTAATAGAAGTTCTTCCTACTACTTTAAATTTGACTGAAAAGTGTTTGGGATAAAGCAAATATGCTTAGTTTGAACCGATGACTGGGATCTCAGAGAATTGTGTTTTTTAGAGAAATAAACATGCTTCCATCAACTTCTAAGAATGAATATTTTATTGTTCCTAGTAGATATATTGATGATTCCAATTGTAATTATAATTGTAAGTGGAACCAGGGCCTATCAAAAGACAAGTCCTCCATCAACCAGTCAAGAGAAAATGGGGAGAAGAGTGCAAGTGTGCCTGTAAAAGCAGGGACACCCTAATTCATTGCCCCAGGAGAGGCTAATTCCTTCATGTTTTACCTGGGATATTTCACTCTAGAAGGGTAAGGTAACTCAGCACACAAAGAAACAGAGAGAGCCTAGCACAGATGGCCTCCCACACAGTTTTTCGTCAGAAACACAACAGGAAATTTGTGGGTCTGTCTGATAAGGAAGTGATTGTTCAAGCTCACATGCATCAAACTTCTCTTAGCAAAGCAAGGTCACCAAAAGAAATCACCAGGAAAAATTCATGACATATTTTTCTGTTTTTTGTTTTCTCTAAAAAAAATGTGTCCTTACTTTTTTCACATTGTAAGGCATTACAGCATTAAAGCTAAGTGTTTAGAAACAAGATTTAGGCTGGAGAACATCAAAAATATTTCATTTTAGTCACCAGTCCTGGGTGTCCTCCTAGGTGAGCTGTTTCTTTAGAAAGGGACATAGTGAGCCAGCAGGAGGCATGGGGGTTAGGTGGCCCATGGCTGACTGCCCTTTGTAATTGATCATTGTCTTCAACATAAAACCAGTTGAATGTGTGTATATGTCCAAATTCACAAGATAAGATTAGAGGGCAAAGGATGCAATATGACAATCAACCCTGAGAGGAGCTTTCAAAACTCCCCTGTCTCTCCTCATTCTGACTGTCTCAGTTGAGCACACATGACCAAAGTAATGTTAAAAATAACAATAGGATTGATTCAATAATTTAATTAATTGAAATACTGTATATCCCTAATAAAATTTCTCAAAGTGGAATATATCCTATATCCAGCACCTTAGGTATCAACACAATGGGACTCAGTTCTAGAATATATTAAAACACTTTATATTTGAAATTTTCTCACAGCTTCCTGAGAAGTAAAAATAAATCCTAAAAGAAACTGCAAGTAACTCAATACTCAGTAAATTAAGACTTGTTTCCCCGAAATAAGTCAAGAGTCACCTGCTGTCAAATCACAGACTCACCAATTTTCAACCACCAAAATACAAAGCAGAGCGCCACATCAAAAACTATGACAGGTAGAAAACCCTACTGAAAGCTTAAGTGCCAGACAGAAGTACGTTCTGTTCTTATTCTCAAATGAATTAATCAATTATCAGTAAAGACTTTGATCACACAGAGGAAGCAGTCATGGGCAGTTAATCTGGGACACACAGTCAGGACCAGACAAACATAAGCTAGGTTATAAAGAAAACCAAACTGTCTTGCTTTCTGTATATTTTCCCCATATATGCTGGTTATAATATCTGTCCCAGATGTCAGTCGCCTCAATCAACATCAACAATGGTAGAATCCAGTAGTGAAGCGGTTAAAATGCAGACAGTATGGCCTTTCTGGTGTTTTAGACTTACTAAAAGAGATGAAAAGTTTGGAATATTTCTCTTAGAAATCCCTGATCTGTACCTTCCTGTATGTTTTGATGTGATTGTAAAACTAAAAGAAAAAAAAAAGAGGAGTCATACACATAATAAGGAATACATCTCTATTTTTAAAATGACATTGAGTTTCAAATGAAGGATGCTATTATGCTAGAATTCAGGACACTGCATTGAGACTTTAAAGTACGGGATAGCCCATTTCTCAACCAGCATATCCATCCCTCCCCCAAGATATGAACACTAACTAAGATGCATGATAGAAATATGCTTGGTGCACATGTTGTCACACCAAGTAGAGCCACAAATATTGATTCCCACTCTCTCACAACTCTAACTTTCCTCGCTGCCATGGTCACAAAATAGGTATTGTTTCATTAGCCCTCTTCTAGAAAGTCACATTTGGGTCTGAGAATAATGATAGTAACTATGCATGGGGAGCAATGGAGATTTCTGTCATAAAAACACTTAACAGAAGGTTTTGTAAAAGGTGATGGGGCAAGAGATGCTTGGACAGCTATCTAGCTCAAGAGTCCTTGTTTGTTTGAACAACTTAATGTTTCACAATAAAGGGAAAATCACTGTAAATAATTGAACTTCCAGGAATAAGACCTTTTTACTTCTCTACTCTTTGAAATTTTGCCTTGGGGCAATGTTCATATGGAAAATAAAGATAGAGAGAAAGTAAGAGAAACTGAAGAAATATCCCACAAGGGTCTATTTTATTCTCATTTTATATGGCCAATTTTATTCTCACACCAAAATTGACAAAGACAATAAAAAGAGAAAACTATACATCAATGCTCCTAATGAGCACAGATGCAAAAATACCCCACAAAACACATTAAAAACTGAGTTCAATAGCATATTGAACTATACACAAACACAAAGTAGGTTTTATCCCAGTTAAGCAATGATGGCTTACAATATAAAAATTAGTAAATGTGGGAACCAGTAGTTAGCGTAATGGCTATGTCACTGGATTTCCATGTAGTCGACCACGGTTCGCGTCCTGGACCCGGGGTCTTAGAACTGACGCCGGGTGTGTGTGCGTGCGTGCCCAGCTTGGACAACTATCTAGCTCAAGGGTCCTTGTTTGTTTAAACAACTTAATGTTTCACAATAAAGGGAAAATCACTGTAAATAATTGAACTTCCAGGAGTAAGACCTTTTTACTTCTTTACTCTTTGAAATTTTGCCTTGTGGCAATGTTCATATGGAAAATAAAGACAGAGAGAAAGTAAGAGGAACTGAGGAAATATCCCACAAGGGTCTTTTTTATTCTCATTTTATATGGCCAATTTTATTCTCACACCAAAATTGACAAAGACAATAAAAAGAGAAAATTATACATCAATGCTCCTAATGAGCACAGATGCAAAAATACCCCACAAAACACATTAAAAACTGAGTTCAATAGCATATCAAAAAAAAAAAACTATACACAAATACAAAGTAGGTTTTATCCCAGTTAAGCAATGATGGCTTACAATATAAAAATTAGTAAATGTGGGAACCAGCAGTTAGCGTAATGGCTATGTCACTGGATTTCCATGTAGTCGACCGCGGTTCGCGTCCCGGACCCGGGGTCTTAGAACTCAAACCGGGCGTGTGTGCGTGCATGCCCAAGATCCCGAGAGGAGAATGGAGGATAAGGGATTGTGGTATGACCATCCCCCCTGGGGGGTGATTTCTCGCTTTCTGTCTCTCTGTCTCTCTCTGTCTGTATGGCGAGCGCATGCGCCCTATAGCAAAAACCTCTCAAAAAAAAAAATTAGTAAATGTGATACATCACATAAAGAGAATGAAAGGTGGAAACTACATAATCATCTCAACTCACACCAACAAAGCATTTAACAAAATACATCACTTTGACAAAAAAAAAAAAAACCTCAAAAGTTATGTATAGAGGAATATATTTGAACAAAATGGAAGTTATGTACGACAAACCCACAGTTAGCATTATTCTGAATGAGGGACATTTGGAAGCTTCTTCTCTAAGCTTCTTTTAAAACTGTCCACGTTCGCCAATCTTACTGAATATAGTACTGAAAGTCTCAGGTAAAGTAACCACGTAAGACGAAGATGTTAAACTTACTGAAACTGGGAGAACCAGCAGTTGTCTTAATGGCTATGTTGCTGGACTCCAACGTAGTCGACCGCGATTCGGGTCCCGGACCCAGTGGCTTAAAACTAATGCCAGGGATGTTTGCGTACTTGAAAAATAATCGAAGAGGAGAATGGAGGAGAAGGGATTGCGGCGTGACAATCCCCACTGGGGGTGATTTCTCGCTTTCTGTCTCTATGTCTCTCTCTCTGTCTG
>NW_006203968.1:204165-219811 GCF_000334495.1 Tupaia belangeri chinensis
ATTTGATAAAATACAACATCCTTTTATGATTAAGACCCTCAGTAAGACTGGGATAGAAGGGTCATTTAGCAACACAATCAAAGCCATCTATGAAAAACTTACAGGTAACATTTTACTGAATGGGGAAAAGCTAAAAGCTTTTCTGCTAAAAACGGGTAGTAGGCAAGGCTGCCCACTTTCTCCACTGCTCTTTAATATAGTACTGAAAGTCTTAGCTAATGCAATCAGAGAAGAGAACAATATAAAAGGCATTTGATTAGGCAAAGAAGAGTTGAAAATATCTTTATTCACAGATGACATGATGGTATACTTAGAAGACCCAAAAGGTATTAACTGTTGATAATGACATGTATAGTATTCTCAACTGGATTGGTCTGAGAAGTATTTCATGATGGGCAAAGTATTTTTACAAGCAAAATGAGAAATAGCGATTGTTTTAAAAAATAATTAGAATACTAAAAACAATGATTGGGGAAAACATAGAAAAGATATTGAATGTTGAAGTGGGGAGATTAATGTCTCTGTACTGATTGATATGCATGGCATTCCCTTTTGAAAAAACAATGTAATACACTGTAAAGTTATATGTAATCCAAAGTAATATAAAGAAGATTATGATGATAATAAAAAATAAAAATAAAATAAATTAATTAATTAATTAATTAAAAAAGAAGTTTCTGCATTGCAAAAGACATAGTAATTAGTGTGAATTGACAGCCCTCAGAATGAGAAAATATTTTTGAAAACTATGCATCAGATAAGGGACTGATAACCAGAATACACAAGAAACTAAAGAAGTTGTGTGGGAAAAAGATGATCAACCCTATTAAAAGATGGGAGAAGGAGTTGAAAAAAAAAAAAAAACAGTCTCTAAAGATGACATATGAATAGCTAAAAGACATATGAAAAAATGTTCAAAATCCCTCATCGTGAGGGAAATGCAGCTCAAAACAACAATGAGGTACCACCTAACCCCTGTCAGAATGTCTAAGATTAAAAAACCAAAAACTGATAAGTGTTGGCAGGGATGTCGTGAAAGGGGAACTTTTTTACACTGCTGGTAGGAATGTACGTTGGTCCAGCCACTGTGGAGAACAATTTGGAGATTCCTCAAAAGTCTACCAATAGAATTACCATATGACCCAGCAATCCCACTCCTTGGTATCTACCCAAAGGACAGAAGAATTCTTCATTGGAAAAGTGCTTGCACATCGATGTTTATTGCAGCACTATTAGCAAAGGCTAAGACATGGCACCAACCCAAATGCCCCCATACGAATGAATGGATTGAAAAACTGTGGCACATATACACTATGGAATACTATTCAGTGATAAAAAACAACAAAACCCTGGTTTTTGACAGAAAGTGGAAGAATATGGAAGATTTACTGCTGAGTGAAGCAAGTCAGGCTGTGAAGGAGAGACATCGTATGTCCCCACTTAATATATACAGAGTGTCTGCACTCTATGACTGAAATTGATTGACTAAAAGATATACAACACAAGAGATGGGTGTGAATGCCAGATGTGGTGTGGGTGGAGGAGTGGGGCCTAGGGAAGGACATTTGGAGGAGGGATACAGAGGCAGAGAGAGCATTGATGGGATGGGTAGGTGTGGCATTACCTGTTGAAGCTATTTTGATCAACTGTTCTGGGGAGAAATCTTCACATATTGAAATGTTGACTTTGTAATTGAATATATATTAATTAATAAATTGATTAATAAAAAATACTTTCAGATAAAGAAAAGAAAGATCTAAACATAAAACCTAAAATTATAAAACTACTGGTGGTATACACAATTTCTTTTGGAGAAATTGAATAGGCAAAGATTTCTTAAATAAGAACACCCAAAGCTCAAGAAATAATCCTAAAAATAGACAAGCAGGATTACATCAAGTTAAAAACTTTCTGCAAAACAAAGGAAACAATAATTATAATGTGAACACAAACCTCAGAATGGAAGAATATATTTGGCAACTGCCTTGGATAAGGGACTAATTGGCCTGAATATCAGGGAACTCAAGCATTTTATTCAAAAATAACAATAATAATGATCAATCACATTAAAAGATGGGAACATGAGTTGAACAGACAACTCTCCAAGAATTTACAAACAGCCTAAAGGATTATAAAAAATGCTCAACATCCCTCATCATAAGGAAGATGCAATTCAACACTGCAATGAGATTCTATCTAACTCCAATCAGAATGAGTAAGATTAAAATAATAAAAAATGATATATATCATCAAGGCTGCAGTGAAAATGGAACTCTTCTACACTATTGGTGGGAATGTAAATTAGTATAGCCACTGTGGAATTTCCTCAAAAACCTACAAATACACCTTCCATATGCAATTCCATTTTTGGTTATCTACCCAAAGGATAGGAATACACTCAGTTGGAAAAAGAATTGCACATCCTTGTCTATTGTGGAATTATTCACAATTGCTAAGATATGGAATCAGCCCAAATGTTCAAGAACAGATGAATGGATTTAAAAACTGTGGCAAATATACTCTATGGTATCCTGTTCAGCCATAGGAACCAACAAAACCCTGGCTTTGGACAGGAAGTGGAAGAATATGGAAGATTCACTGCCTAGTGAAGCAAGCCAGGCCATGAAGGAGAGACATTGTATGTCCCCACTTAAGGTATACCGAGTGTCTGCACTCTATGACTGAAACTGATTGACTAAAGGTTGTACAAACACAAGAGATGGGTGTGAATGCCAGATGTGGTATGTGTGGATGAGTGGGGCCTAAGGAAGTACATTTGAAGGAGGGATGCGGAAGAAGAGCCTTGACGGGTTGGACAGGTGTGGTGTTATCTGTAGAAGATGTTTTGATCAACTGGACTGGGGAGAGATGTCCACATATTGAAATGTTCACTTTGTAAGCTAAATAATGTGATTGAATGTATAATAAATAAATACATAAAAGAATGAATGCATATTGTGTACGTATACATAATGTACCAGCTTCTCTTCTGGACCCTCAGGATATGCAGGTAAATAAGACACACAAGGTCAACTTCTCTTTTGTTCCCTCAGAAAATGAACACGAAGATGACGGACAAGGTCTGAGCTCTCAAAAATCCTTATATTCTAAGAAATTAATTTAAAGAAAGGGGTGACTATGCTGTGTGCTAAGTATGTGCACCACACTTAAGAATTGATCTGTGACTCCAAAAGATATGTTAAAATGCTAATCACCAGTGGCAATCAATTTCTTTACAGAGGTCATCAAAAGAAGATGAGGACATTATTGTGGATCTTAGCAGAAGATAGGGGGCACAGATACAAAGCAGACTAGTGTGTAGGAAGAGACAAATGCTATAATGACGCCTCTGTGTGCCAAGAAATATCTAGCATTGCAGAAAACCACCAGAAGTTTGGAACACACCAACAGGTGTTAAATTTATAGGGAAAGCCTCACTATTCCTACTTTGGTTTCTGTAAACATTGACCTCATGTAAAAGGTTCCATTGTGGCTGGTGCTCAATTACAGGCAATCACAGCTGTTAGTCTTCTGTCAATCACAGGCATTCAGCATTTTAAACTGTAATTGTGGAGAACTTCTAAATGTTACAAATCCAATGCATATCAAACTTATTCCTTCACTTTCATTCTTGTATGGATCTTTCCCTTTCCTGCGCATGTCACTTTCCTATCCAGGAACTTAAAGAGCACCATGTGAGGCTCCTGGAAATGTCAGAATTTGTCAAGGGAATTTCCTGATTTGAATTGTGTTTAGTTTTCTTCGGTTAAGCTCAAGTAAATTAACTTAGTTGAAGTGTTTTTTTCTTCTTTTTTTTTTTTTCCTTTTTACAGAAGATATCTTCTACTCAGGTTGCAGAGGAAGTATCATCTCTTCTCAATTGTAGCAAATAGCCTGTGAGAGAATATGCTCCCATTGTTTCAAGGCAGTCTTTTATAATAATTGTTAAAAGCAACTGTTGGAGAGCAGCACAACTGTTTGGGCAGCACCAAATGGGTCAGTGTAAGCTATTGTTGAGGGTTGTAGAAAGCCTTTCCAGTGAAAGACCCACTAAAGCATCTCTATGGAGGACTTAGCCACCTGAAGAATCAGAAGAGATTTTCCAAGTCGAAAGCCTCAGAGACATGTGGAGCAGCTCATGTAAACCTAGAAGGCTAAAGCAAGAGACAAGTCATGGAAATGGTGTGACGTCCTCCCCTATCAATTTCGAAATGTGAAGGAGTGCTCTGATATATGTGAAGAAATGTGTGGATGTTATGGACATAAGGGATTAAGCAACAATACTTCTGACCTGTTAAGGGTAAGCTAAGCAAGGTATATACGTGTGTAATTCTTGAGGCTACAGATAAAAGAGTTGAGCATTCCTCTTAGTAAGTGCCAGGGCTGAAGGTACTTCTCCAGTTAAAGGGCATAATGACTGCCTCAGGCTGTCCAACACACAGAGTCACTTTTTTTGGGGGGTGGGGGAAGAGGTTTTTGCTATAGTGTGCGTGTGCTCGCCAGACAGACAGAGAGAGACATAGAGACAGAAAGCTAGAAATCACCTCCCGGGGGGCTGGTCATGCCGCAATCCCTTCTCCTCCATTCTCCTCTCGGGATCTTGGGCACGCACACACACGCGCCCGGCGTGAGTTTTAAGCCACCAGGTCCGGGACAAGAACTGCAGTCAACCACATAGGAGTCCAGCGACATTGCCATTACGCCATCTGCTGGTTCCCCACACAGAGTCACTTTGAAATGCATTGGAAGCCTGGAGAGCACACACAGAGTTTGAGATATTTTTCAATTTCTTCTAGTCTCATGGGATGAGGGGGTTGGACTCCTGAACTATGGAAGAGAAATCTAAAAGGGTTTCATATTTATGAAACAGGTCTCACAAACAAGGCAGAGTATACCAGGAAGGCAAGAAGCAAAAAAGAAAGGAGACAATAAGAACCTACTTATGACAATTGAGCCCTGAAACATGACACTGTGATGTGGTCATTTATCTTTTCTCTTGCACTTAGAATGTCCTAAGCTTTATTCACCTGCCGAAATCAAGTATCTGTCAGCTGCATATGATCTCAACTCTAAAGGATAAATAAAGGCTTATGATTAATTTTGGAGTGATAGGAAGAAGAGATGGTGTCAACGACAGAAACATTTAAACATGACACTGCAGGAAGGGGTCAAGAAAAAAATTATGGATAAAGGACAATGTGACAGGTGACAGGTGAATCTAGAGTGTTCAAAACCCCATCAGGAAAGTCAAGTATACTGACAGACATTTGAAGAGATCTGGCTGTTATATTTAGTCTGATGTTCAACACAGAAACTGAGGATCCTAAGCAAGTAGCCTGCTAGGTAAATTTTCAGGTCTATTCTCCACTATTCTCATGATAGATACATGGTTGCCCATCTATTATATTTAATATAGAAGCTACATTTCCTGTCCTCCTTTAGTTAGAAGTGGCTGTGCTAAACTGAGAACAATAGCTGCCCTCTATTTTATATTTTTTGTCCTTTTAATAAAATCAATGTAAATAACATAGTAAATAGCTTCAGCCATTCAATGGATGCAATAATCAGGCCCATTTCTTGTGGCATGAAGGGCAGGTCTCTGCTGTGCTTCAGCTGGTGTGCATACTATGTCTGTGTTTCATTCACAGCCTAACTTCATCAGGTCAGATACAGCACAACGCATCTATGTTTTTTTGCACCATTACTGGGAGAATGGGGCAGTAGTATCAGACATATTTGAAACCCTTTAAAAATACCTTTTTTTTGTTCCTATCTATCATATGTTTTCTCTTATTTATTTTTTAAAAAGGGGAAAATTGGAAACATGTCCATATTTGAATTTTTCATTTAGTTCACTGCACTCACTTCTGTTTATTTTATTTTAAATTCAAAAACATTTAAATGGGTTAAATTAAAATTAAGGACCCAAATTTCTCATGTAGCTAGAGGGTATTAAGCTGAACAGTGCAGAAATACCTCATTTAAATCATTACAGAAATTTCTATTGCAAAGCCCTGCTCTACAGCGTAGTACAGCAAAGACAAAATTAATGCTTCAGTCATCTAATGATCACATGGAACTGACAATACTCATTAGTCTGCACTACAATGGAGTGTCAGCAAGGAACTGGACTGGGAAGAAATGTTCACATACTGAAATGTTCGCTTTGTAAGCTAAACAATTTGATTGACTGTATATAAATTTTTTAAAAAAATTAATAAAAGAAAAAAAGAAAAGAAAATATTATGTGATTTCAGCAACTGTGTTTGGGTTATCTTTGCTACAGACACTTAACCTTTAACTAATATAGCTTAAATTGATTCATTTATTTTTACAATTCTGGAAGACAAGAGCACAGTGAATAATAGACTAGTATTAGAAAGTACCTATAAAGTCATGATGTAAGTTTATTTTTTAATACCAATTGTCTAGCCCATTAGGATTCTTTATCTTTATCTTTTCTTTTCTTTTTTTTTTCTTTTTGACAGGTTTTTGCTATAGGGCACGTGCGATCACCAGAAAGAGAGAGAGAGACAGAGAGACAGAAAGCAATAAATTATTCCCCATGGGGTGATGTCTAGAGTGCAATCCCTTTTTCTCCATTTTCCTCTCAGGATCTTGGGCACGCACACACCCCCAGCATGAGTTTAAGCCACCAGGTCGGGGACTTGAACCATGGTCAATTACAGGGGAGTCCAGAGATATAGCCATTCACTAAATGCTGGTCCCTAGACCATTAGAATTGTGAGAACATCAGTCCATCCACTTTGTCAAGCTGCTGGGACCAGGAAATAAACCTGATCAATCAAGTGGGATGTGGCTTCCTCTGTGATACATGTCACTGATAACACTGTGATACCTGCCACATTTATTATTAACTAAAGTTAGAAAACATGTACAAGCAGAGTAATCCTGCAGGACAGGAACAGACAGCATATCTCAGCTGTCTCTGATGCCCAGATGTTTGGTTATGCCACAGTCCATTATTAATAAGGTCTATAAGAACTAGGGTCTCCCCAAATCAAAATAGTACTAATACAGCCCATTTATAGTCCAACATAAATGGGCACCCTCTGCTTTGTAGGTATTACAATATCAGATTCCCACAAACATTTATAACCAAAGCTTGAGTCATCATTCAGGAAATACTCACACAATCTATGTATTTCCTTTTGTTGTGGGCATTCATTGCCCCAAACTTCCTTCTAAGGACTGCTTTAGCTTCATCTCACAATCTTCATAAGCTTATTTTCCTTTTCATTGCACTTGATACTTTTTTCTTTATTAATTCTGCTGGGACTTTCATGCTGACACATTCATGATTTAAACGTGTGTTGGTTACTTTCCCAGTGTTTACAGATTTATCCATTATTTAAGGCCTATCCATTTCTGGTTGGATTTCATACTGTGTATGACAACACTCTTTTGTAGAAAATAGACTAAACTATTTTCAGGTACACTTCATGACCCAACATATGGCCTGTGATGGTATATGATCTCTCTCAATATATGTTCTATGGGTATTTGAAAAGAATATGTATCCTACCATCATAGGCAAAGATTTTGTTAATGCCAGTTAGAGCCAGCTGATTGAAAGGGCTGGTGTTTTTCTTCATATCTTTGATTCTTTTTCACTCTGCTTGTTCCACTGAGTATTGAGAGAGAGGTATTGAAGTGCCTAAGTGGAAATCGGGAGTTTTCTTTTCTCCTTTTGTATTTTATCATTTATTGCTTCACATATGTAACACTTCTGTTGTTTTTGCACACATCAGGTGTTGTTGTATTCTTGTTGGATTAACTCATTTATCATTGTGTAACATACCTCCCAATCTTTAACATTTTCCCTTGTCCAACAGTACTTTCTCATCATTTTATTTTGATTAAATTTCACATGCTTCATATTTTCCATTTCTTCTTATTAACTTAGAAATGGAATGTGGAAATTTGGAAATGAGGTTCTCTTGAAATATGTACGTGGGTTACTTTTCTCATAAGCATTTTTAAAATGATTCTACTCCAGTTACTTCTCTGAGCGTTGCATTTCAGATTTATCACTATTTAGATCCCACCGGTGTTCATGCTTTAATATTGGAAGGTTTTTTTTTATTTTTTATAACTATTTTGTCTTTTTCATATTTAGTTTACATCCAGTGGGAACCCTATTAATCAATTATCCATTTTGTTAAACAATAAAATATAACCTGGAAAACACCAGAGAGAAAATCTTAATACTATAACTTTTATTTTCTGCTGTCTTCTTTCTACTTTCTTGATCTTTCATGATTCCCTCCTGCACAATTTCTTTTTTGTTACAGAACTTCTCTCCCTCACTGCCACCAGCTGTTCTTTTCCTCTTAGGGAAATATAGAAATAATACTCGGAAATAAAATACAATATCAAACCAAAATAAAGAATCTGGAATGCTTATTAGACACTAATCATATATACAAATTTCCATATTTTTGTGAGTAATATTTTCCTACACTACTCTAATGCAATTCTCATTTACAGTCACTCCTTTTCCACTATGTGCCTCCATATCTCAAATGATTATTAAGGCATATCTACCTTAATGCCTAGAAATTAACTATTCACAGAGCCTCCTTTAGAAAACCAAATTATTTTCCGTATTGTTAACAGCCTGATTTTGAGTATAAAACAAAATATATACTCCTGTCCTAGAAATTGTCCTTATATGTTTAAAATGCACTTAATTAAACTAACATTCAGGGGACCAGGAGTTAGCATAATGGCTATGTTGCTGGACTCCCATGTAGTAGACCGCGGTTTGCATACTGGACCTGGTGACTCAATACTCACACCGGGCGTGTGTGCTTGTGTGCCCAAGATCCCGAGAGGAGAATGGAGGAGAAGTGATTGCAGCGTGGCCATCCTCCGGGTGGTGATTTCTCGCTTTCTGTCTCTCTGTCTATCTGGCAAGCGTATGCACCCTATATCAAAAACCTCTAAAAAAAATAAAGAAGACAAAAACAAAACAAAAGCTAACTTTCAGAACATATCATAATCTATTTTACCAAGTTTTCTTGTGCTCGGAACACTTACATTAGCCCACAGTTAGCAAAATGTTTTAACTCAAATCCTATTCAAAAACAGTGTTGAATTTTTAATGTACTTTATTGAATATTGTTAAGAAAGTGAAAAATTGACAGGTATTATACTAAATATCACTGACCCTGGGAAGGATTTATTTTCAAATTTTGAAAATAATTCTGAATGTGTATTTGCTTAGTACCATCATAAAGACAAAAAATTACCAGTCAAATCTTCATAACTTGGAGACTATCTGAATTTATTATCAAAATGATTAGAGAGAGTACATGATTTATAGAATTCACTTGCTACTGCCGTAAGCAAAATAGCTTCCCTTAATCGTGAGAGATAAGTAGATATATGATGGAAGAAACAGAGAGTTCTAGTAGGATGATAGCTAAGTAATGGAATCCAAATATTTTATATATAATTGAAGGACTCAAATAAGAGTCTGATAGGTCTTGGGACAGTATAAGGTAGACACAACAACCATTCTTATGAATGGAAACTTGATTTACACTAGGTACCCTCAAGTGAATAATTACTGGAGGGCAGGAGTTTATACCTACCTTAATACCAAGGCTTGGAATTCCTAGGACTAACACTCAAAACTGAAGTTGTGAGAGTCAATGCATAATATAATCCTCAATTTACATAGGAAACTGACATATGTGAGGTTAAAATGGTATAAAATGGTAACTTGATACAGAAATTATATTCTGGCCTAGCCTCTGAATAAAAATTGTTAGCACACTAGACTGTGGAGAAAAACACATGCTGATTATGGCTCAGACGCCCATTCTAATAGGCGTGAACATATATCAGGCACATAAATGCTTGACCAAAATCCTGGCAGACTGGGAGTAGGGTACTATAATGTTAGCTTCCCTCTAAAGTATACTTCTTTAAGGCCACATAATTTATATATTTTAAAAAAAGAAATATATATATATATGTAGAATACATACCTATGATAAACACATGTGTTCAAAGTAGAATGTATACCCTATGAAGAAATCATGAAATAAGTATGAAATGATGGCAAGTGACCAAAAATATTGAAGTAAGATATTTTGGTTTTCCATCATGGTTGGTAGACTAAGTATATTTTGAGATGTAAATTAATGAAATGTTTATTTAGCAAATGTATCAACTTTAAAATTAATGAGGATCTAGTCCTGTAAAATATTAACAGAGTGTGAAATTAAATGAAGATGGAGAGCTTTAATGGGTAGATCTATGCCCTAAAAATAATTCACATCTCAGAATTCACTACTTTTTTTAATAAGACACAAAAAAGAATGGAAATTGAGAATTTCATGAAAAGAGTCATATGTAGGGGTTTGGATTGTGATGCATTGATAAACTGAGACCCTGTACTAGGATAAACTAATGTGATGGTTCTACATTTGGGTCTAGGGACCTCCTCTAGTATCCTGGTCATGATTGTCCCCATAATACAGGGCTGGCTGAGGGTGGATGTGAATTACAATGTCAAGATCATTTTGAAGGTGTTTATTGCTGTCTTTCTAACACTCTCAGTCAGACAGGCTCATATAGAAGGAAAGAAAGAAAAACTAAGGTAAACTGAAAGAAAGCCAGGGAGACAAAAAGCAATTTAAAAAAAGAAGAACAAGTGAAATATTCTGTTAAGAAAAAAAGCAGTAATGCCTACCAAGTCCTAAGACATAATTCATTCCTATGCATAAAGCCAAGAATTCAACTTCTATAGAAAACCCTAGACTTCAGCGTATGAGGCAATTTCAAGGACTTTTTACATCTTCTTCCAATCTAACAGAGCCAAATATAGGGTGCATCTTTGTATGAAATGCCAAATTCCAGTCACAAACTAACTTTATCTTCTCTTGCAACTGGTTTTTCTCATGTTTTATCAATCAACAATTGCTAGGAATCTTCTGTCGAGATCCCCAAATGAATTTCATTTAAATGATAGGATATGGGTGTTCTCCAGGCACCAACACCAGCCTCATGTGAGATCAATAGCTAAAACCTCTGCTGATTCCACATAGATTTCTTCAACCTCTCCTCACAGTTTAAATCTGGATCAGGAGAAAGATAATCATGCTCTATAGAGGGAAGAGAATCAGGGAGAAAAAAATAGAGAAGCAAGACATTTGTGGAACACAGAAATGGTTCTAATGAAGGCATTGTGGCATGGCCATAGTCCTTGGTTGAGGACTTCTCACTTTCTCTCTCTCTCTCTCTCTCTGTCAGTGGCGAGTACATGTGCCCTAAGGCAGAAAAGAAAAAAAATAATCAAATAAAATGAAGAGTCACATACACTTAGAAGAGCTCAAAGGATTTTTGTTTATGTATTTTATGTCAGATGCATATGTTTGCTAAGATAAATAGAGGCAGAGATAGAGAGAAAGAAAGAACCCTCCCACTGAGGCCAAATGAGGCCATAATCCCCCATCCTCTATCACATAAAGATCCTGGTAATGTCCATAATTGTATGTGACATTGTTTGCAGGCTGACAAGTCCAGGATTCCTATCGTTTTAGCCACATAGCATGTTGCTCCTTTTACACATTACTTCACCAATGTGCCTTTAGGCAAAACTTACTATTTTTTAACTTAATTTTTTATTAATTTTGTTATCTGTGAGAAAGGTAATGAGAGTGAGAGAGTGATTTTTTTTTTGAGAAGTTTTGGCTATAGGGAGCATGCGCTTGCCAGACAGACAGAGAAAGACAGAGAGACAAAAAGTGACAAATCACCCCCCAGGGGAATGGCCACACCGCAATCCCTTCTGCTCCATTCTTCTCTCGGGATATTGGACATACAAGCACATGTGCCCAGCATGAGTTTAAGCCACCGGGTCTGAGACTCAAACCGTGGTCGACCACGTGAGAGTCCAGCAACATAGCCATTATACTAACTGCTGGTCCCAAGAGAGTGATTTTTGACATGTCAGACTAGGACTATAGTTGTAAAAATTTTAGGTTGGATCAAGATCTAAACCCATCCCATGAGGCCTCATACATTCAGGAACAAAGTCTTAGCAACATTGAATCACTGCCCCTGGCCAAGATGTTTCATTTTGATACTAACTTCTCATAGAAGCAAATGTTAGCCAGGACCTACCCCTCACTCAATGTCTGCAAAGGATGTACAAAGGATCCATATTATAAACATCTAAGTGGCAATATAACAGTGTGTTAATGGTTTTTCTTTTGAAAATATACCATATTTTTTAGAGAAGTTGAGGTTCATGGCAAAATTGAGCACAAGGCATATGTCCAACACACATACACACAATCACTTGCATTATCAGTATCCCACACAAGATTGGCATATTTCTTACAATAAAAACACCCAAAGACCATAGTTTACACTAGGGCCATCTTTTGATGTACACCATATGGCTTTGGAAAAATGCATAATGACATCTATATCCCTTATGCTATCATACACAGTAATTTCACCACCCTAGAAATACTTCATTTTCCACCCATTCATCCTACCCTCCACAACCCCTGAGAAACACTGACCTTTTTACTTGCTCTATAGGCTTGCCTTGCCCAGAATGTCATATACTTAGTATTTCACACTATGTAGACTTTCAGGTGTCACCTTTCACTTAGTCATGTGCATTTGGATTTTCTCCATGTCATGTTTTGGCTTGCTAGCTCCTTTCTTTTTGATGCAAAACAATACCCATTGTTTGGTTGTATCTCATTTGATAAATCCATGATTGGGGCCAGGCAGGTAGTAAAGTGGTTAAGGCACTGGATTCCCACATGACAGCCGTGGTTTGAGTCTCAGACCCGATGGCTTGCTTCCCAACGTTTCTTCTCCATCTCTCTCTGGTGAATTAAAAAAAAATTGAAAAGAATAAATAAATAATTATTAAAAATTAATCTTTAATATATTCATGACTTATCAAAGAATATCTTTGTTAATTCTAAGTTTTAAAAATGGTGAATAAAGCTGGGAACCAGCAGTTAGCGTAATGGCTATGTCGCTGGACTCCCACGTAGTCGACCGCGGTTTGCGTCCAGGACCCGGTGGCTTAAAACTCACACCAGGCGCGTGTGTGTGTGTGCCCAAGATCCTGAGAGGAGAATGGAGGAGAAGGTATTGTGGCGTGACCATCCCCTCTGGAGGGTGATTTCTTGCTTTCTGTCTCTATGTCTCTCTCTGTCTGTCTGGCAAGTGCACACGCCCTATAGCGAAAACCTCTCCAAAAAAATGGTGAATAAAGCTCATAAGAACATTTATTATTTTGTGTGGACATATGCTTTCAAATGGTTTGGTTAAAAACCAGGGGGCATAATTATAGGATCATATGAATGAATCTGTGCAGTTTTGTAAGAAATCCTGAACAGTTTTCCAGAGTTGTTGTTTGTCTCATTTGAAAAAAGATCTGATGGTGTCTGTCCTTCCAGGGAGAAGAGTAGAGAGTGAGAAAGAGAGAAGCACAGAATATGAACCCCTCAATGTGGCATGGTCATACTGTAATTCTGTCTCCTCCATTCCTCAACCCTCTCAAGCTTTGAACTCTCATGCACAGACACCCATCACATTTTTCAAGCTGCCTACACTGGGATTTGTAGAGCACTCAGCCATAAAGAAATTGCTTGAGTATACAAACAAAGACATGGGCCAGCTTGAGCCATTTTGCATTCTCAATAAGGAAAGAAAGTTCCTGTCATTCCAAATCCTTATCAGCACATGGTGCTTTCAGTGTTTGGATTTAATCAATTTTCATATGTATGTAGTCTTATCTCATTGTTATTTAAATTTGCCTTTCCTGGTAGCACGTGAATTGGAACATATTTTTATATTTTACCTGCTATATAAATGTTTTCTTTGTGAAGTCTCTGTTAAGATATTTAGTTTGATATATAATTTTTCTCATTGTTGAGTTTTAATAATTCTTTATATATTGTGCATGATATTCATTTTCTTGCCATTGAAAAAAATTTTTCAGAAGGTTCCTATGTCTACCAGATAGAGACAGAGAGAGGAAGCAAGGAGAAAGAGAAAGCACTCTTCAATAAAACATTGTGATACTTCAATCCCTACTCCTCCATGCCTTCTCTTTGAATAGATTATAGATACCTATACAGATTTACTTGGTGTGTTTTTTTTGTTTGCTTTTTTTTTTTAGCTATAGGGCACGTGCACTCACCAGACAGACAGAGAGAGAGAGAGAGACAGAAAGTGAGAAATCACCCCCCAGGGGGGATGATCATGCTGCAATCCCTTCTCCCCCATTCTCCTATCTGGATCTTGGGCATGCACGCACATGCGCCCAGTGTGAGTTTTAAGCCACCAGGTCCAGGACGTGAACCGCAGTTGACTATGTGGAAGTCCAGCAACATAGCCATTATGCTAACTACTGGTTCCCATTAATTGGTGTGTTTTTGAAGTCACTTGGGCTGGGTTTTATTTATTTATTTGTAAATTATTTTTTCTTTTATTATTTTTTTTTCATTTCATTTCTTCCATACATTCAATCACATTATTATTTGTCTTACAAAATGGATATTTAAACAGGTGAACATTTCTCCCTAGTACTGTTGATAAAACTACAAAATATCTTCAACAGCTAATACCACACCTCTTTGTGCCATTAATGCTTTGCCTCCCTGTCCCTACCCCAAATGTCCTTCCTCAGACCCTCCTCTCTCACACAAATTATATCTGGTATTTACATCTGTATACTGCATTTCTATGACCTTTAGACAATTAGTTTCAGTCATAGAGTGCAGACACTCGGTATATATTAAGTGGGGACATACAATGCCTCTCCTTCATAGCACAGCTTGCTTCACTCAGCAGTAAGTCTTCCATATTCATTCACTTCCTTTCAAAGGCAGGATTTGTTGTTTTTTATGGATGAATAGTATTCCATTGAGTATATGTGCCACAGTTTTTCTAACCATTCATCAGTTCATGGGCATTTGGATTGTTTCCATGATTTAGCAATCATGAAAAGTGCCACAATAAACTTCAATGTGCAAGCACTTTTCCCATTAAGCTTTCATCTATCCTTTGGGTAGATACCAAGGAGTGGGATTGCTGGATCATATGGTAGTTCTATTTGTAGATTTTTGAGGAATCTCCAAATTGTTCTCCACAGTGGTTGGATGAATTTACATTCCCACCAGCAGTGTAAGAGAGTTCCCTTTTTACCACACCCCTGCAAGCACTTATCATTTTTTGTTTTTTTAATCTTGGACATTCTGACTGGGGTTAGGTGATACCTCATTGTTCTTTTGATCTGCATTTCTCATACAATGAGGGATGTTGAGCATTTTTTCATATGCCTTTTAGCTATTCGTATGTCATCTTTAGAGAGTGTTTTTTCCAACCAATTCTCCCATCTTTCAATAGGATTGATTGTCTTTTTCTGGAACAGCTGCTTGAGTTCCTTGTGAATTCTGGTTATGAGTCCCTTATCTGATGCATAGTTTACAAAAATATTTTCCCATTCTGAGGGCTGTCTATTCACACTAATCACTGTGTCTTTTGCCATACAGAAATTTCTTAGTCTGACATAATCCAAGTTCTCTATTTTGGGGATTATTGACTGTGCATTGGGAGTCTTATTTAAGAAGTCTTT
>NW_006203968.1:220433-228490 GCF_000334495.1 Tupaia belangeri chinensis
ATGGAAACCATTGGGTCTTCTATGTATACAATCATGTCATCTTCAAATAGAGAGAGTTTCACCTCTTCTTTTCCTATCCGAATGCTTTTTATTTTTTCTTCTTTTCTGATTGCAATGGCGAGGACTTCCAGTACTATATTCAAGAGGAGTGAAGAAAGTGGACATCCTTGTCTTTTACCCGTTTTTAGTGTAAAACCTTTCAGCTTTTCTCCATTGAGGATTATGTTCGCTATGGGTTTTTCATAGATAGTTTTTTTGGTTTTTTTTTTTGGAGAGGTTTTTGCTATAGGGTGCGTACGTTTGCCAGACAGACAGAGAGAGACATAGAGATAGAAAGTGAGAAATCACCCCCCAAGGGGGATGGTCACACCGCAAAGTCTTCTCCTCCTTTCTCCTCTTGGGATCCTGGGCATGCACGCACACGCACCCGGCAGAAGTTTTAAGCCGCCAGGCCCGGGACATGAACCACAGACAACTTCGAGGGAATCCAGTGACATAGCCATTACGCTAACTACTGGTTCCTGCATAGATAGTTTTTATCGTGTTGAGAAATGACCCTTCTATGCCAATTTTGCTGAGAGTCCTGACTATGAAGGGATGTTGTAGCTTATCAAATGCTTTTTCTGCGTCAATTGATATGACCATATGGTTTTTGTCTTTCTTCCTAATAATATGGTGTATTACAATAATGGTTTTGCGTAGGTTGAACCAACCTTGCATTCCTGGGTAAAGCCTACCTGATCATGATGTATAATCTTTTTTATAAGTTGTTGTATACGATTTGCTAATATCTTGTTGAGAATGTTTGCATCTATATTCATCAAGGATATTAGTCTATAGTTTTCCTTGCCCTGTCCTTATCTGTTTTAAGGATGAGGCTGGTAGAGGATTCATAGAATGAATTTGGGAGAGATTCACACTTTTGGATCTTTAGAAATAACTTGAGCAGAATGAGGGTTAACTCTTCTTTGAAAGTTTTGTAGAATTCATAGGTGAATCCACCAGGGCCAGGGCTTTTCTTCATTGGGAGATTATTTATAACTGATTCAATCTCCTGACTTGCTATGGACCTATTCAGACTTTCTGTATCCTCCTGGCTCAATCTAGGTAGATTATACATGTCCAGGAATTTGTCCATCTCATTCAGATTATCTTGTTTCCTGGAATACAGATGTTCATATTATCCTCTAATAATGTTTTGTATTTCTACTATGTCTGTTGTTATTTTGCCTGCTTCATTGCAGATCTGATTCACCTGATTCTTTTCTCTCTTCTTCTTAATAAGTCTTGTTGGTGGTGTATCAGTTTGTTTATCTTTTCAAAGAGCCAGCTTCTACTTTCATTTGTTTTCTGTATAGCTCGTTTATTTTCTACTTCATTTATTTCTGCTTGGATCTTTATTATTTACTTTCTCCTGCAGTTTTTTTGACCTTTTAGCTGTTGCTTTTCCAATTCTGTGAGGCATAATGTTTGGTGATCCATTTGCCTTCTTTCCATGCTCCTCTTATGTGCACTAATTGCTATGAATTTCCCTCTTATGACTGCTTTAGCAGTGTCCCAAAGATTATGGAAACTTGTATCCTCATTGTCATTGACTTCCACGAACCTTTTGATTTCAGGCCTTATTTCTTCAGTACGTATGGAGTCATTCAGGAGTAGGTTATTAAGTTTCTATGTATTTGAGTGTTTTTGAGGATTTCTCTTGAAATTATACTCAAGTTTAATTCCATCATGGTCGGCGAAGATGCTGGGTATAGTATCTATGCTTTTGAATATGTAGAGGCTTGTTTTGTGCCCTATGATGTGGTCAATCTTTGAGAATGTTCCATGTGGTGGAGAGAAAAAAGTGTATCTCGAGATTTTGGGATGGAAAGTTCTATAGATATCTGTTAAGTCCATTTGATTTATGATATCATTTAGGTCCTTTATCTCTTTACCTATTTTTTGTCTAGATGATCTATCCAGGGGGGATAGCAGTGTTGAGGTCTCCAACAATTAGCATGTTGCAGTCTATCTCCCTTTTTAGATCTAGCAGTCTTTTTTATTTGGGTGCTCCTGTGTTCGGCGCATAGATATTACTAAGCATTATATCTTCTTGATCAATTGACCCTTTTACTACAATATAGTGAACTTCTTTGTCTCTTCAAACAGTTTTTGTTTTAAAGCCTATTTTGTCAGAGATTAGTATTGTAACTTTAGCATTTTTTTGGTTCCCATTTACATGGAAAATCTTTTTCCAACCCTTCACTTTCAGTCTATGTATATCTTTATCCATGAAGTGGGTTTCCTGTAGGCAAAAAATAGAGTCTTGTTTTTTAATCTACTCAGCCAGTCTGTGTCTCTTGATTGGCGAATTTAAATAATTAACATTCAATGTTATTATCGATGTTACTGGATCTGTCCCGACATTTAAGTTGGCCATTGTCTTAGTTGCCTTTTACTCCTTTGTTTCTGGCTGTTACTTCTTTAGTTTTCCTGGAACAGTATTTCAGGTTTTTTTAGAGAGCTGGCCTGGTGCTTGCAAATTCTTTCAGTTTTTGTTTGTCTGAGTAAATTTTAATAATTTTTTCCCATATGAAGGATAATCTTGCAGGATACAATAATCTTGGTTGAAATTGCTTCTCTCTTAACACTTTCAATACATCTTCCCATTCTTTCATTGCTTGCATTGTTTCCATTGAGAAGATCGGTGTTAATCTGATGGGGTTGGTGGGGTGACCTTTGTAAGTCACTTGTCATTTCTCTCTCGCCAGTTTTAATATCTTATCTTTATCTGTGGTCTTAGGCAGTCTGCCTATGATATGCCTTGGGGAAGATCTTCTTGGGTTAAATCTATCTGGGGTCCTTTGTATTTCTTGGGTCTGGATGCTTGAGTGCCTCTCTACACTTGGGAAATTTTCTTCCAAGATTGCATGGAATAGGTTTTCCATGTCCTTATTAGTTTCTTCATCTTCTGGGATACCAATTATTTGGATGTTAGGATGTCTAATGGAATCTAGTATTTCTCGTATGCAATCTTCATTTTTTTAATTGTTATTTTTCTCTATCTTTTTGGTGATTTTCTCTAGGTTAGAAGTTTTATCTTCTACATCAGAGATTTGATCTTCAGCATGGTCTAATCAACTTTTAACAATTTCAAGAGCGTTTTTGATTTCCTGTATTACAGACTTCACCTCTTATAGTTCCATCTTATTCTTTCTTAGTGTGTCCATTTCCTCCTTCATATCGTGGAAGGACTTTCTCATCTCCTGTAGTTCACTGTCTCTTTTCTGTTCCAACTTGTAGTATTTGTTCAACATGAATGTTCTAAATTCTATCTCAGACATGTTGGTAATGTCCTCTATTTTTTCAAGAAAATGAAGGGAGTTACTGTGTTCTTTTGATGGATACATATTTCCTGCTTTATTCAGACCTGAGGTTGTTCTTCTACTTCTAACCACAGGGAAACGTGTTTCCTTTGAAAAACCTTTCAAGATAACATTTCCTCAAATAAGAGCAAGTGTGTTTCCTTTTTGCTGTGGAATGAAGACAGCCAATGTCTCTCTTCTATTGTGTTTAGCAATGTGATCCAAGGAAAAGTATTCTCTTCAGGTGTACAAAAATTATCTCCCTCTTCACAGGTGGTTCAGTTAAAGGAAGGATCCCAGAGAGTCTTCAAATACTAGAATATTTCAGAACAGTAATTCTAGACCTATCTGTCTGACAGAGGGGTCTCTGATTTGGGTGTCCTGGGGCTGAAGCTATGAGGGCAGTCCTTGCTCAAAGTTTCTGTCCCAGAGGTAGAAATATGGGAGTGGTGTTTCTGTAGGACTGAGGGCGTTCCTGGCTGACAGAGGGGTCCCTGGCTTGGGGATCCTGGGGCTGAAGCTATGGGGGCAGTTCTCCCTCAAAGTTCCTGGCTCAGGGGTTGAAAGATGGGAGTGGGGTTTCTGTAGGACTGAAGGTGTTCCTGGCTGACAGAGGGGTCCCTGGCTTGGGGATCCTGGGGCTGAATCTATGGGAGGCAGTTCTCCCTCAAAGTTCCTGGCTCAGGGGTTGAAAGATGGGAGTGGGGTTTCTGTAGGACTGAGGGCGTTCCTGGCTGACAGAGGGGTCCCTGGCTTGGGGATCCTGGGGCTGAAGCTATGGGGGCAATTCTCCCTCGAAGTTCCTGGCCCAGGGATTGAAAGATGGAAGTGTAATTTCTGTAGCACTGAGGGTGTTCCTGGCTGACAGAGGGGTCTCTGGCTTGGGGATCCTGGGGCTGAAGCTATGGGGGCAGTTCTCCCTCAAAGTTCCTGGCCCAGGGGTTGAACGATGGAAGTGTAATTTCTGTAGCACTGAGGGTGTTCCTGGCTGACAGAGGGGTCTTTGGCTTGGGGATCCTGTGGCTGAAGCTACGGGTGGCAGTCCTCCCTTGAAGTTCCTGGCCCAGGGGTCAAAAGGTGGGAGTCTGGGCTGGATTTTAACATGGGGCCTTCAATGAGGGTAACTATTCCCTTTACCAAAAAGACACAGGGACTCAGAGGCTCTTAATCATGTGTATATATATGTATATATACACACACATCTATGTGGAATGTGTACTCACTGGAAAGAAACACACAGACAGGTTGAAGAAACGTGAGAAAGCACCCTCCTCACATTGGGAGAAGGTCATGCAGCAATTACATCTTCACCATTCTTGCTCATTTTGTGATTTGGCGTGTGAGCATAATCGCTACGTGCATTTTATGAAAGCAAGGAGTCCAGTATTTGAACTGGGGAGTTGACCATGTGGGATCCAGTCACCTTAGCCACGATGCTGGCCACACTGTCAGTTCTAGTCATGTATAGCTTTTGAAATTATTTTACTCCCATTATGTGGTCTTCCTTTACTTTTTTTTTTACATTTTTCAGAAACATTAACTGTTATTTCCTAGAATTCTGATAGTTTTGTATCATAACCTTCAGATCTGTGATTTCTCAATTAACATATTTGTGAAGGATATACATATTACACAGGTCTTACAATATGATTTAGGTACTTTATGTATCAGCTTTGTTGATATTCCAGCACCAATTATTGAAAACTCTCTTTTCTCCAGTGTACTGACTCCCTCTTTGTAACAGGATAGTTGATATATTTAGTTGGGCATACTTTCCTGGTCTTATTATTCTGCTCCATTGATTTGTTTGCCTATTCTTTTTCCAATACTATACTGTGTTCGTTATTGCAGTTTTCTACAATACTATACTCGATCTCAGGTACTGTCAGGTCTTGACTTCTTCCTGAGATGGAGTGACAGTAGTGGATTTTTTTTTTATTTTTATGATCATCATAATCTTCTTTATATTACATTGGATTACATATAACTTTACAGTGTACAAAATCTGGTTGCATGGAGCTTCCATACAACTGTAGCTAAGGGCAATGGTTTTAATTTAATAACTATAACAAGTACAACATGCTCTTCTACTGACTCCACAAAAAATAGGGTAATATATAACTCAGACTATCATGATCTAAAGCCCATTTCCTTACCAAAATCCCAGCCCATTGCTCAGTCTGCTAGATTAAAACCCCTTACCTCAATATACCGTTTGGCAACTCACTCAGACCCTCTTCCACTACATTGGAAGCTTTTCTCCTTCCCTAATAAACTCCACCTTACTCTCCTCTGTGTCCTCATCACTAATTTTTTATTAGCATTGGAAAATAATCTTCATAAGTATTGAGTCTAATCATCCAACACTCCTATGTCATATTTGGTGACATGACTTGTATACCGTCCAACATGATAAAGATGTAAGAAAAGTGGACTCTATCTTTTTTTCTGCAACATTCTCCTAGAAATGACCCGATGTGATTTATGACAAGCATTTAAACACCATTAGGTGATAAAGACTGCAAAGACAGGCTTGCCAAGAAGCAATCAGCCAATCCCCCAGCATAATCAAAGGTATTGAGAAGTTTGACTGTTTTGTAACTTGATTTCACTCCTAGAATCATAACCACTCTATGAGGATGTTAATGTTCTTGGGACATTTGATAGTGTATGGCCAGAATACTCCCTGGTGCCTTCTGAAGGTCCTAGGAATCTGAGGCCATTGCCCATAGCCCATGTTCATAGCAAAGTAAACTCCTCTTGTCTTTTCCTTCTGGCTTTCTCTTACCCTGTGAAAAAGGAGTGTTCCTCCTCAGAGTAACAATTGGCCTCTCTCACTGACAACCTTAAGCCAGGACATTTCCATAAATTTGCCACGGCTTTTTTCTATCTCTCAAGACACAAAAATCTCTCTAGTATATTTCCAGTTTGTTTACAGATCACTCTAGATAGATACCAGTGTCAGTCTCTGTTTTAAAGAGACTTGCAGGAGTTCCCTTTTCCTCTACATGCAATTGGTGCAACTTAGTCAAACAAGAAAGGGAAAAGTATATACAATTATTTCATCTTTTTTTTTTCTATTTTGTCTTCCATTCTCTTCAGATCTTGGGTACGAAAGTGCACACACCTAGTATGAGTTTTAAATCACTGGGTCTGTTTTGCCACACAAATGATGCCAAACTGCATGGAATCCAGCAAAATAACTATTCTGCCCTCTGCTGGTCCACCTCTTTATTTTATAGTAACTCTTCTGTACTGTCTCAGAATCTACCAGACTTCAAAGGTTCATATAAGACCTTACAATTCCCAGCTTTCCAGCCCACAGAAACTGTTCCACCTAGTCATCCTCTATATTCAATTCTACTTGTTTGAGGGATAATTTTAAATTCATATAACAGAATCTTTTCAGTTTTGTAAAAAAAAAAAAAAAAATTCCCAAACTGAATTCCAGATTAGTTGTTTGTGTCAGGAAAAAAAAAAAAAGGAAAAAACTAGTGTGAGTGTGTCTTTACTCACCGGACAGATAGGCAGAGAGGGAGAAAAAGAGAAGGGAGAGCAAACTTCACACTGCAATTTCTTCTCCTCCATCTCTCTACTCTGTCAGCTTTTGAATTTATTTATTTATTTTTTTTGTTATTAAACTCATGCAGACACTGGAAAGAAAGAGAGAGGCAGAGGAATCACAAATGGAGTAATAATTAGCTGAATTCCCAGGTTATTGATTGCAGTTTGAGACTCAGACTCGGCAGTGTAAAATAATTCATGCCAGGTGCATGTGCATGTATGCACAAGATCCCAAGAGGACAATAGAAGAGAAAAGACTGCAGCATGGCCATCTCCCCTGGGGTTTGATTTCTCAGTTTCTCTCTCTCCAGTGAGTGCATATCCATAAAGACAAAAGAGAGAGGGAGAGACAGAGACAGAGAAAGATGGGCAGATGGATGAAAAGCAAGAAAACACCCTCTCCACATTCAGGGATACTTATGCTACAATCATTTCTCCTCTAGTCTTCCTTCTTTAAGGATTTAGCCAAGCACCCATATTTACCTGGTATATTTCTCAAACAAACATGTGTAGGTGAATTTGAACTGTGTAGGTGACCATGTTGGATTCAGCCACCTTAATCAGAACACCACTGGTTGGCTCAGACAACTAAATCTTTTGAAAATGTTTTTCTTACACTGTGTGGTTTGTGTTTTCATTATCCTGTCTTTTATTCAAAGTGCAGAAATGTTCAAATTTCATGCAGTTCATGTTGTCTATTCTTCTTTCATGGATCATTCCTTTGGTGTTGTATATAAATGTCCTCAGTACACAGAAGATCATGTAGATTTTTCTCCAGTATTATCTTTATAAGTCTGATAGGTTTGTGTTTAACATGTAGATTTGTGATCTTTTTTTTTTTTTTTTTGGAGAGGTTTTTTGCTATAGGGCGTGTGCGCTTGCCAGACAGACAGAGAGAGACATAGAGCCAGAAAGCAAGAAATCACCTGCCAGAGGGGATGGTCATGCTGCAATCCCTTCTCTGTTCTCCTCTCGGGATCTTGGTCACAAACGCACATGCGCCTGACATGAGTTTTAAGCCACAGGGTCCAAGACGCGAACTGCGGTCGACTACGTGGGTGGTCCAGCAACATAGCCATTATGCTAACTACTGGTTCCCTAGATTTGTGATCTATTTTGAGAGTTTTTTTGTTTGTTTGTTTGTTT
>NW_006203968.1:228584-228918 GCF_000334495.1 Tupaia belangeri chinensis
TTAAAATGCCTTTAACAGATAACAACACACCTCCCCCTCCCATCAATGCTCAACCTCTGTATCCCTTCTCCAAATGTCCTTCGTTAGGTCCCACTCCTCCACATACACCTCGTCTGAAATTCACATCTTTCTCTTGTGTTTGTTCAACCATTAGTCAATCAGTTTCAGTCATAGAATGCAGACATACGGTATATGTTAAGTGGGGACATACAATGTATCTCCTTCATAGCCTGGCTCGACTCACTCAGCAGTTCATCTTCCATATTCTTCCACTTTCTGTCAAAAGCCAGGGTTCTATTGGTTTTTATGGCTGAGTAGTATTCCATAGAGTATA
>NW_006203968.1:232393-235813 GCF_000334495.1 Tupaia belangeri chinensis
TTGTTTTATCCATTCAGCCAGTCTGTGTCTCTTGATTGGAGAATTTAAACCATTAACATTTAATGTTATTATTGATGTTACAGGATCTGCACCAATATTTAAGTTGGCCATTGTCTTAGTTGCCTGTTACTTCTTTGTTCCTGTCTGTTTATTCTTTAGTTTTCCTGGAACAGAACTTTCTTCAGGGTTTCTTGAAGAGCTGGTCTGGTGTTGGCGAATTCCTTCAGGGTTTCTTTGTCTGAGAATATTTTAATCTTTTTTTTTCCCATATAAAGGATAATCTTGCAGAATATAATAGTCTCAGCTGAAATTGTTTCTCCCTTAAGACTTTCAATACGTCTTCCCATTCTTTTCTTGCTTGCATTGTTTCGGATGAGAGGTCCGGTGTTAGTCTGATGGGATGACATTTGTAAGTTACTTCTCATTTCTCTCTTGCCAGTTTTAGTATCATGTCTTTATCTTAGCCTGACTGAGATGTGCGTTGGGGAAGATCTTCTGGGGTTGATTTAATTTGGGGTTCTTTGTATTTCTTGGGTGTGGATGGTTGAGTGACTCTCTAGACTTGGGAAATTTTCTTCCAGGATTTCATGGAATAGATTTTCCATTCCACTATTAGTTTCTTCACCTTCTGGGATGCCAATTATTCTGATGTTTGGGCGTCTAATGGAGTCTAGTATTTCTTGTATATTATCCTCATGTTTTTTTTTTATTTTCTCAATCTTTTTGGTGTTTTTTTTCCTAAGTCAGAGGTTTTATCTTCTACATCAGAGATTCGACCTTCAGCATGATCTAATCTGCTCTAATACTTTCCAGAGAGTTTTGATTTCTTGTATTATAGACTTTATTTCTAATAGTTCCACCTGATTCTTTCTCAGAGTATCCATTTCTTCCTTCATATCCTGGAAGAACTTCCTAATTTCCTGCAGTTCATTATCTCTTTTCTGTTCCAGTTCACAGTATTTGGTCACCATGAATCTTTGAAACTCTTTGTCTGTCATTTTGGTAATGTCCTCCATATTTACAAAACATGGAGGAGGGTTTTCCTTTGTTGGAGACATATTTCCTTGTTTATTCAGACCTAAGACTCTTTTTCTACTTCTAGCCATTGGGAGATGTATTCTCTTTGAAAACCTCTTAAGGGAATGTTTCTCCCACTAGGAGTAGGAGTGTTTCTTTTTGGTTAGGAATAGATGTTTGCCAAAGTCTCTCTTCTGTTGTTTATACCAATGAGATCTACAGGTAGGAACTCTACTGAGGTGTCTAAAAAGCAATAATTCCATTCTCACAGGTTGATCAGTACAAGGGAAGATCCCAGAGACACTTGCGTTACTAGGAAATTTCAGATGTGTGATTCTAGACCTGTCTAGTCCCTCTGTCAGGGTAAGAAGTGCAGAGGAGAGGATAATATGAAATGAAATAAAAGACAACAGAGGGAGATAAAGAAAAAGTCACGTGCCACGTGTTAGCACGGCTAGTGATTTCGCCAGAGACTTCTAATTGGACCTGGTGCCTGCGGCCTGGAAGGACAGTCTGTGAAGAGAGGCAGAGCTAGGAATTAGCAATAGAATAGGTGGTCTCCAAGGGAAAAAAAAAAAAGCCACAGAAAATTTCTATCTACCTACCAAGGAGGTGGAGTCAGGCTGGGGAGACTGGAAGTGGGGTGGGGGTCAGAGATGACCCTCCCTCAGAGTTCCTTGCTGACCGGAGTCTTCTAGTTGGACCTGTTGCCTGCAGCCTGGAAGGACAGTCAAGGAAGTGGAGTCGGGCTGGGGAGACTGGAAGAGAGGAGTGCAGAACAAAGGGTGTAATTTTTCAGGGGCCCTCCACAGATGCATCTGATGGAATTAAGAAAATATCCTGACCCCAATTAGCAAAGTCCAAGCCCTGCTCGCCACTGTAAGATTCTATAGCCTTATCAACGCCAATTGCACACTCTCTGTGAGTTAAAGTGACCAACCTTCAATGGTGACTGGCCAGACACAGGTCCTTTAAATTGCCAGAGTGCTCTTCTTGTTCATAAAATTATTTTTTGGATGCATCCAGACCTAGAGCCCAATATCAAAGCTTGATCGGCTCTTGTTACTTCCCCTCCTCCCTGGCTTAAATCCTGATGCCTCTGAAGCCATGGCATATTCTTGTTACAAACCCCACTACCCTCAGAAATAATTAACCTGCTTGATTCTGCTTCTGTAACTGCTTACATAGAAACCCCTGGTAACTGACCCCCTATGAAAAGCTACTCAAACTTTGGTTGGGGCTACAGTTCAGACTCTCCACCACTGAGTGTCAGGCTGTGGTCTCTGGCTGGCTAATAAACACTCCCTTTAAACTAAATCTGGCTTTGGTGGTCATTCATTCGGTGACACTCTACAACATTTAGGCACCCTAGTGAGATCTGGGAATTTTAGAGTGGCTAAATAATGCCCTAACAAGGATGCTCCTTGTACCTTGTCCTGGGTTCCAGGAACACTAAGGAAGCCTCACAAATGTGGATCAAAATTAGAGTCACTGGTAGCACCTGAATCTGATAAAATTCTGGTTATCTCAGTTTGAGAGCTCTCCTGGTGGAACTTTAAGACAGCTGTACATATCAGAACCTCCAGGTCCCTCAGCCTGAGTACAACAGCACTTCAGGTCCCTGGTGACAGTAATTTCTGCATACACTGTCTTACTTTGTCTTGTCTTTGTTACCCTTGTCTGTCAAAATGTGACAGGGCCAGTTGTCAGTCTATTCATCAAAATGTGTCCCCCTTAGCTGTTTTCTAGATCACTTTCAGGATTTTTGATGCTGGGCCAAGGGTTATGGTGTATCTCTGTGAACGGCCTTTATTAGTGTCAAAGTGACCTCAGAGAAATTGGCTTTTATAGTCCTAATTTGTACATTCATATATGCAATATGTCATGTACTATATGTTGTATGTCTGTGTGAAAAAGGCTTTAAAGAATTCTATTTAATTTGGTTTACAAGAAGAGTGCTGGGACACCAGGCGGACTGAGGCTGCAGGCCCGACCCTTCCAAACCTCCTCGCATCCCCACCACTGGGACTTTAAGGCAAACCCCAACCCCCCCCCACCCGCAATCCGGATCAAGCCGGTCAGCAGTTCCGGACACCAGGCGGACTGAGGCTACAAGCCCAACCATTCCGAACCTCCTCGCATCTCCACCGTTCTTCCTCCTTGGACCTCAGGTTGGTTACCTGGGACTTTAAGGCAAACCCCAACCCCCCCCCACCCGCAATCCGGATGGAGCCGGTCAGCAGTTCCAGAAACCAGGTGGACTGAGGCTACAGGCCCAACCATTCCGAACCTCCTCACATCCCCACCGTTCTTCCTCCTTGGACCCAGGTTAGTTGCCTGGGACTTTAAGGTGAACCCCAACCCCACCCCACCCGCAATCCGGATCGAGCTGGCCAGCAGTTC
>NW_006203968.1:242219-256186 GCF_000334495.1 Tupaia belangeri chinensis
ACCCTGGCATTTGATAGAAAGTGGTCAGATATGGAGGATCTATTGTTGAGTGAAGTAAGCCAGGCTATGAAAGAAAGATATTGTATGTATCTGCTCAATATATACCTACTATCCACACTCTATGGTAGAGAGCAAAAAATTGGAGGACATAAAAGCAGTGAAGGTACTTAATGAGAATAGGACAGTGTGGAATGGGGTAAGTGAAGAGAAGAGGATAGAGAAAGATAGCAAGTGAACAATAGAGAGGCAGGACGTTAGTGAGAAACAGATATGGCTTATTAACTGTTGATGATGACATGTATAGTATTCTCAACTGGATTGGTTTGAGAAGTATTTCATGATGGGTATTTTTACAAGCAAAATGAGAAATATCGATTGACTGTTTTAAAAAATAATTATAACAATAATAATAATGATTGGGGAAAACATAGAAAAGATATTGAATGTTGAAGTGGGGAGATTAATGACTTTGTACTGACTGACATGCATGGCATTCCCTTTTGAAAAAGCAATGTAATACACTGTAAAGTTATATGTAATCCAATGTAATATAAAGAAGATTATGATGATAATAATAATAAACAAAAGAAGAGTGCTCATAAAAATTGGTTTAAATTCTTTTCAAGTTTATATACATTTGGTCAAATAAAATGGAAAGATTAATAAGTTAAAGTCTTCACAATTTTCAACATATATTTTGTCTAGGTTTTTATTAATCAAACAACATTGTGGTAAGGGTTGGTTTAATAAACTAGGTAGTATTTATTAGTCGTATGTTACTTTTTCTGTTTTTATTTTTAGTACTAACAGAGGATCTTTGACTTCAAAGTAACTCTTGGATGTTTACAGAGGGCCCCTGAAACATCCAAAAGGGAGATGCTAAAGTGATCAGGCTTATTCTATATTTGTTATATAATGTTGAAAAACATTGTCAAATTAAGTAATTCTAATTTTCTTTACATCGTATTTAAGTTATATGTAAAAACATGTTATGTACATGTATGTCTATGTATGTATTGTGTTCCAAAATAATTTAAGATTCCCTGGAATTTATGATAGAATTTTCATCAGTTATGTGATAAGTTATTGTGTTAAACTGGTATTTAGTCAAATTTCTTTGTTAGTTATAAATTTTGTCAGAGCATTAACTATGGCTATAATCCTAATGTCATGTTCTTAAAGAAATTCACAGAGAGAGTGAAAAGAGAATGTACTCTTACAAGTACAAGTTTCTAAAAAGTCTAATCATGTAACTGGGTAAAATTTTTCTCTGTGTAAACTGATTAGTTTTCTAAACTGTTAAGCCAAGATTAATCAAAGAAAGGTAAAAATGTTTGACAAAATTACATGTTAAGTAGCCAGTACAATATACCTGGGTTAAAAAGGTAAAATTGATATAAAAAATATAAGTCCAATGTTAAGCATGGACTCATGAGAGTATTGCCATCTGGCTCTCTCTGAATCCTCCTTATAATTCTTGTTATTTAGTTAACAGACTTTAGTTATTCCAATTGTTGGTCTTTACTTTTTATAAAATTGGGAGGGTCTATAAGATTGTTCATTTTTGCATTGAAAAAGTTGTTAAACCATTTTGTCACTATTGTTTTTTGTCTGTACATGTTCATAAGCTACCAGTCAGTATATGTGGATACATGCAATTCTATTTTTACAAGTTAAAATCTCTTATCCGAGAACTTAATAGGGTAGAAGTCTCAGGGAACAAGGTGAGGTAAGTTAAGGATAGAGCTCCTGGCTGCCTCCTCCCTCCCTTCCTTCTTGTACTCCTGTTTCTCTTTAGTTAGGTCTCTTCCCCATTGGACTCTCCCCTTATTTAAATGATTAAGAGGTCTAGGTAGAAAAAAAAAACCAAAAAACAAAAAGAAAACAAACAAAAAAAAAAAACAAACACAACCTTAGATTAAGACTACATTCTCCAGCTAAGATTTTGCATAGTCAATAAGGCAGATGCTTTGTAAAGCCTGCAAACTGGGTTCCGTCCTCTTCGCAGTACTCAGCTCCTTGCAGGATCTATTGGAATTTAGTTTTACTTCTCAGTGTAGTAGCTCTTACAATTCAGAACAGATTTTTTCTTTAAGAAGTTCTCAGATAACTCAAAAAAATGTTATTACAAATTGACAAGACACCTTAAACTTTGAGTTAACTAACTTAAACACTACCCAGTAGTCACACATGGTAATCTTGAAGGCTGGAAACTTCTTCAAGAGCAGGATCTGGACACAGCCCAGATCATAGCCTATGCCTCAAAGGAAACTCTTTTTCCAAAATGTGCAGCCCACGCACTAAACAATGCCCATGATTGGCATCCTCATGTTTCCCACTGGGACCTTGTCCTCAAGTGTAGAGCTGGTCACTGGAGACAGAATGCACTGAGATCTGAAGGGAGCTCAGGACATCTAAAGTCCATGCTGGCCTTTGAAACTGAGGATTGATGGGGTTCAAGACCCCTAGGGCTTCCCATGGACATCTGAAAATCTCACAGAACAAGCCTCAGGTAACTCTTAAAGTGACTAAGATTAATTTCTGTCTAAACCAGAGGTTAAGGGTATTTTTACAAGTACAGATGTACAAACTACTAAAAGTTTTGATAGCCACCCGAGACTCTGTCCTCCCATCCTTGCCCTCCTACACCCAGGAGGAAGAAAAATAGGCCCACAAATAACTGCCATTATGAAATGACAGGCCAATAGTCCCTGAGGCCCTTGAGTGGGTCATCATAGAACAGGTATTCAGGGTGCCTTTCTGCAACAAATGGAGGAGGCCTCAAGTGAATCAGAAACTGTACCACTTGATCAGGGAGATGACCCTCTCAGTCCTCCCTGTTCTTAATCTGGGTAGGCCCTAAGGACTCCTCCATGGGCAAGAAACCAGCTGAGGGGGACAGCATGTCCCAAGAGGCCCCGGCCTCCTTGCCAGTTTTTCTCCTCAAGCAATGGGACCCTCTGAACTAGGTCCAGATGGTCAGCTCTCTATAGTTTATTCCCTTTTCTCTATTAGTGACCTGTAAACTGGAAAAACCAGAATCCTTCCTTCTCTAAAAACCCACAAGGTATATTTAATCTCTCTTCTTGAGACTATCTACCTGGGATAACTGCCAACAGCTACTCCAGACACTCTTCACCACTAAGAATTTGTGGGAGAGCAGTAAATTTGTCCTGGATGCCAACAGCTAACCCACTGCTGACCCTGTTGCCATCAAGTGAGTTTTTCCGACTGGTCAACCTACTTGGGATCCATATCCAGGCAGAGTCTCTGCAGGTTCTCCAGGCGACTCTCCCTGAGACTCACTGCCTCATCCGCAGTCACCACCCAGCTCCTGTGGAGTCTGTATTGCCCTCACAGCTGGCCCTGGACCCTGGGCCCCAGTTTTGGTCAGACACCACACTCCAGGGACTCTTAGCCCCCCTGCTGGGATGGACCTTTCACTGTTATCCTGAATACCCTTTCTGCTTTCAAGGTTAATTCTTGCCTCCTAGAGGAGGAAAAAAAAAGGTGGAGGGATTTTGAGACTATCCTGACAATTTTCCTCCATTTTTTCTGTACTGGCAACCATCTTAATGTCAGCCTAGGCAATCAGCACTGAGAGTAAAACAGAAACAAAGATGTGGCCCCGTTTCCTAGGCTCAAGCTATTCTTCTGAGGTATATGCACTTATGACCCTGCCATTGTGGTTGAATACCTAACAACCCATCTGTTAAGTTTACCTTATGTAACTTGTTTACTTGCTTTTATGAAAACCCTGCTGCCCCTCTGAGGGGCACCAGAACTTCACTTGAGTGTCTGGTCACTCTGACTGGGCTTCACCTCCTAATAAATGTCTTTCTTATTCCTTTCAACATTTAGCTTCACATTCCTTAGCCTGTTCCAGATATAACACATTAGACACGTATTCTTAGTGCCTTCAAAAGTGAGTGGTAAATATATGAAGAAGTCGCGTGTAAACCTCCTATGATATTTGACTTCAGAGCTCTTATAGGTAAATCCAGAATTATTATTTATGTCACCTCTTCACAGAGTTACTCTGCATTTGATGTGTGCACAGCAGTATCAAAATAAAAAGTAGGTAAATAATACATTCTGTGATATTTTCCTATTTTCCATAGATGCATACCCATCTGTATTAATAGACATATATCTAAGTGAAAACACAGTCGATGGCTTATTGCACAGTGATAACAATGATGATGACTGTGTGATAGAATCATTTTCAAATGTCTTTCCTTTTAACGTCTGTTTTCTTCATTTTTAAACACTGACTATGCATTAGGTATATAATTCTTTTTAAGGCCAAAGAGCACTTAATTTGATGGTGATCTACTCCTGCTTGTATAAAAACTAAGAAAAGTGCCACCAACTTGCATTGACATTGTTTGGCTCCATCCACATGAATGCAAACCAGCCTAGTCTGTCTGTGACTATCAAGACTCCGAAGGTACTAAGGGTGTCACCGTAACCAGTTAAAATAAAGGTATTCAAAATCTTTTGATAGGAACAAGGAGACAGCAGCAGGTATTTGTGAGTGTGTACATGTAATTTTTGTTGTTGTTGTTATGATAGGGCAGATTAACTCTTCCTAAAGGCACTGAGAGAGACAAAGAAAAAGAAAAGAAATTAAGAAATCATGTCCCTGCTGATATGTCTATAATGCCAGTTCTCCATTTTACTCTTTAGTTTTCAGATAAACTAGCACACAGCTCAGCATGTTTTATCAAACTCCCCTGTCTGGGAATCAAACATTGGATGAGAGGGATCCAACTGACTTAATTATTTATAAGGCCAATCAAGTGACCTGACAGAAGCCAATTTGTGTTTCCTATGAGAGGAGACAGACACTTGGTAAAATCAGTGAAATGGCTGTACTCAGCTACTCCTTAGAGGAGATAAACAGACCAACAGATTCCATTCTAATTTAGGTCATTTTCACCATTCAAGGATACTCTCAAATCAGAGAAAATGTAAGATAATTCTCAAGTGACTTGGAGTTAAGAGTTATTTTGGAAGACAAATTTTTGTCAATAGACTCTTAATATTCAGAAATAAGGCACTAAGGGCTCATTCAAAGAACAAGAGTAGCCTTGGATACTTCTGTTAGGCTACCAACAACCTCTTATCATCAAGACTGGGAAGAGGAGGCAAGGGTTCCAAGAGAGGGAGGAAAGTAAAGTGAAATTCAAGCTCAATGATTGGCTGTATTCCAAAGTTCCTCCTGTCCAGTGGCTCAGGGTTCCCAGCATAACAAAGATGACAATTACTCAATCTATGATCAAAGAAGGGCATTGGTTCAAACACTGTTCAAATTGAGATACAGATACATAGCCATCAAATAGGTCATTTGGCTGCTCTTTGATCCCTGGGCCAAAGGACACAGAGGTCAAGGACAAACAACAAAAACAGGGCTGAAGGGCCCTATTCCAGCCAACTACAAAAGAAAGAATTGTCATCAGCAGATTGGAGGCCAGGGTCTTTTAAAACATGGCAGGTAAATCAATTAAACTTTTTGGATTTAGGGACTACCTACTGTTTCTTAATCTCCTACTCTGGATGACTCCTCCTCTAAATAACCAAGTGGTTAGAAGCATCAAGGGATCCTCCAATAGTGACTTCACAAACCCCCCTGCTTAGATTCATAGTTTCCTTGTTACACCAGATTGTCTTTACTCTCTATTCAGTTGAGATATTCCTATGAAAATTGACACCATGGTTATGTTGGGAGAAATGTCACTTTCAGAACACTCTATGCTACGTTTTTCATAGATACTGCTTATTATGTCTCTCCTTCTACTCCCTAGGGACATGCTATAAGATTAAATCAAACACTTCCTTCTACTTGATTGTTTACAGTGTTAGATCTTAAACATGCCTTTTCTGCATGCCTTTAGCACCTGTATTCCTATCCCTGTATTTAAAAGACACAATGCAATGTACAATTAAGGTCTATATATTTCTGAAAATAAGAACATCACTTGGGCTTTTACAAAAGCTTTAAATAACACTACTTTAGCTTTAAATGTCCTAAAGCAGAAATTAAGTGATGTACACTCAAATGTTATTGATTGTTTGTTTTTATTACATCATTTATAATGTCAAAATTTTACCCATATTTGTTGTTTATCACATCACTGACAATTATGATAAAATGAATATATACCTAATCTAAATACAGGACAAGTAATTCAACTTCACTTTAGTATCTTCTGAAATTGGGAATAGACAAAGTGGCTTTCAGCCCTTTTGAGACATGCAATGTTTCCGTGTTTGTCTTTTTGGACTTTGAATATTCAATCTTCTAACTGTAGTTTTTGTTTATTTATTTTTCTTTTCTTCTAGGCTACATGCTCTCAAACTTCAGGTTCTTCAAGTTTTTTTTTTTTTTTCTAGATGTGCTGTGAATTTTTACCAGGGGCCCCTAATATACATCTGTTAGAAGCTCTTTGCTACCACTGTTAACATCCCAAACATAACATGAAGCAGCTAGAGTCCTTTTTGCCCCATTTTCTTATAATGTCAGTTAAGGTTACATTTAGAGGGTTGTATGAGATAAAAGTTACACTTCACTTACATTTAGATGGTTTAGGGTCCTGAGAGGGAGTCACTGTTTTTTCTTCTTTTTAATGAATTCCCTGTGTTTTCCTCTATGGTCTGGTTAATGTACAATATACATCCCTTTTACATATCTCTAAAGAATCTATGACTTCTTACTATTAAGGCATGAGATCAGGAAACTGGGTACACAGACAGAGTAAACTCTAAAATAGAGTTACAGGGATTAAGTTTTCACAACCAAAATCTGGCTGCATTGAGATTCAAAACAACCATAACTATGGGCAACAGTTTAATTTAGTTACTGTATTCTAAGAAAAAAGTATGGAATGATATGGTGAGCAAGCCACACAAAGACAGGGTTTAAAAAAAGTCACTCAGTCTACCATGTAAATAATGCCCACTTCATTATAAAAAACCCAGCCCATTGTTCAAACTACTAGATAAAATCCCATCATCTTCAGCTCCTCTTTAGCAATGCATAGAGATCCCCTTCTACTACATTGAAAGTTTGTTCTCCTTCCCCAATAAATTTATTTTACTCTCCTCTCTGTTTCCACATCTCTAGTTATTCATGAGCATACAAAAAGAACCAGCCCTGGTGTTGGATCTGTTCACTCAGCACTCTGGCATCATTTCCCCTTGCAATACAAGGAGGGTGAGAAAATAATGATGAAAAGACCTGGTCACACATAGCAGTCCCCACATGCATTTTCCAGGGCATAATTAAAGGTCAGGTCTCAGATGTCTGATCAGCTCAGTGATTAGTAAAAATAGGCATAATTATTTTATAGGCTGTCTTGGTTAATGGGGATAAAGTCACCCATTTCTGTTTTGAGAGACCCAGTCATGAGCTTATTGGTGGCCTTCTTTTTTTTTGAGAGGTTTTCGCTATAGGGTGTGTGCGCTTACCAGACAGACAAAGAGAGACATAGAGACAGAAAGCGAGAAATCACCCCCCAAGGGGGATGGTCACGCTGCAATCCCTTCTCCTCCATTCTCCTCTTGGGATCTTGGGCACGCATGCACACACACCCAGCCTGAGTTTTAAGCCACCGCGTCCGGGACGCAAACTGCGGTTGACTACACTGGAGTCCAGTGATATAGCCATTATGCTAACTGCTGGTTCCCAATTGGTGGCCTTCATCATATCCTCAAGTTAGCAATTTGCATCTTGTAGAACATCTTAAAAATTTATGTGGGGGCCAGCAGTTACTGTAATGGCTATGTCGTTGGACTCCCATGTAGTTGACCATGGTTCAAGTTCCAGACCCGGTGGCTAAAACTCATGCTGGGCACATGTGCGTGCCTGCCCAGGATTCCTAGAGGAGAATGGAATAGAAGGGATTGCGGCATGGCCATCCACCCGGGCGTGTGTGTAATTTCTCGCTTTCTGTCTCTTTCTCTGTCTTTGTCTGTCTCTCTGGCAAGCACACGCACTTTATAGCAAAACCCTCTCCCCCAAAAAAACCCACAGAATTTATGTTAAAATCTTATCTCTTCTTATATTGGGTGCAATCATGGCCCTGTCACTTGACATATGTTACTTAATCACAGTAACCAAACTCTGAAGTCTTTCAGCCGGTCTTGGCCCACTCAAATTCTAATGAGCCTTGCATTCCAATCACCTTAGAATTACATGTTGACTTCAGCCTCAATGGATTTTCCCTGTGGAAAGTTTTCATTTTTCATCAACAGTAAGGGAAACCAAGGGAATGACCCTTTTTATGAGGGAGGTGAATTGATCTGTACCACAAATAGGACTCATATCTTAATGAGTTCTTAACTGAATTAATTTTGCCTTAAAAATTTTCCCCTATTTCTTTGCATCCATTCCCTCCACACACCGCACCCAAGTACTGGAAGAGAATTAACTCAATAGTTAGGGAGCACAGGGAAGAGAGGGCTTTGACAGTTTTCATGGTGTAAGTATTCCTACTTTGTCTAATATCAAAGTACTATTAAAGTAATTGATGCTCAATTGGGGGGCAGAATTTGATGGGGTCTCCTGAACTGAACTAAACAGCTCCAGTACACCTGTGTGTATGTTCCATCTAGTTTGATGTTGAGATGGTTGCCAAGGCCTCCAAGTCCACTTCCCTGACTGCAGTACCTTAGGGTCTTATACCTCTTTACCTGCAACATGCCACTACCATACTCGAACAATCTTCCTTGGCTCTTTCAATACACCTACATTCAGCATCCCCTTCTTCCATGTTCCAAAATGTCAGTTCCTATGGGACAAGAGTAAATGTTTAACAGCAAAAATTGTATTAAATCTGGTAATTGTGAATTCCAGGTGAACAAAGAATTCCTTTTTAAAATAAGTATGCAATACCTGTTGTATATTTGGACAATTAAACTATTAATTTTGTATCTGAGATTTTTCCTGTTACCCTTAGGATTACCTAAGAATTAATGGAGAGATCTTTTATCAGTAAAGTATAAAATAATTTATTTATTTATTTATTTTTGGATATCAGAAGAAACACATAGCTTCATTAAACAGTACATGGACTTTCTGAAGTCTTGTGTTTCATTTTGACATCCTAAACTTCCAGTCACAAATATTAACTCTCATTCAAAACAGAAAGTAGTTTCTTTTTGATTCTGAGAAGCATAATGATTTCAAGTAATGATTGCTCATTCTCAAAGTAAGGATATTAGCTCCCCTATATAGAGTAAAATTTTAATGAATTAATATGTGTAAAGTTCATCTAGGTGACTACCTGACATTCAACAGGTACCTGATTGGTTTTACATGTAAATTCTCAATTATCCAAAGTACTTTAGAAGGAAAACAATACTGTGGGTATAGGATCCAAAGAGCAGGACTTCACTCATTACATGCAAACTATCATAAATAAGCACTTCATACTGTGTATATACAGTGATTGAGATGAGAGAAATGCTGAAATCCTCAGTGGGAGCCCATTCCACTACACCCACAATCTTCAGGAGAGCCATGATTATCTATTTCTAACACAAACACTTTCCCTGACCTAAATTAAGAGATATTGTGTCTTAGTACAGTACAGTGTTGGGTTTTACTTCAACTACCACAAGAAACACAGTTTCACTTGCAGAAACAACACAATCATGAGAAGTGAAATGTCACCTGAGGGAGATATAACCAGTCCTGGAGAGGAAAAAGACAGACATGGAAAAGAGTTTTAAAGTCCTTACCAATACACATATTTTTTCTTTATAAAACAGTCTCAAGTCATGATTTTAATGCTACAGAGGGAATGAAGGCAAATGATGATCCATTGTCTGTGACACTATCCAGACATCCTGCCACCAATAAATGTTAATGGGCTACTGACCACCATGAGGTCCAACCACTGCTTGGTTATGTCATTATCAAGGAAAGCAAGGTTACCAAACCTGTATATTTACTACTTTTAAGATCACCCTACTAATTCCACAAACAACTGATGAGTTAACAGTCCCCCGGGAAACCCATTTATTTTTGTAAATACATCTTATCTCTGTTAAACATATAAATTATTTCTTAGTCCTTTAGGAAGTGAACAGTACATATATGAAGGAATCATCTGTAAAGCTTATAGGATGTTACCACTCAGAGGCTTAACAGTGTATTTTGAATCATTATTTATGTTGCCTTTTATCAGAATTACTCACAATATGATGCTTATACAGCAGCATTTAAAAGATAACCAGGTATAAAACATGTATATTTTCATATCTCCAGTAGATATACACCTAACTGCATAGAATAGACATATATCTAAGAGAAAATTAACTAGAAGGCTTATAGCACAATGATAAAAATGATGACCACTGGGTTGTGGCATTATTTTGCAAATTTCTTTCCTTCTGTCATTGGTTTATTGTCTTAACTCTTAAACAATGACTATACATTAAGTATGTAATTATTTTTTGAGGTTAAAAAGCACTGTTATGGGTAATCTATGAAAATTGATATCAACTAGCATTGGCATTTTTGGTCTCCATTTGGTATTACACATATTAATTTAGTCATCCTGTGGCTAAAAATATTCTGGGCATGTCAAAACGGGTGGTACAATAAGCAGTCAAATCAGACATATTCATTGATCTCGACAGGAACAAGGGGACAGAAGCAGATATTTGCGTGTTTGTGAGTGTGTATGTGTGCATGCATGTGTGTATGTGTGTGTAGTTAGTTGTCAGAAAAGGCATGATGCATTTTTCCATAAAAAAGAAAAATACACATATTATACACATATATGTATTTTCAAAAATATATATGTATATTTTGAAAAAATATATTTATATTATATATGTATATTAAAAATATAGATGAATACTTGGTATTTTGTATCAGACATGTGCATTTGACATAATGTGACTGAGTGGGACAGAGAAAAGGACATTGAAATATAATGCCCAGAAAGGATGTTGATGTTTTCAGCCCTTCTCTATTATCCTCTTGGGTTTTTGTGAAATCACCATGTTGGGGTTCAACCTTGAAGTAAGTGAGATCCAGCTGGTTTAACCACAGGCTGCCTAACTGGCTCAAGAGTAGCAGATTTTTCACTTTTGAAGAATTATTTCACAATTTAGAGTCTCTTGTTTGTACAGAATCATGAAGAGTAGACTCTGGATTATTTGTAGTGGATACAGAAAATCCACCGACTCACAAAAACACAGAATACTCTGGCCAGGAAGGAATTTAGAGAATCTCTCAAAAAGCATCCTGAGATGGGAGAGCACATTGCTACAACCCTCCATGTAGTCTTCTCAACACTGCTAGCTGGCAATAGCTACACTCCTAAAAACAGGAAATGAGAATATAAAAATGCAGTGAAGAGATAAGTCTAATTTAGACAACGCTTGCACTCTGACAGAAAGTAGTCCAAGTTAAGTAAAAGAAAAGCAGTGGGGTCTTTATAAACCTGATTGAGAAAGTGCTCACACAATAGTAAAAATAAACTGTCAGGGACCAGAGAAATAGTCATGTTGATGCATTCCCACATAGTCAACCATGGTTCAAGTCCAAGACCCAGTGGCTTAAAACTGAAGCTGGGCACACGTGTGTGTGTTCCCAAGTTCCCAAGAGGACAATGATGGAGAATGGATTATGGTGTGGAGAGCCCACCTGGTGGATGACTTTTCACTTTCTGTCTCTCTGACCCCAGAGAATGCAATCTCTCGATAGCAGAAATTTATCTCTTAAAAAAAAGGAAGAAATGAAACTATCAGAGACCCACATCTCCTCCTGCCACCAGGCCTTCCCCTAGGCTACATACCTGAGATCTTTAATAGAATTACTGGGCCCAGAGGGAGTAAAATTATCTCGGAAGGAGTATACTTGACAATGTAGCTTTATCCTAGAGGATAAACGTATACAAAAACAACAAGGTGTCCAAAATACTTTTGAGAATAGGAAGTGCTACATATTCTGCTCACATGTAGAGCTATCCAGAAAAGCAGGCCATGCTCTCCCTACAGCCAATACACTTCAACCATTCTGCATCTCACCAATAGGTACCATGGCATCCAGGGTAGACTATAGAGAACAGTCACCTCAAAGAGCCCTTATAGAACTTAATACCAGAAGGAAACTCTATGGAGTCCAAGCAATAGGGGGAGAGGTACATGGCAGCAAGAGAAATTACAGCAGTTGTGAGCTGACACTCCCTAGGAACCCTGATATCTAAGGTTACCCTTGTACAGGTGGTGCTGAACTCCTTGGAGCAGTGTCTATGGTGGCTATGCAGACAATAACTCTGCAATCTATGACACACAACCATACACACACACATACAGATGACATGGAATATGATTGTTTTAGATAGTTTTAGGAATTCACCCCTAAGTCTTTTTCCTACTTACCTGGACCTCAGTTCTTCTCTAAAATTTCAATAAAACCACATTTACCCATTTTGTGGAATGATAAACACAAAGCCCCCAAATTAAAGAGTGCTCAATTTGTTCAACATATTTTATAAAAATCTGTCCACCATGAAAACTACAAAGACTTTATATACCTTGAAGAATTTGACTTACTTTGAGAAATATTTATGAGGTTCAGTTCTAAGGGACCTGGAAATTCTTCATTTAACAAATGTTAGACCAAAATATACAAAGTAAAGTGAAATACAGGATGGTCACCCAGCAAAATTCCCTGATCTTTCATTACATATAGCAATGTACTAGAAGTTCTTTCTACTACTTTAATTTTGAGAGAAAAGTATGTAGGATAAAGCAAATATTTTGCATGCTTAGTTTCCACCTATGACTGGGAATTCAGAGAATTTTTGTGATCTTTGGAGAAATCAAGATGCTTCCATCAACTTCTATGAATAAATACTTTATTGTTCCTGGTGAATGTACTGATGTTTCCAAATTATAAAGTGGAACCCATGGCTATCAAAAGACAAGTCTACCATCAGCCAGTCTGGAGAAAATAGGAAGAGGAGTGAAGATGTGTGTATAAAAGGAGGGACACTCTAACTCACTACCCCAGGAGAGGGTACTTTCTTCAAATTTTACCTGGGATATTTCACTACAGGAGAGGCAAGGTAACTCAGCACACAAAGAAACAAAGAGAGCCTAGCCCAGATAGCTTCCCACAAGGTTTTTCATCAGAAAAACAACAGGGAATTTGTGGTCCTCCCTGATAAGGAGGTGATATGTCAAGCTCACATGCAGAAAACTCCCTTCAGAAAAGCAAGATCACAAGAAGAAGGCGCCAGGAAATATTGGGTTGTGAGAAAATTCATGACATATTTTTCTGTTTTTTTTTTTTCTCTGCAAAAATGTGTCCTGACTTTTTGACATCCTAAAACAATAGAAAATTAAAGCTGAGTGTGTGGAAATAAGACTTAGGCTGCAGAACAGATGTTGTTCTTTAGTAACCAGTCCTGGGTGTTTTGCAAGATGAGCTGGTTCTTTAGAAAGAGACATAGAGAGCCATCAGGTTGCATGGTGGCTAGGTGGACAGGTCACCCATGGCTGACGACAGTTTGCAATTCATCATTGTCTTCAAAACAAGACCAGTTGTATGTGTGTGCATGTCCAAATTCACAAGATAAGATTAGAGAGAAAAGAATGCAACATGACCATCACCCTTGAGAGGCACTTTCAAAATTTCCCTGTATCTCCTTCTCCCTCTGTCTCAGTGGAGCACACGTGCCCAAAGCAAAATTTAAAATAACAATAGCAGTGATTCCATAATTTAATTGATTGAAATACCATATGTTCTTAATTAAATTTTTCAAAGTGGAACATATCTCATAGCCATCACCTTTGGCATCAACTCCGTGATATTTGGTTCCAGAATATATTAAAACACTTTATATTTGAAATCTTTTCACAACTTCCTGAGAAGTAAAAATAAATCCCTAAAGAAACTTCAAGTATCCTAATACCCAGTAAGTTCCCTCTTATTTCCCAGGAGT
>NW_006203969.1:0-1019 GCF_000334495.1 Tupaia belangeri chinensis
GACTGTGTTAGGATGGCCAATGAAGAGAAAAGAGCAGAGAAAGCATGGCAGAAGGGAGATGAGCAGAATAAAGCTGAGAGCCTGGTTGTTGACCTTAACAATAGGAGTGTCTTGGTGCTTCATAAAGACCCCCAAAATTATGACTGTGAGAAAAAAGAAGCACAGTGCCATGCAGACCATGGCTGTTCCTAAAGCATCCTCAAAAGCCAGGGATGCCACAGGCTTGGGAAGGCAGTGAGTTTTTTCACTGTTTGGATACTCCTGAGCTGAGCACTGGATACACTACTTTGCATCTGGTGAAAAAGCAAAGGTCCATCAATTCAATTTCACTAATTGTCATATTGTAGCTAATGGTTACTTTTGTGTAATTTTGCACAGATTAAGGACCTGAGGAAATACCAAGATACACCAAATTAAGAACCATTGTTCATGTCTCTGGAAGAATTCTTTCAACTGCAGATAACACCAAGCGATTTGAATCTGGGCCTTAAGCACGTAAGGATCTTCGCTGATCCATATTTTGGCTCTCAATTATGTTACCGAGAATGAGAATTTATTCCAGATCTCTTCTCTTTCCTCTCCTGAGTTTTCTCTTTATATTTCCATGGCTTATTCTTTATCACCATAGTAATGAATACTTTTCTTATTTCTATTTAGACAAAAATCACTTTAACTTGTTCTCCTGGAACATCTTAACTTTTCCTCTAACCTAATTTCTATGGATTTTTTCTTGTGTATAACATGTCACTTTGTGTACAGATTTTCTTCATTATACATTTTGGTTTTTCTGTAAATATCATAAACACTGGTATATAAATATTGAAAGTAGTGTAAATATAAAAAATTTGAATCTTGAATGGAATTTGGTTGCTCCTTTGTATCAATTTTTGAGAAATTTGTATTTTAACTGTATGATAGAAGAATGGAGTGTTATTTTTGAAGCACCCATTTATATACATCTGAAGGGATGGTTTGTTAACTTGTCTTTGTAACTAATAATATTTTTGCCTTTATACATT
>NW_006203970.1:0-1242 GCF_000334495.1 Tupaia belangeri chinensis
ATATTTTTGTAGAAACCCTGAAAATTACTATAAAAAATATTGATTTTTTAAGGACTACATTGAAAATATACATGCAACATAAAATATGTCAAATAGTGTGGACTTAATTAAATATAAAAATGAAAACACAATAATAGCAAAATACTGAAATAAAAATTCTATAGCAAAAATAAATATACAACTTAATTTCAAATGGGCAAGAACCTGAATGGATATTTTTCACAGAAGGTATACAAATGGCCGATAAACCTATGGAAAGTTTCTCAACATCACTGATCATTATAGACATGCAAGTTCAAATCACAATGAGATATCAACTCCCACCTGTTAGGATGGCCATTATCAAAACAAACAAACAACAAACAAACAAAAACAAAAGATAGTTGCTGGCGAGGCAGTGAGTAAAAAGGAATCTTTGTACATTGGGGAATCTTTGTACATTGATGAAAGGAATGTAAATTTGCATAGCCACTATAGAAATAGTACAGAAATGCCTCAAAAAAATTAAATATAGACCATCAGATGGCATGGTGGTTACACAACTGGAGTCCCATGTTGTTCACTGTGGTTTGAGTCCTGGACATGGTGGCTTAATGCTGGGCACTTGTGTGTACATGTCCAAAATCCTGAGAGGAGACTAGAGAAAGGATTGTGGTGTGGCTATCCCCTTGGGAGTGGAGTGATTTCTTGTTTTCTGTCTCTCTCTTTCTCTCCAGCAAGTACATGCACCCTATAGCAAAAATCTCTCTTTCATAAAAGAAAAAAAATTAAAAGTAGAATTGACCTGTGACCTAGAAATCCTACTTTTAATTACATATCCAAATACTAACTCCAAATAATGGATCATATTTCTAAATGTAAAATCTCAAACTATAAAATTTCTTGTATAAAATATGAAAAACCATCTAGATGACCTCGGGAATTCTCATTCATCACTGGTGGAAATGCAAAATGTCTCATCTACTTCAGAAGAAACTTTGACAGTTTCTTATAAAACTAAATGTATTTTTACCACATGATTCAACAATCATTCTTCTTGATATTTAGCCCATTTGAGATAAAAATTAATGTCTTCCAAAAAAGACTCCTTATACTATTTTAAAATAAGTAGCTAAAATTGTGAAAGGTTGGATTATTTCTTTATTCTTTTATATATGAATATATACTATAATTACATCTTTCCCTGTCTATCTACTATTGTTCTACTATTGACTTTTTTGAGAGATTTTTGCTTTAGGGCAC
>NW_006203971.1:0-6751 GCF_000334495.1 Tupaia belangeri chinensis
CTTTCCCTCTATCTCTTTGTGTCAAGCACATGTTTAAATTTTCCCTTTAACAAATTAAAATAGTAGAGACATGGAATCTCTTAAATTTCACTCAAATTTCTGTTGATGGTCATTACATTTAACCCCTTCTGATAGAAATATTGATGGTAAACTTAAAGATGTCTCCTTGGGACCAGCGGTTGGCAAAATGGCTATGTCACTCTCATGTAGTCGACCATATTTCAAGTCCCAGACCCGGTTGCTTAAACTCACGCCAGGTGTGTGTGTGTGTGCGTGCCCAAGACCCCGAGAAGGGATTGTGGTGTGGCCATCCCCCCTGGGGGGTGATTTCTCTCTTTCTGTCTCTCTGTCTTTCTGGTGATTATGCACACCTTATAGCAAAAAACCTCTAAAGAAAAAAAAAGATGTCTCCTAAATAGTATGCAGCAAATACCTCATCTTGGAAGAGAACAATATCAGGAGGCCTTCAGAAGTCAATAAGATACAAAGATATGAAAAAAAAATTCCATTCGTTATGTCATTGAACAAAGAAAGGACATTCCAGCACTGGAGATCATCTAGATTGGGTATGACTCGGTTGCAGTAGTTGAGGTTTACTAGCTCCCTCTGCCCTTCCTCATATCCATGCAGCTGGATCTCTTCAAAGCACTTCCAGTTACTCTCCACATCATAACTCTTCACATCTGAGATTCTTCCAGGTAAACTTTTTAATAAAAAGTTTCAGAAGATATTACTGGCAAAATTAGCATTAGCTTAGGACAATCATGCTCTTGAAAAATAACATTTCAAAAATATCATAGAGGCTAAGTTGTTGTGTGTTAAGGCAATATAGGTTATTCTGTGGTGATAAAACACAATATTAAAAATTAATATAGCATTTTTTTTCTTAGAATTGATATTTTTATCCTTGCCTGCTAGTAAAAGAATCCTCTGATCCACATGGGTCACATGAGCTCAGGATGGCAGAATCGCCATTATCTTATTGCACCACTTTTATAAATATATGCATCCTTCAGACATTGAAACAAGTATTGAACCTTATACCTTTTCTCATATCTGGTCTGAGAGTGATACCATTATTTGGATTAGTCATATGTTCTTTCTCAAAATAAATGGGACTGAGAAATAGTCTTCTCTGATGCTCCTAATGACAGAATATTGTCCTTTCCACAGCATGCATTCTTTTCATTCAAGATCTCATTCTATGGTCTTATCAGATCAAGAGTAATATCCTCCCTATTTAAGTGGGACAATACAAAACTGCACTAAGGTCAGAACTAGTTTATTTTTTTTTTCTTACTCAGGTCACATATGATAATTTTGATCCCATCCTAAGTGATAAAGACCAATTTCCATTAGTTTATCAGATGGCCACCAAGGACTGCTCTCTGACTCATGGGATCATCTGGTTGTTGCTGCATTTTGGCTGGAAGTGGGTGGCACTCTGTATCTGATGATATGCAAGGGGAGCAGTTCCTTCAGGATCTAAAGAAAAAGATGATTGAAAAGTATATCTGTGTGGTCTTTACAGAAAAGCTCCCTACCAGAAAAGGTGTCATTTTTTTCATGTGATTTTACTCTTGTGCAGAGGATCAGAGTGTCATCTGCAAATGTGTATATAATACATGGTAATGAAAGGAGTGTCTGGAGCCTAAGGTAGGAAAATAATTGTATTTAATTTGGGGGAAAGGTATGGATTATAGGAAATTTACACTCCAGAGTGGAAACTTATTTTGACTAATTTTGCGAAGATGCCACATTTTTTCCATGGACACCTCTTTTTTTCACAGCAGAAAAGGAAAATTTCTGGCTTCAAACTATTTCTCAAGACAGTGAAACCTTCCCAATACCCACAAAATTTTTTAAAGAGTGAGAACATTGAAATTTTATTTAATTCTAGGTACCACTGGCTTGAAAAGAGCTATTTTTTTATTCAATTTTGTCTTTACTATGCTAGACAGACTCTGCTGCATTCTTTGTTTCTAATTGACCAGTATGTTATTATGTAGTTTACTACATGTGAGGAGCAATTCATTACGTAGTACCAAGTTTACATCATCATAGGACTACACCATGCACATTCTACTTAATGTAGCTCAAGCAACAGGAATACAAGAGAACAGTTATGAGTGGAGACCTGTTTTTGACAAAGTCAAGTTCACACTAACTGTGGGTTTTAAAAATCTTATTAGGCAGGTACCTACAGCAATTGGTATTGGAACATTACACACATGCACATGTAATAGTGGTAAAGAATTAAATGGAAGAGGCAGATGGATGGAGGACAAAGGTGAATTCAGAGATGGGATGATGTTGTGTATCAGCAAGGGGTGGGTCTCGGCTTTCCACAGTAAGTCTCTGCTCTGCAACAGAGGCCTGGTGAGTGACACTTTTGTTCTCATGACTAAGCAGTTGGGATACAATATCTAGAAAGGCCAAATCCTGCACTTTCTTGGGTAGAGAGTCAGATCTTATGAGAGCACAGATCAGGACCATGGAATTATGTTTTATTTCTGGAGCACTTTTCTCATTTGCTAGCAGTCTGTGTAAAATCTGTATGAGTTTAGCAGTTTCTAGATCTTTCTCAGCAATGCTCAATTCTAAATCTGCTATTAGTGCTAAAGCAATGAGGGTTGTAGTATTACATGGTCATTAGTTGCCATGGTAACAAGAGACTTGATGCCACCACTCTGTATGATGGTTTTAATTACATCTTTCAATTTACTGTACTGGATTAGGGCCAAGAGCAGTCTGCTGGACTCCCCCATCACCCCAGAATAATCTGCCTTCACACCATTTCACCAAATGCTCCACTAACTTAACATTCTTGCCCAGTTGTTCAGCAGCTTCATGAGCATCTATCAACATTCTTAATATTCCCAGAAGTTTGAACTGAACTGGGAGCATTTCTGATTTCAGGAATTTCAGAACTCTCCCTGGGATCCCTACAGATAACATTTTTGCTTTATTTACAATTGAGATGGCCAGGTTCCTGAGGGCATGGAGTGCTGCGTGCTGGATGGTCACGTTGCCATCCTCCATCCTGTATCTGTCCAGTAAACTTATAAGCTTTTCTACAATTCCATTGTCGACCATATGAATACAATTTCCATCATTTCTATAAAGTTGGCAATGGCCAGTGCTCCAGCAAACTGTAGCTGGTGTTTATTTGATGGAATCCAGGGAAGTACCCTTTGAAACACATTGCCTTTTCCTCCTTCAAATAACTTCTGCATGGATTTCTCTCCAAGAAGTAATAAAACCACTAAATCTGAACCAGTTTTGAGCTCGGGAATTTCATACTCTTTGTCACTATCCACCTTCTGCTCAATAATCTCTAGTAGACACTCTACCAGGCCTGCTTCAACCAGCTGTAGCTTAAGAGCATCATTTTCTGCCAAAGAGGCAAGGACTTCAAAAGTAATTTCTCTCTTATCATGTTTGATTTTCTTCTTGAAGAACTTTACCAGCTCTTCAGCAATGTTTGTGCTGGCAAACTGTTCTTTACTTGACTCATGTTCTGCTACATTACCAGAGGAAACAAGACACATTTCTGTAAGAGTTGCATCTTAGCAGTAGATATCCAGTAATTTCACTAAGGTAGGAATGACCTCCATATTGATAAGCTGAGCTTGGAGGGAATCTTTCTCATTGCTATAGTTCATCAGCATGCCACAAAAACAATCAAGAGCTCCTCATTGGTGGGATCTGTTACACTGCACAATGACCATAAATAATCAATTACAATCTGTGCACCACCTGCTTGGCCAACTGCACTTCTGCCCTCATGGCTATCAAAGCATATGTTTTCTAGGGCTCTGCCTATTTGAAGCAGTACTTTCTGGTCTTTGCTATTTAGTAGTTGCACCAGTGGTGAAACCAATCCAGCATCCACACATGGAAGTCACATAAATTCATTTTTGGCTACTTCTGCTATGAAGTTAGCTACCTTGACTGTGCAGGGAGACTGGGGAGTCAATAGATTTTCAAACAGCTGAAGTATACCACTTTCTTGAAGCTTTCCACTTGTTTCTGCACTATTCTGACCCGGGGCTTGCAGCAGACAATCTAAGCATCCTTCTAAACTATTCTCAGTCTTATCAACACCTGTTATCTTCAATTTCTTTAAGGTATCACTGATATTATCTTACAATTTTTTTTTCTTTTTCCTTGTTGACTGCTGTCTTCTAATCTAACTTCAAATGTCATCTCAACATTCTTGAGGATAACTCCTAGATCTTCAAAATCTTAACTCCACGAAATCCTAACTCCATGTTCCTCCCAGAGGGGAAGAGCCAGCAGGGCGAGGTGAAGGGCTCCAGTGCTGGTGGTGTGGCTCAGTGTCCTCCCTCTACCTCGCTCTCTCTCCTGCAGGCAGGGAGGGACCCGCAGGGAGCAGCTGCTGGCGAGGCGTGGTTGCCTCTGCTGCAAGCAGCATGGGCATGGTGCGACTGTGGCAGGAACCCACAAGATTTTTACTTCAGTAAACTCTGGGCTTACTATTTTTCTATGCTCACTTGCTGGATCACTATGTGGCAAAATTAGAAAGTGCCCACCAAATTGTTCCCCATTTTCTACAGTCTGATTTGAACATGATGACCATGTCTGTCTTCAGATTTTTTATCTATCATATTGTGTATGTGGTGGCTAAAGTTTTTTATATGATGCTTTTGCAGAAAACAGAAATGAGATCTTCAGGAGATGCAGACCAGCCTATTCTTCCCTGGCAGGTGAACACCATTCACAAACACTGATAGTATTTGGAGGTATTTCCTTTCCTTCTTTTTCTTCTTTTTATTTTTCTTTCTTTATTTTTTCTTTTTCTTTCTTTCTTTCTCTCTTTCTCTTTCTTTCTTTCTTCCTCTTTTCTTCTTCTTCTTCTTTTCTCCTTCTTTTTCTTTTCTTAGGTTTCTGTTATAAGACACATGCATTCATCAGAGAGTGGAAAGGAGGGAGAAAGTGAAACATTATCCTCCAAGTCGGTATGGCCATACAGCAATTCCTACTCCTCCATTCTCTTCCTGGGATTTTGGGCATACACACACACATGCCTGGCATAGACCTGTTTGCTGCTTTATTTATTTATTTATTTTGCCCAAAGTCAGGTATTTCAAATCAAACAAGTGTGAAATATATAACCACACTTTTAGTCCCTATTATTGCTCAATAAAAATGAAACTACTATTAAAAATAAAGCATAGGGGCCAGCAGGTTGTGTGGTGGTGAAGGTCCATTGACCCATGTGGCCCACTGCTATTTAATTTCCAACCATGAAGCTTGAAGATCACATCATGTGCATGTGTGCCCAAAATACCAAGGGGAGAAAGGAGAAGATATTGTGGCATGGTCATCCACCCTGGGCAGTGATTTCTCACTTTCTGTCTTTCTGTCTCTCCCATGAGTACATGTGCCCTATAGCAAAAATCTCACACAGACAGAGAAATAGAAATGAAGCATAGAACACCATTATTCTTAATTCACATGTTCATTTTTTTATATATTTACTTTATAAACACTATTACACCCTATTATGTGTAAGCTGTTTTCTGGCCATGCTCATTCTATTAGGCTCAACTGTGAAACTTTGCAGCAGACACCCTTGCAGTTTGTTGCTGGGTAAGGTAGTGTCAGTCTTAGTTCTCATAGTGTACCATGCTAGTCATGAAATGGAGTCTGTGTATTCATCAGGGCTACCTGTAGGTGCCTTAAACTTTGAATCTGACTTTTATTGCCAGATGATAAGCCCAAAATAATTACAGATAAATTAAGAAAATATTTTATAACTTTTTCAACCAAGCTTAAACATCTGTGCAATTAAGTACAAGAATTGACTAATATCAGAATACCACCCTTTGAAATATATTACAGGAAGAAAAAGAAACACAGTTTAAAGATTGAAGACTCAACATTCTAATACATTTCACATTTGGGCACCTCAAAATTTGCTGTCATACAAAATACACTATCAAGTATTTCTCAAAATAAAATGTGGAATTGTCAAATATGAAATATGGAAAGTTATAAGAAATCATGCTTCCATGCTTCCAATATGTAAGAAATAAATATGGTTTGAATTTTTCTATAGGTGTTATGCAGTTCCAGACATTCTAATAGAAATCATTTGATTTTCACTACAAGTAAAAGTAAATATTTATGTTCAGCTTAGAATATGCCAAGAATAAAAAGTGCTCTTTTTTTTTTTTGAGAAGTTTTTGCTATACGGCGCGTGCACTTGCCAGACAGACAGAGAGAGACAGAGAGACAGAAAGCAGGAAATCTCCCCCCAGGGGGGATGGCCATGTGGCACCCCTTCTTCTCCATTCTCCTCTCAGGATCTTGGGCACACATGCACACACGCCCGGCATGAGTTTAAGCCACCAGGTCCAGGACTCGAACCATGGCCAACTATGTGGGAGTCCAGTGACATAGCCATTATGCTAACTGCTGGTCCCAAAAGTGCTCATTTTTTGTGAAGGAATTGCAAAACCAAGTGTACCAAACAAGAACTAAAGATAGAAGTATGAAGCAGGCCCATATCATGGTGGTTAAGGGGATTGAATCATACAGACCCAAGTTGTTATATGAGTCCCAAACTAGATGACTGCAAATACAGCAGTTTTTATTTTGTGTAAAATTGTGATAAGAGGAAAAAATTGTGTAGAGAGGATAGTGGCATGACCATTTTATGGGACTGTCAGTGTCTGTGTGTGCGTGTGTGTGTGTATGTGTGTGTGTGTGTGTGTGTGTGTGT
>NW_006203971.1:6838-8331 GCF_000334495.1 Tupaia belangeri chinensis
GTGGCTTTCTTTCTCGCTTTCCCTTTCTCACTTTGTTTCTGTCCCTCTCTGGTGAGTGCACAGGCCCTATAGAAAATTTTAAAAATAATAGTAATAAATTTAAATAAAATTTTTAATTATAAAGAAAAAAGGAATAGAGATAGGGCTTTGGACACAAAAGAAAACACACATATATGTGGGTGCCAAACATGCTCCTGAGATATAAGCCAAGAGTATCTGCTTATTCATGGCAAAGACAGAGGTAGTACAAGAAATAAATGTGATTGAATTTCACTTTAATATTTTTCTAAGAATTATTAATGTCATTTATCATTATCATTATTATTGTTATTAAAATTTGGTACAGGTCATGCACATTCACCATAGATGAGAAAGTGAAAGGGAAAGTGAGAAGCAAGCCACCAGGTTGAGACTCAAGCTGCAATAAGTCATGTGGGAGTCTAGGATCTAACCTTCCATGTCACCTACTGATTCCCACTCTAATTCTTTGAGAAAATATTGGGTTGTTGGAAGTCATGACAAATTTTTTCTATGCATAAAGGTGAGTCTGAGTGTAAAGGACAGTTGGGGTTTTTGAGAACTGTAGTTGTGGAAAGATGCTTCTCTTGGTGGGAGCAGAAACATCGGTGGATATCAGGTGGAAGAGAAGGGGCACCTGAAGGAAGGTGGGGCCGCTGGTCTGGGCTAGAGAGAACAATAGGAGCATTGGGGTGTGCAAGTCCAGGGTGAGGAAAGAGGTGACCTGGGCTTTGCTTCCAGTAATTGCTCTGTCAAAAGATGGGTTTTTGTATTCAGGTGTACAAACATAATTCCAGAAGCTCCAAATTTGGGGTGATCCAGTCCAAGATGGGCACAGGGTAGGTTTGTTATATTCTTATCAGAGAGAAAGTAGAGGACATCCAGTCATAGCAAAATTATAGGAATCTTTATTACCAGCAACTTCAGGGACACTCATGTCTCTCAAAGACCCTGCAGCCCTGAGTGTAGGCAGAATGGTGCTTGTACAGGCAAAAATCACATTTCAGTTGACTTGGCAAGAGCAGTAACTGTTGAGGAGGGGGTAGAGAAGAAAGGGAGAAGGAATTCCTATGCAATAGCAGTTACAGAAGCCAGATCAAGCAGGTCAATAATTTCTCCCTTGCCTAAACACAATAGAATTTTAATGGTTTTCATGGCTCAAGACAAGGGGGTTATTGCTAAGGAACATCTTAAATTAGGGAGTTTCCAGTTATTTAGCAAAGATGGTAGGAATGGTAATCACTCTGTTTAGGCAAAAGGAGGAAGCAAGTTTCCAATATAGAGAGTACAAAATGGAAGTTTTCATGTTTCAGGTTGAGGATCTAGGGGGTCTGAGGGCAATGAGTTCAGCTTCCAGCTCTGATACAGGATCTTGAGAGACTGTCCACTCTCTTCACTCCTACTCAATATAGTACTGAAAGTCCTAGCCAATGTGATAAGACAAGAATAAAATAAAAGGCATTTCTATAGGGAAA
>NW_006203971.1:9223-19472 GCF_000334495.1 Tupaia belangeri chinensis
CAGGGTGGATTATATCAGATTAAAAAGTTTCAGCACAATAAAGGACACAGTAATTAGCCTAACTCAACAACCCTCAGAATGGAAGAGAATTTTTGTTAACTATGTCTCAGATAAGGAACTGATAACCAGAATACACAGGGAACACAAGCAACTAATCTGGAAGAAAATGATTAACCCAATTAAAAGATGGGAAAATGAGCTGAATAAACAACTGTCTAAGGAAGACATTTGAACAGCCAAAATGAAAAAAATGTTCAACATCTCTCATCATAAGGGAGATGCAGGTCAAAACCACAATGAGATACCACCTAACCCCAGTCAGAATGGTGAAGATAAAAAAAAATAAATAAGTGCTGGAGGGGATGTGGTAAAAGGGGAACACTCCCACACTGTTGATGATATTGTCAATTGGTCCAGTCACTGTGGAGAACAATATGGAGACATCTCAAAAACTTTCAAAATAGAACTACCATTTAATCCAGCAATTCCACTCCTGGATATCTATCCAAAGAACAGGAGAAGGCTCTGACAGAAAAAGAGCTTGCACAACTATATTTATTGCAGCATTGCTCATGATTTCTAAGACATGGAACCAACCTGAATGTCCACAGAGATGAATGGATTGAAAAAGTGTGGCACATAGACTCCATGGAATACTCTTCAGCCACAAAAAACAAGACCCTAGCATTTGATAGAAAGTGGATGAATATGGAAAATTTATTACTCAGTGAAACAAGTCAGGCTATTAAACAGAGACATGTATGTCTCCACTTAACATATACTGACTGTCTACACTGTATGGTAGAGACTGAATGACTGGAGGCCATAAAAGCATTAAAAATTGTTATGGACACTGGGCGGGGACAAAGTGGAAGGAGAGTGGGAGACAAGAAGGGTGCAGGAAGGAAAATTTGGGGGGGAAAGGAGAAGACATTTGTGTGACACAGATATGGTTTGTTGCCTGTTGGTGATGTCATGTGTAGTATTCTCAACTCACATACTCTGTGGCTTATATCATGGTGGGTAAAATCTCTTTACAAAGTAAATGATGTATAATGATTGAATGTATAAGTAATAATAATAAATGAATAGCAAAATAGTCATCGGGACTCTGTGTTACAAGTTGATCTATCGCAGGATCTGCAGATAGCACAAAAGTTACTTCACTGGACTCTCACATAGTGAGCCCTGGTTGAATCCTAGACCCTTTGGTTTAAAACTCATGCTGAGCACTTTGTGTGTGTGTGTGTGTGTGTGTGTGTGTGTGTGCGTGCATGCGTGTGTGTGTGTGTGTGTGTGTGTCCAAAAATCCTGAGAGGAAAATGGGGCAGAAAGGATTGTAATGTGACAATGCCCCCTGAAGGTGGTGATTTCTTATTTTCTGTCTCTCTGTTTCTTTCTGTCTTTCTGTGTCCTGAGTGAGCACACTCAACCTATCGCAAGATTCTCTCTCTAAAAACAAACAAAAACTTATCTATGGCTTCATCCAATTTGACCAGTAAGTGCTTTTTTTGGAGACTGATTTGTGCTATAGCATGTGTGTGCTCACTGGAAAGACAGAGACACAAAGCAGGAAATTGCCCCCCCCCCCGAAAATGATCATTCCACAATCCCTTCTCCTTAATTTTCCTGGAATTTTTGGCACCCATGTACACTCATGAGGAAGGAATTTCAAGCTGCATGGTCAGAGACTTGAACTGTGGCTAGTAATGTTTGAGTCTAACAACTTTATCATAATGACACTCTGATCAAAGTTTTGTGGGTATTAAAAACATTTACAAATATTAATAGTAGTTTGTGATACAAACACTTTGGACCTCTGTTGGTCACAAAATTACAAAGCTTATTGTCTCAGGATGGGATAATCCCCAAGGCTTTACTTAGCCATTATAAAATCATAAAGCCTGGGGGGCAGAAAAAGAGGCAAAATATGTTTTTCCCAAATTGATTTTCACCAAAATGAAGGGTGACAGGTGCAGAGCCCCAGGGCAGAGAGATCCCCAGAGCTCCTGGATGGGACTTAAGTGAAACAATAAAAAGGAAAGTCAGAGCTGCTCTGATTAGGCGTGAGTCTCAGTACCATGGTTCCTGTAGAAATGCCTTTTTAAATGCTTTTAGATAAGTCCTTGTATGTCATTCCAGCCTGGCACATGATTTGGACAGGTTGAAGGCAGATAGTGGAAGTGAGAATCCCCTGTGCCCTCCAGAGTTGTCTCTCCCAACAGAGGGCTGAGCCTGCAGACACAATCCAGTTCCATCTCCTTCTCAGCTCCCACACATAGGGCTTTTTACCTGTGTTGGGCCAGCTCAGACATGTCATTGCCTTTGATTAGTGTCTTGCTACTTCTGCAGCCTTTACAAATGGCATGTGAGATGACATACATTAACTGTCGTACATACTTGAAGCCAAGTGTCTACAAGGATGGTGACCTGGCACTGGCAGGGTTTTTCCCTCTTTATTGCATGGGGGAACAAGATATACTTACACACAATTACCTGATAAGGCCAACTCAAGAAGTGACAGATGATTGGTAGGTTGTTGGTTATATGTATCTGAAAATGTGATTATAACTGTGTAATAACGTAGTTTGCATATATACATGTGTGTCTGATTAAATTCACTTGAGAATAATGACATATGCACAGAAATGGAGAAGTGCAGAATTGTGAACTCAGTATGTTCTGCCTTCTTATCCTATTATCTTTCTTTTTATTTTCAATGTTTCTCCATTTTTTTCAAGGGAGAAGAGAGAAACTAATATAGTTTGTTGTCCACTTTGTTAGCACTATCCCCATATTCAGTCTTTGGGAGGCTCAGAATTAGTGAAATTATTTGTACCTTAGCCCTTTTGCAACCAAGACCTGTGTAGTGAGGCCCACAGGCATATTGAGACACTGACCTCCTGACATAAAGTTAATGTTAGCATCAAGATGCTGACTCTGGGTGTTCACCACTGACTAAGGGATTGTAGAAATGTGCTTTATACAAAAGCCATGGATATGTGAAGCCCACCACAATATATTAACCATGACTATGAGGTTTTGCAGTAGTTCAGATATATTAGCTTCAAGTCTGAATATAGTGAAAACAAGTTAGAATTTTAAAACAAAGAGCAAGTTGGGAGTAATTGGGTAGAAAATTACTAAATGGTAACATTACAGGTAATGGAGATCTTGGCCAAATTCACTTGTGTGAATTATATACAAGTGTGCAGATAGAACTGGACAAACTCTATGAAGTTTGATTAAAGTTTTATCAAGGGGCAAGCAGGTGACCTAGCAGTTAAGGAGCTCTACTCCCACACAGTTGAGATTTGAGTTGCAGACCCAGCAGCTTGAAACTTACTCAGTGCTACACACAGTGACAGGCTTCAGTCTGATTTTAGCCCAGCAACAGGGAGTCATAAATTCCTCTGACACTTGTAATGGGGACACAGTGAACATTTATCAGACACAGAAATCAAAACCACAGTAACTCAATTATGCAGAGTCCATCCCTATCTCCCTAGAGTGGAGTCGAACTCCTAACTCGGCATGGAGGTCAAGGCAGATGATTCCATATGGCTGACTACATGGTTTGAGTACTGAATAAAGTTGCCTGAGAAACATGCCAGGTGGAAGTTTGCCTGCCTATTCAATCATCCCAAGTACAAAATAAAAAAGAAGGGATTGTGGAATTACCATCCTCCAGAGGGTGATTTCTCACTTTGTTTTTCTCGCTACCACCCTCTGTGTGTGTGTGTTTCTCTATGGGGAGTGCACACACCCTATAAAAAACAACGAAAAAGTAACAGTAAAATATAACAGCAACTTAGAAAAAGTAGAGTTCTGCTTGCATAAAAATATTCAGTGTACCATCCTTTACTAACAAATCAGGGGACCAACAGATGGCACAGCAGTTATGTAGCTGGACTCTCACATGACTGACTTTGGTGTGGCTCTCCTCCCCACAGAAAGTGATTTCTCACTTTCCTTTCACTTTTTGTCAATCTCTTTTCCTGGCAAGTGCATGTGCATTTATACAAAAGCCTCTCTGAAACAGAAAAAAAGAAAGAAAGAAAACATTTGAATGTTTAAATCAAAGCCTGCTGTTTCTCACATGGCTGACTATGTGGTTTGAGTACTGAATAAAGTGGCCTGAAACACATACCAGGCAGATGTGTGCCTGCCTAGTCATCATCCCAAATGCAGAATAAAAGAAAAAGACCTGTGGCATGACAATTTTCCAGGGGGTTATTTCTCACTTTCTTTTTCTCTCTGTGTCTCTGTGGTGAGTGCACATAATGTATAATAAAAAAAGAAAAAAAAAGAAAGAACAAAACAAATGACAGAAGAACCAATGCTGAAAAAGTAGAGTTCTTATTGCATAAAAATCTCTAGTCTCACATGATTTTTTAACAAATCAGGGGACAAGCAGATGGCTTAGCACTTATGTCACTGGTCTCCCACATGACCAACTGCCTTTTTTCTTTTTTTTTTTTCCAACTGCTCTTTGAGTCCTGGAACTGGTGGCTTTAAAATCACACCTGGACATGTGTGCATTCATTCCCAGCATCCCAGGAAAAGAAGAGAGGATAGGGGATTTCCAGATGGCCATACTTTTGGGATAATTTCTCACTTTCCCTCTGACTGTGTGTCTCTTTTTTTCTTCAGCAAGCTAATGCACCCTAAGGAAAAACCTCTCAGAAAAAAATCTCAAAAAATAGTTTTGGCTAATATTGATTTAAAAGTTAAGAACTTCCAAGTAGAAAATGAACAATTAAAATACCAATTAACTGCAGAGAAAAACGTCTTTACAAATTGGTAGAAACACTTGATGTATTCAATAAGTGAATAGCTAAGAAAAAAATTGAGCAATTTTTTAAAATCTCAAAATGTAGTTTTGGCTAATATTGATTTAAAAGTTAAGAACTTCCAAGTAGAAAATGAACAATTAAAATACCAATTAACTGCAGAGAAAAACGTCTTTACAAATTGGTAGAAACACTTGATGTATTCAATAAGTGAATAGAAAAACTGAATTAAATATATAATTTTTAACACAAACATACTTAACACTTTTTTCAAACAGTTGATGTAGAAGTGTATAAAACTATAGAAAAAAGCCATCAAAAAGTACCTGAAATGAGCCAAATGGTTGAAAACTTGGCAAGTCAGATGCTATTTTTTAAATTATTTATTTAATGTTATTATTTTCTTTTGAATTTGCTATAGGGCATGTGTACTCACGAGAGAGAGAGAGAGAGAGAGAGAAAGCAAGTTGCCTGGGCTGGGACTTGAACTGTGGTCAGCTTATAAGTCTACGGCCTTAAACCACCATGCTAATTGCTAGTCCCCCAGATGTTATATAGAATTTCCAAATACAGGTAAAATAAATGCTTCACTTGTGGTTTCCGGACCTACATAGAAACAAGATGACATGTGGGACACTTTTGAGAAGGGTTATAAAGGTGAGTGTAATCATGAGGAAGATAACTCATCATTCAGTACTTAGTCTTCCCAATAGTGCCAAGGGAGCATGGTACTAAAGTTATCCTCACAGAAAATATGAAATACTTCAGGTGATATACATATACATATTAACTACCATAGTCCAATTGTTCCACGTTATATTTAAAAATTCTAAAACTATTTTGTATTATATATATATAGTAACTTGCCTATATATAACTTTTTAAAATGTATAAAAAATGGTGAATATGTGCACTCTTTATTCACAGCCTGTAAAAAAGTTGTCTTCCTATAAATTAATGATCTTCCTTTAAAATCACCTCTGTTCAAGTGGCAGAGTCATCATCCAGCTAAACAAAACCTCATCTCCCTCACAAGGCCCTGGAAACCTCTCTTCATTGATTGGACACAATTTTCTTAAGTAGAGAGAAAAACATTTCAAGGTTTTCTAGAGCCCTGTGAATATTACTCACATCAGCTCCATGTACTAGAGAAGGAGAATCTCTAGATGGCAGCTTAGAACTAAACCTTTATGTCTTGTGACTTGACTGAAGAATTTACTCTGATTTATACAAATTTATTGTATTTCCTAACACAGTCCCCTCTGTTTAGGAGAACTAATGGAAGAACTATCAATATATACTGGCCTTTCTCTTTGCCATTGAGGAGATCAATAAGAGCCCCCATTTGTTCTCTAACCTTTCCCTGGATTATGATCTCTACAATGCATTTCCCAGTGACAAAAGAACTTTACAGAATGCTGTGTTTTTGCTCTCTGGAGGGAATCAGACCCTGCCAAACTACAACTGCCAGACACAAAAACAACCTGTTGCTATCATTACAGGAAACATGCCAACATTTTCAGCCCAAGTTGGAACCATTTTGGAACTCTCTAAAAACCCACAGGTAAGTGGGTTTCCAAAATGGGGAATGAGAATTGGATAGCTTTTATTACCATCTTCTCACATATGAGCAAAGAAAAACTGAAAGCTTGATTTACATACACCTTGCAGCCCTCAAAACTTCTCTTGGTTGTTTGTGCACAATTTTCTGAAACACAGAACAACACCAAAAAATCAACAACACCAAAAATAATTTCCTGAGTCATGGGATTATGAAGAGTATAAAGATGAGAGAGAAAGAAAAAGAGCAGAGGTGGGCCAGATTCAGCCATGTGGCTGAGTCCCATGTGGCTGACTGCATGGTTCAAATGTTGGTCCTGGTGCCTTAAAGAACACACTGGGTTTCTGTGCTTGCATGTCCCAAATCACACCAATGGGAACCAATGGGAAACTAAGGAGAAGAAATATGAATGTGCCCATCCCCTATGAGGAATTATTTATCACTTTCATCTGTCTCTCTGTGGCAGGCACCCATGATACAATTTGCCCTCTAACAAGTTAAAAATAAGAGAAATGGAATATGTTAAGTTTAACGCAAACTACCTGTACATATCCAATACATTCCATTACCACTGATGAGAACATTGATGGCCAATTTTAAGATGTGTCCTAAAAAATATAAACTGAGTGGACATTTACCTCATCTGGAGAGAGAAAAATATCAGGGGACATTTACTAGACAATTTGACATAGTTATAAAAACTTTTGCATTCATTACAACATTGAACAAAGAAAGGACATTCCAGCACTGGAGATCCTCCATGTTGGCTATGGCTCAATTACAATAGCTGAGGTTTACCAGCTTCCTCTGGCCTATCTCACACCCATGCAGGCGGATCTCTTGAAAGCACTTTCAGTTACTCTCCACATAACAGCTCTCCACCTCAGAGATTCTTCTAGGGAAACTGTCTAATAATAAAAGTTTCAGGAACCATTACTGGCAAACACATTAGCTTAAGGAGAATCATGCTCTTGAAAAGTTACATTTTAAAAATGTCAGTGAGACTAAGTTATGTTTCAAGATGATGTAGGTTATTCTGTGGTGATAAAACACAGTATCATAACATCACCACAATATTTTTTCTCAGAGTTGATATTTTTAACGTTGGCTGCTAGAAAAGGAAGTCTCTGATCCTTATGTCACATGAGCTCATGATAGCAGAATCACCATTTTGTTGCATCATTTTTATAAATTTATGTATTCCTCAGTTTCTACAGTAGACAATAAAACAATTATTAAACTTTATACTTTTTCTTTTATGCTTTGGTCTGGAAGTGATATTATTTGGACTAGTCACATGTTCTTTATTGAAACAAATGGATCTGGAAAACAGTCTTCTACTGCTTTTAATTAGAGCATGCATTTTCTTCACTCAATATTACATTCTATGATCTTATCAGGTAAAGATTTATCTTCTACCTGTTTAAGTTGGACAATCCAAAATCCAAGTAAGGTTAGAATCAGATTATTTCTTTTTTATTCAGGTCACATATGGTCCTTTTGATCTCATCCTTAGTGATAAAGACCAATTTCCATCAGTTTATCAGATGGCCACCAAGGACAGCTCTCTGACTCATGGAATCATCTGCTTGTTGCTGCATTTTGGCTGGACATGGGTGGTGCTCTATGTATCTGATGATATGCAAGGGGAGCAGTTTCTTCAGGATGTAAAGGCAAAGATGATAGAAAAGGATATCTGTGTGGCCTTTACAGAAATGCTCCCTGCCACAAAGGGTCTCATTTTAGATCGTGACTTAAATGTTGTAAAGAGGATCAGAGTTTCATCTGCAAATGTGTATATAATACATGGTGATGGAGAGACTGTCTGGAACCAAGAAGCAGAAAAAGAATTCTATTTAATTTTGGGAAAGGTATGGATCTTGAGAAATCTTTGCTCCTCAGAGTGGGAAGATATTTTTACTTTTATGAAGCACATACCATACTTTTTCCATGGAAGCCTTTTATTTTCAAACCAGGAAAGGAAAATTTCTGGCTTTAAGCAATTTCTCAAGACAGTGAACCCTTCCCAATACCCAGAAGATTTTCACTTCTCAGTAAACTCTGGCTTATTTCTTTTGGATGCTCACTTGCTGGATCACTATGTGGCAAACTTGGAGACTGCCCTCCAAATTCTTCCCTAGAGTTTCTACCATCTGACTTGACCATGATGATCATATCTGACCCCAGCTATTTTATCTACCACACTGTGAATGTGGTGGCCCAAATTATTTATAAGATGCTTTTGCTTAAAATAGAAATGTGATCTCCAGAAGATGCAGAACAGCCTATTCTTCCCTGGCAGGTGAACACCCTTCACAAACACCTGACAAATTTTAGAGTTGTTTTTTTTTTTAAGTTTTTTTTTTTCCCCCATAGGACATGTACATTCATCAGAGAGAGACAGTGAGAGGGAAAGTGAGATAGGACACCCCTACCCCTGGAGGGTAATAGCCATACCACAATTCCTTCTACTCCATTCTCCTCCTGTGATTTTTGGCAAGCATGCACAAATGACCGGCATGTTTTCAAGCTTCCAGTTCTGTGACTCACACCATGGCCAATCATATGGGAGTCCACCTTAAACATGACACTACCTGCTGACTCCTGGAGGTTGTTTTTTTTTAATTATTATTTTTTTTTTTTAGCTTTTGTCACAGTGTGTGTGCACACACCTGAGAGAGAAAAAATATGATAAATCACCCCTGAGGAGATGGTGGTGCTGTAATCCTTTCGCCTCCATTCTTTTCTTGAGTTTTGGGCATGCATACACATGTGCCCAGCATGATTTTCAAGTCACTGTGCCCAGAACGTGAATCACAGTAGGTCATGTGGAAATCAGCCATCCTATCATAACACCTGTTGAGATATTTATTTATTTTATTTCTACAGCTATTGAGTATGTGTCCTCACCAGTGAGACAGAGAGAAATAGAGAAACAGAAAGTGAGAAATCACCACCCAGAGGGGATGGCCACTACAGAATCCCTTCTTTTCCACTCTCCTCTTGGCATTTTCAGCATGCACACACACGTGCACATCATGAGGTTTAAACGGCTGGGTCCAGGGTTCAAATTGTGGTCCACTACATGGAAGTCCAGTGATGTAACCATTCCACCATCTGCTGGTCTGCCAGGGTCCAGCCTCGGCAATGGAGGGTGGCTCATACACAGGAAGGCAATACGGGTGATCAGGAACAGAAATTAGACTGAGACCTCATTGCTCCTTAGCATGTTCTCAGCCAGCCACAGCCTGAGCCAGCTCCAGGCTGCTGCGCCGTGGCTATTAAAACGTGCGTATTTATTGAGGGAGGTTTAGGAAGTAAGGAGGGTGAGGGGTAGTAAAAAATTTACTCTAAGGAACAGGGTATACAAAGCATGGAAGCAATCATTATAAAACATGCTGTTTGTCTTGTCAGATCAGGTAAAATCAATCACAGTTCTCAGGATGAGGAAGTCCATTTGTCTGTTGTATCTTCTTCTTAGATCTTGATTACTGGGAAGGGTCTTTTGAAGAGGGGGCTTGCAGGAAGTTTAGTAACTTCAGGCCTGGGCCAGGGCGGTAACATTGCTGGTTGCAAAGACCTAGATAGAAATCTTGTCTTGCTAAGTAAAGACACAGTTAATATATGGACTATTTATACATTACAACAATAGAGGGTGAGTCTATGATCTTACATGGGAAAGGAAGATGATCTTGTAACTCAGGAGACAACACAGGATGTTTTATTAGCAGTTTTTCATAGTCAACAGCACATAGATGAGAAACTCTTTGTAGTTGAAAGCTACCTGTTGCTTTAGATAAGAGCTCCCAGCTAAAATGGTTAATCTTTCTGTGGAGCCCTCAGCTTTGTTTATTCTGTTGTCTCAGCCAGGTTTTTTCCTCTAATAAATCTGTGG
>NW_006203971.1:20703-24879 GCF_000334495.1 Tupaia belangeri chinensis
ATACAGATGCTGTGGCCTAATCCCTTTATGCAATACTCATGGTGAGGACAAAAATTAGTTCTACATACTATCCTAAAATGACTCATCAAAAGAACATTCTTTTAGAATTAACTGTACTTATAACTGTTTGCAAAAATCCTGGACAAAGGAACAGTGATCCAATTTTAAAAAATGAGACCACTTTTGAAACCTATAATCTCAGGGTTTTCTAGTTGGTTTATAAATAAATTTATATTTTAAATAAACACTAAATTATGGAGCCAGCATCTGGTATTATGGTTAAGGGTCTGGAATCCCACATGGTCAACTGTGGTTCAAGTCCTGGACTGGTGGTTTGCTTTCTTATTTTCCCTCTCTCTTGCTCTCTGTCTCTCTTCGGTCATTACATGTGCCCTATAGCAAACTTAAAAATAATAATAATGCTTAATAAAGTAAAATGAATAATTTTTAAAATAAACACTAAGTTTATAAATCTTATATAAAAATATCAAAATGGGACAAATACATTAGACAAATTTGTTAAACAAAAAAGTTAATACAATATAAATACATAAAAATAAACATCAGAAAGTTTCATTTTTTATCTTATTTCCACTTGTATTAACAATAACAACATTTCATTTGCACTTTGAACAAGTTTGACATTGACCGTTCAAGAAGCAAGTCCAAAAGTTAAGAGAAAAATATGTTTTATTAAAAATCTCTTTAATGAGGCCAGCATATTATGTGGTGAAGTCACTGGACTCAATCATGGCTCCAGTTCCAGACCTGGCAGTTTGCTTTCTCGCTTTCTCTCTCTCTCTCTCTCTCTCTCTCTCCCTCTCTCTCTCTCTCTGTCTCTCTTTCATGAGCACACATGACCTACAGCAAATTTAAAATAATAATGATAGAAAGTAATAAATAAATTATTCTCTTAGAAAATCTATTTTGTGGGTTGATCCCATGTCCTGGTGATTAAGGCAGCTAGATTTTACATGTCCCAAGTCCCAGACCTGGAAGCCTAAGAAACATTCCAGGCATGTGTGAATGCATGCAGGCCCAAAACCTAAAAAGGAGGGAGAAATGGAGAAGGGATTTCGGCCTGACCATTTCCCATGGGAAATGCTTTTTTCTCTTCTTTTCTCACTATTTCTCTGTCTCTCTGTAAGGATACATTTCCACTAGAAAAAATAGACAAAAAGCAAAAATACCTATTAGAAGTTAGAAGTTTTAATTTTATATTTTATCACAAATTGTTTATTGTATTGTCACATGACAATCACGCTCTTATCAAAAGATGTCCAAAATAGAGATAAAGAACAAAACATATTTGTTCCCTTTTTAAAAGCTTTACCGCATCTAAATAATATCCAAAAGTGCACATATTTAATGTACATATTTGGATAAACTTGAAGAAATGCATACCTTTAAAATATCACTATCACTACCACTACCAAAAATCTAAAGCGATCCATCTATATAATGATTTTTAAAAATTTTTTCTACAAGGAGCCGGCAAGTAATGTGGTGGTAAGGGCACTCATTTCTCATGATCGACCATGGTTAGAATCTTGGACTTTTCAACTTGCTTTCTCCCTTTCTCTCTCTCTGCCTCTTTTTGGTCAATATAAAATATTGATAATAATGAATAAAATAGAATAAATACTTCTGTAAAAATTATTTATGAGGTAAGGCATTGGCATTTTCCAGACAAAGATAAGAGAAGGGAGAAATCACCCCCCCCATAAAAAAATGGCCATAATGTAATCTGATCACTGGAACTCGTGACCAATGGAATTCCCTCCATTGGAAATTTTGGGCATGCACACATATCTGCTGTTTTTTTTGAAAAAAAAAAAGAGAATTTTATTATTATTTTTAAAAATTGATCAAGGAGAAAGAGAACGGTAAAGTCAGAAAGCAATTCATTAGGTGTAGGATTTGAACCATGATCAACCATGTGAGAGCCCATCACCTTATCACTGTTGCCACCTTGGCCCCACCCAGTGTGTTATGTAAGCCACAGGTACAGAACTCAAGTTGCCAGCTTGGCCATATGTGGTTTAGCAACCTTAACTACTCTGCCATCTCACCCCATATTGTGCCTTTTATGAATGACAAAGATTAGTCTCTAATTGGTTCAAACCAGATTTTATTAGTTTGGATTTTATGAGAGTCTGAGTACAAATCACACTCTGGAAAACATACTGGAATTTTTCTGATGAGTGACAACCACTCCTCCATTGTCTTTTTTTTAAGAGTTGATCTTACATAAGCCCCAACCTGCTGACCATTCAAACCTAATTAAGCCCCTACAGAAAAGTGAACATATAAATAGAAATGTTAAAATAGAAGGATTACTTTATAGATATGGACTGTCCACTCTACATTAAGTGCAGTTTTAATTTGTAAACCCTGTCTTTATTCCAACTTCATCCATTTCTGAAGAAAAGCCAACTGACAAACAGCATTGGGTACAACATGCTCCTGGATGAAGAAAGAAATATGATACAGTATGATAACCACAACCTCGTGAGATTTTCTAATCACAGTTGGTTGCTCATTAAAGTAGGAGACTTTATCTACAGGAATTCCCATGATCAAGGTTTGGTCATCAAACAAGAGATGATAAACTGGTTTGTTAATTTCAAAGAGGTACGATGTAATTTCAATATGAAATACATAGAGGTGGGTTCAGTAGATTGCATGGTACTTACATCACTGGGATTCCACATGACTGATTGTGGTTTGAGTCCTGGACCTGGTGACTTGAAACTCATGCTGGATGTGTGTGCCATTCTCTTGGGGGGGGTGGGTATGATATCTCACTTTTTCTTCTCACCATCTGTCTGTCTTTCTCTTTCTGGTGAGTACACAGAAAAACAAAATATCAAAATATATATGAGTTATCTGAACAGAGTCTTTAAATAAAATTGTGTGACTACTGTAACTCAGCCATAAATTTGATTTTTACAGGGTAGCAGGTGGCATCATTATGAAGGTTCTTGACTGTGACGTGGCAGACTATCATTTTAGTTTTGGATCCAGTGGCTTGAAAATCATGCCTGGCATGTGTGCATGTGTGTGAATGAATCTGTAGAGTAGAATGAACAAGAAGGGACTTTGTCATGGCTAGCTCCCTGAGGTTTAATTTTCTTATTCTCTCTTTGTCTCTGTCTCTCTCTTGTGAACATACATGACCTAAGCAAATTCTAAAGAAAACAAATTGAACTCTTGCCTCAATCAAAATACAAATGAACAAAACAAAATTTGCCTTTTACATTCAAATTGTACTATCTGATTTTGCTTATATACATGCTAAACTATAGTATTTCTATACTTCCAGTTTTTATAAGCTGATTTGGTTTCTTGCATTTGTTCAAGCAACAGTTCAATGAATGAAATCAATGAGGTGGTGGTTATGTACACACAGTTAAATATCTTTTAATAAGATAAAAATTTCGAGAATGTATTTTTCAATTTTTTAAATTATTTTTTAGAGAGACTTTTCCTGTAGGGCACATGCACTCACCACAGGGACAGACAGAGACAGAGAGGGCGAAAGTGAGAAATCATGCCCCAGGGGAATTGCCACACCATAATCTCTTCTCCATTCTCATTTTGGGATTTTGGACAAATGCATTCATGCACCAGGACTGAGTTTCAAGCCACCAGGTCTGAGACTCAAACATAGCTCAGCCATGTGGGAATCCAATGACATAGCCATTGCACAATATGCTGGTTCTAAGAAATGTGTTTTTACAAAATTTCATTCTGTGAATATCATAGATTACACTTACACAAACCTAGATGATATTTCACACAGCACATGGAATTGATATGGCCTATACTATTATGTTCTAGGAGTACTAACATATATGCAGTTTATTAATGACTAAAATGTCTTATGTTTTTATGGTGCACATGACCTTTTCATATGTATGTATATGTGTATAAAAAAAATTATCTATATATCCTGAAACCTTTTGTCACTAGTAAACAAAGTCCTTCTTAAAACTTGGTGTAATGTAAAGACAAGTAGATTATAGATTAAGATACCATTCATGTTTTTGTAGATACCATTCACATTTTCTCTTGACATTTTGCATACAGTTCTTGTTTTATTAAAAATTATTTATTTTCTTTATTACTTATTATTTTTATTCTTCAATTTGACCAGAGAGAGGGAGAGAGAGA
>NW_006203971.1:24952-26539 GCF_000334495.1 Tupaia belangeri chinensis
TATATGAAAAGCAGTGCTCAACTAGTGTCAGAAGCCCAGAAATGAAATAACCACACTCTCATCATTTATGTGTTGTCCCATTCATTTTAAGTTAACTTTTTATTGTGTTCATATAATAATATTGAATATTTTAAAATCCAGAATCTAATATTTTCTACCCAACCAGATATGAGAATATAGTATAAATATTAATGAGAGAACACACCTTTTCAGTCTTTATCATGTAAAAACCTGCATTGAAGTGGTTTTAGATGAAGTAATTGCATAGGAGCAGAAAATAACACCATGGACATTTTTAGCAATGTATGAGATAAAGTACTAAGGAACCCTGGAAATATTTGATAAATAATACATAAAGGGAACCCACAGGTAGTGAGGTGGTTAAAGCACTGTTCTCTCACACGGTCAATTGCTGCTCAAGTCCAAAAAATGATGACTTGTTTTCTCACTATTACTTTCTCTCTGCCATTTTCTGATCAAATTATAAAGAAATAATAATAAATAAAATTAAATAACATTATTTTTTTTAAAAAACATAATAATTCATAAAGAAGAAAGCTAAGTATACTAGTTTTTAATTAGAAGGCTAGTTAGGGGAGCCAGCAGGTTGTATAGTGGGTAAGGGTCTGGAATCCCACATGGCTGACTGCAGTTTGAATCCTGGAACCTAGAGGCCTGAAACTCATGTCAAGCACATGTGTGTGTGTATGCCAAAAATTCTGAGAGGAGAATGGAGAGGGTACTGTAGTGTAGCAATCCCCCAGAGGTGATTTTTCTTTTTCTGTCTGTCCCTCTCTCTGGCAAGCACATGGACCCTATAGCCAAAATCTCTGTCTGAAAAAATAAATAGAAGCCTAGTTAATATCTAAAGGATAAACAGTAATGAACTATTAAATGCCAGTTTTCTCTAAAATAGAGAGAAATAGTGACATGTATTCAAAACAGCTCATAGTGTACATGATTATGACTAATGATTTTCTTTTCGGATCAGACTCCTGAGTCTGTGTGTAGTCACAGTTGTGTTCCTGAATTCCAGAAAATTCCCCAAGGAAGACCTGTTTGCTGCTTTATTTGTGCTTCTTGTCCAGAGTCAGCTATTTCAAATCAAACAAGTATGAAATATATAACTATACTATCAGTCCCTACTATTGCTCAATAAAAATTAAACTATCACTACTAGAAATAAAACATAGGGGCCTGTATGTGGCATGGTGGCTAAGGCCTAGTCCTATGTGGCCAACCTCAGTTCAATTCCCAACCCAGAACCTTGAAACTCATGCCAGGTGCATGGACATTTTTGCTGAACATCCTTCTAGAAGAGACAGTGGCATGGCCATACCACTCAAGGGTGATTTTTCACTTACTTTCTATCTTTCTGTCTCTCTGGTGAGCAGACATGCTTTATAGCAAAAATGTTTTTAAAAAGTAATTAATAAATGAAACACAGAACACCACAGTTCTTAATTAATATAATTGTTTTCCTATATTTATTTTATAAACAATTTCCTACCCTATTATATGTAAGCTATTTCCTGTCTATGTTCATTCTATTAGGCTAAACTCTGAAACTATTTCCAATGAACACCC
>NW_006203971.1:26708-30490 GCF_000334495.1 Tupaia belangeri chinensis
TATATATATATATAAACACGGTAAATATATGTGAATACCCGATATAGTGTGTGTGCAAGAGTAGAGGCTGAAGAACGAAATTCAGAAGAAAAATAGAGAGGCATAGCATGAATGTGACAAAGAAATGTGGTATTATCTGTTGAAGATAATTTTATAGTTTTATGAACTGGTCTAGGGAGAAATGCTTACATGTTGGAATATTCACTTTGTAAGGTAAGTAATGTGATTGAATGTATAAGATAAATTAAAATAAATAAAATATCTTAAGTTAGAAAAAGTAAATATGTATATTCAGGTTAAAACATGCCAAGAAAAAATTTTATCTTTTATGAAAGAATAGCAAAAGCATATGTGTGTTAAACAAGGAATTAAAATAGAGGTACAGGGCTAGCCCATGGAATGGTAGTAAATGTGGCTGAATCCCACATGCCCTTAATTGTGACTTGAGTCCCAAATCAGATGACTTAGAAAACACACAAAGTGTTTGTGCATTGTCCAAAGTCCTGATATGAGGAAAAAATGGTGTAGAGGTTATTGTGGCATGACCATTTCATGGAGGTGGTGCTGTCTCACTTCCTTGCTCTCTCTGTTTCTCTCTCTAGTGAATCCATGTTCTCCCTGGCAATAGGGGCTAGCAAGTGGCATGTTTATTTAGACGATGGACTCACACATAACTAATTATGGCACAAGTCCCAGACTTAGTAGCTCATTTTCTCACTTTCACTCTCTCTGTCTCTGTCTCTATCTGGTAAGCACACACACCCTACAAAAAATTTTTAAAATAATAGCGAGTGAAATTAAATAAAAAATACTTTAAAAAATTAAAAGAAAAAACAAAGAAAGAAATGGTTTGTGATCCAGAAGAATACATTCCTGTGTTTGTGGGTACCAAACTTGGCTCTGAGATGGGAGCCAGGAGTATCTGCTGACTCTAAAACTAGGAATAGGTACTGCAATGAAACAATGTTATTGACTATCACTAATTATTATCTTAAGAATTATTTAATTTTATTTATCATTATTATTTTTTAAATTTGCCAAAGGGCATGTACACTCACCGGAGAAGTAATTACGAGAAAGAAATAGAAAGGGAAATGAGAAACCAAGTTGTCAGGTTCAAGACTCAAAATACAGTCAGCCACTAGGAGTCTCATATCATCACCATCTTGCCACCTGATGGCCTCCACTCTAATTCACTGAGAATATACTGGGTTGCTGGAAAATCCATGACATATTTTACATTTATTTCTATGCAAAAATGCAACATGACTTTTATGACAACCCAATGCTATTGCTTCAGTTTTACAAAATAAATAAATGTTCAAAATATTGGGAAATTAAGAAAAACCCTTCCTGTTTTTGTAAATAATAATAATAACGACAATTGAAACACAGTCATGCCTATTAATTTTCACAAGCTCTGTGAAGATTTTCCTGGTACATAACAATAGGGGTGAATATTTGCAACAGATACCTTATAATGTATAAAGGCAAACTTATTACTAGCCACATAAAAAAATCAACAAATCATAATTTTAGATGTATATAACTGGATACATCAAAAATACCCCATCCTGCTATCATATACTTAAAATAAAAATTTCACAAAAAATTGATACATAGGAGCAATAAAATTCCATTCAAGAATCAAATGTTTTATATTGAAACACTCCAATATTTACATAGGAGTGTTTATGATAGTATTTACAGAAAAATCAAGAAGTACAAAAAGAAAAGTCTGTACACAAAGTGACATGTTATATACAAGAAAAAAACAATAGAAATTAGATTTGAGGGAAAACTATTAAGTGATTTTTGTCTTAATACAGATAAGAAAACTATTTATTACTATTGTGATCAATAAGTATAATAAGCCATGGAAATATAAGGTTTATCAAAAGGAAAACTCAGAAGAGAGTAGAGAAGAGATCTGGAATAAATTCTCATCCTTGATAACATCATGGAGAGCCACAAGATGGGCCAACCAAGATCCTCATCTGCTTAAGACCCAGTTCCAAATCACTTTGTTTTTATCTACAGATGAAAAAAGTTCTCCCAGTGTCATGAACAAGGGCTCTTAATTTGGTGTATCTTGGTATTACCTCTGGGGCTTAATCTGTGCAAAATTACACAAAAGTGACAATTAGCTTCAACATGACAAACAATTAGTGAAACTGAATTGTTGGACCTTTGCTTTTTCACCAGATGCAAAGCAGTGTATCCAATGCCCAGCTCGAGAGTATCCAAACAGTGAGAGAACTCACTGCCTTCCCAAGTCTGTGACGTTCCTGGCTTTTGAGGATGCTTTGGGGACTGCCATGGCCAGCATGGCTCTGTGCTTCTTTGTTCTCACAGCTGTAGTTTTGGGGATCTTTGTGAAGCTCCAAAACACTCCCACTGTCAAGGCCAACAACCAGCCTCTAAGCTTTATTCTGCTCATCTTCCTCCTGCCATGCTTCCTCTGCTCCTTGCTCTTCATTGGTCATCCTAATGCAGTCACCTGTGTCCTCCAATAAGTCACATTTGGTCTTGTGTTCACTGTGACTGTTTCCACTGTTTTGGCCAAAACCATTACTATGATTCTGGCATTCGAAGTCATGAAGCCTGGAAGGACAATGAGGTGCTTGCTGCTCTCAGGGGCTTATAACTCCATCATTCCCATTTGTTCCCTGATCCAAATGATTATCTGTGCAATCTGGTTGGGAACCTCTCTTCCCTTCATTGACACAGACTCACACTCTGAGCCCAGAAACCTCATCATCATGTGCAATAAGAACTCAGTCACTGCCTTTGACTGTGTCCTGGGCTACCTGGGCTTCTTGGCTCTGGGGAGCTTCACCATGGCTTTCCTGGCCAGGAACCTGCCTGACACATTCAATGAATTCAAGGTCCTCACATTCAGCATTCTGGTGTTCTGCAGTGTCTGGGTCACATTTGTCCCTGTCTATCACAGCACCAAGGGGAAGTTCATGGTGGCCGTGGAGGTCTTCTCCATCTTGGCCTCCAGTGCAGGGCTCCTAGGCTGCATCTTTGTGCACAAGTGCTACATTATTCTGATAAGGCCTGATGAGAACTCCTGGAAAGCTTTAAAAAATAGAAGGGGTTCCAAATAAAACAGACATTCTAAGGTTTTATCTCATAAGCCTGTATCACAATTTTAGGGTTTGAACCAAAAATGCACTCTGATTTTATATCCTCATATGATGAAAAAGCTAAAAATGACTGACTTCTTAAATTCATTTTTTAAAACAGTCATTGTGTATACCAATCTTTAACAGATATTAAACCTGCAATTATGAGGCCTTCAGGTGGCGTGGTGGTTAAGTGTGCTGGACTCACACATGGCTGACTATAGTTCGAGTCCCGGACCTGGCGTCTTCTTTCTCACTTTCCTTATCTCACTCTGTCCCTATATAGTCAAATTTAAATAAATATATAAAGTTAAATAAAATAATTATTTTAAAAAATCCTGCAATTATGAATGGTATCTGAGCTTAATGATCATTTTTACATTATAGGTATTGACTAAATTTTATGAACTATTATTTGTTGTGTTCTCCTAGAAAGCTTTTTACTTTTGTGTAGTTCAGAAATAATGTCTTTATTTCTATATCTGATTTATTGATTGTATCTTTTCTCTCTTTTTTAAGATCTATCTAATGTTCTAGAAGTTTCTTGATGTGGTATTTTCTGTTGAAGATATTTTGTAGTTTTATCAACTGTACTAGGGAGAAATGTTCAGCTGTTGAAATATCCACTTTGTAAGACAAATAATAATGTGA
>NW_006203971.1:30538-32765 GCF_000334495.1 Tupaia belangeri chinensis
AAAACCCTTTTTTAAAAGAGAAAAAAAAAAAAAAAAAAAAAAAGCCTAGCTAGTTCTTATACTGGTTCTCTGAATAGTTTTTAATATCTCATATTTATATTTATTCTAATCTCTTTTTTTTTGGAGAGGTTTTTGCTATAGGGTGTGTGCACACACCAGAGAGACAGACAGAGACAGAACCAAGGGGGGATGACCACGCTGCAATCCCTCTCCTCCATTCTCCTCTTGGGATCTTGGGCAAGCACGCACATGTAATCGGTGTGAGCTTAAGACACTGGGTCTGGAACTCAAACTGGAATCAGTTACGTGGAAGTCTAGAAATGTATCCATTATGCTATATGCTGGTTTCCATTCTAATCTTTTTTTAGATACATTTTTTCTATAGGGCACATGTTCTCATAGGAAAGACAGAGAGATAGAGAGACAGAAAGTGAGTAGTCGCTCCTTAGCAGAAATGACCATGCTGCAATTCCATCTCCTCCATGCTTCTCTAGAGATTTGAGGTGTGAATGTACATGCACCCAGCTTGAGGTTTTTTTTTTTGCTTTTTTTTTTGGAGAGATTTTCACTGTAGGGCGTGTGCGCTCACCAGACAGACAGAGAGAGACATAGAGACAGAAAGCGAGAAATCACCCCCCAGGGGGGATGGTCACGCTGCAATCCCTTCTCCTCCATTCTCCTCTCTGGATCTTGGGCACGCACGCACACGCGCCCGGCGTGAGTTTTAAGCCACCGGGTCCAGGATGTGAACCGCGGTCGACTACGTAGGAGTCCAGCGACATAGCCATTACACTAACTGCTGGTTCCCACCCAGCTTGAGGTTTAAGATGCTGGGTCAGGGACTCAAACCATGCTTGACTATGTAGGAGTCCAGTAACAAAACCATTACACCATATGCTGGTCCTTCATTCCAATCTGCATATCTTAGTAGCTGCCAGCTGGAGTTTCTGATTTTTGGAGTATCTTGAATGTATTAAATTGTGTTGATATGATGTCTCCTACTTTATTTTTAATTTTTCCATGCCAGAAAATTTTATTATGCCCTTTTTATCATTTAAATTTACAAACACGCTAAACATTTTACCTAAATGTGTAGAAACTGCCTAGAGATACAAACCAGAATGCAATCACATGAAAAGAACAAAAGATATTCATTAAAAGAAATGTATTGGAAGTTGGGCCTTCAGGAGAAGGTTCCACATGGCTCCAATGAACTAGATTTTTAAGGGAATGAAGATTTTGTAGTGATAATTCAGCCTCCAACAAACAAGCTAGCGTGATCACAACAGAACAGCAAAGAGATTCTAGATCACCTCTGTCTGCTTGCTCCTGATCATTAAGGCTGAACATCAAGAATTTGAAATCTTGGGAACCAGCAGTTAGCGTAATGGCTATGTCACTGGACTCCCACATAGTCGACCACGGTTCTCGTCCCGGACCCGGTGGCTTAAAACTCACGCCAGACGTGTGTGCATACGTGCCCAAGATCCCAAGAGGAGAATGGAGGAGAAGGGATTGTGGTGTGGCCATTCCCCCTGGGGAGGTGATTTCTCACTTTCTGTCTCTATGTCTCTCTATGTCTGTCTGGCAAGCGCACGCGCCCTATAGCGAAAACCTCTCAAGGAATAAAAGGAAAAAAAAGAATTTGGAAGAAACACAACATCCATCAGATGACAAGAAATCACCGCCGGATCACGAGAAATATGGGAAATTGAGAAAATACCTCTCCTCCAAGGGAAAAGAGTAACTCTTCTTCATCTACAAGCAGTTTGGTGAAAATCATGGAAATGTCTGATAAGGAATTCAGATCATTCATAGTGTCTAAGCTAACAGAGATGGAAGAGAAGAGAGATAATGAACTGCTAAAGAGAAAGGAGAAAGAAGTTGACGAGTTCCAGGAGATGAGGAAATTCCTGCAAGATCTAAAAGAGGAATTACACACTTTACAAAAGACTCAAACAGAACTGCTAGAGATGAAGTCTATAATACAAGTAAAAATCTCCCTTGAAAGTATTAAAAGCAGACTAGACCATACAGAAAATAGAATCTCAGATGTAGAGGAGAAAATGACTGGCCTAGAAAAATACACCATGAAGACTGAGAAAATGGCACAAAAATTTGAGAATAATATGCGAGAAGTGCTGGATACCATCAAACGTCCAAATATCCGGATAATTGGCATTCCAGAAGGTGAGGAAACCCATAAGGGCATTGATAATCTATTCCA
>NW_006203971.1:36751-38854 GCF_000334495.1 Tupaia belangeri chinensis
ATTAAAAAGTAAATATAGAGAGTGAAAAAAAGCAATTGGTACCAAATAGGTATAGAGTCATAATGACTTTTACCTTATTTGCAACTGGGTGAATCTACTAATCTCTATTAAAGTCACAAGTTCATATTATGTGGTCTGCAGCCCTACTTTGTTTTGTGAGTACTGCTAAAGGTAACATATTTCCAGAATCTTTATGGCTTTCACTGTGATTGTTCTATAGGTAAATAAAATGTGTAATGATCAAATCAGGTTAATTGGTACATACACCATTTCAAATATTTGTGATTATTGTTGGAAACATTAAAAATTGTTTTACTAGGGTCAGCAGGTTGTGTAATGTTAAGATCCTGGACTACCAAATGGTCTACTTCATTTAAATCTCAGACATGGTGGCTTGAAACTCACATTAGGCCCTTGTGCGTGCATACCCAAGGTCTTGAGAGGAGAATGGAGGAGAAGGCATTGTGGGATGGACATCTTCCTGGAGTGTGATTTCTCACTCTCTGTCTCTTTACAGTAAGTGCATACACGTTTTAGCAAACATTTATTTTAAAAATTGTTTTACTTTTGAGATATACAGCAAATTATTGTTAACTACATTCACGCTATTATGCAATGAAATACTAGACACATTCCTGTAATTTTGTACCTTTGACCAACCTCTCCATTATTCCTATCCCTTGACCACTATTTCTTTTTTTTTTTTTTTGGTCTTTAATTTTTTTGTGATAGGGCATGTACACTGGCCAGAGAGAGACAGACACAGAGAGGGGGAAAGTGACAAATCATCTTCCAGAAAGGATGGCCATGCCACATGAGACTGATATAATTTTCAAGCTGCCAGGTCTGTGACTCAAACTGCAGTTGGTCTTGTAGAATTTTAATGCATTATCTACTACACTACCTGCTGGGTCAGTGACCCACTAATTTTTACTAGACCCATCCTAGTAAAAAATATAAGCAACACTTGTAATATTTATCTTTGTGTGCCTGGCATTGCAGTTGTAGAGGAAATAATACTAACCCTAAGTGGACAAACACAGCAAACAAAGAAAAGCTATAGGAATTGCACTACCAGCCTTTAATTACACCTCAAATCTATATGAACAAACATGGCATGGGAATGACCAAAACAAAACAAACAGACACATCCACATTAACAGAAGGAAGAAAGCAATTAAAAATAACTGCACTTTTACACTCAACTGATTTTCAATAATGATGTCAAGGACAGACACTGGAGACAGAACAGTACTTTAATAAATGGTACTGGAGATAGTGAATATTTATATAAGAAAAACAGACTGATTTTAAATGTAAGACTCAAAACAAAAATACAGGAAAAAAGTAGGAAAGTTGCCTCAGGTATTGTTATGAGCATAGATTTGTTGAAGAAGATCTGAAAATCAGAGGCAACAAAAGCACAAAGAGACAACTGGGATTATAGCAAACACCAATAAAATAATCTGCACAACAAGTAATCGATAGGATGAAGAGACATCCTGCAGGAGAGGTTAAAAGTATTTTCAATCTGTTCATCTAATGAAGGATTAGTATGCAGGGTACATAAGAAACTCAATAATTTCCACAGAAATTCCCCCCCCAAAAAAAACCAAACAAACAAAGCAAGATAAAAACCCCTGTTTATAAAATTAAATCAAGACATCAATAAATACTTCTAAAGAGACATATAATGGCCAAGTATGTAAAAAAATAGTTAATATCACTAATTACCAACAAAATATAAATCAAAGCTACAATGAGGTTTCACTTTACCCCAGTTAGAATGACCATTTTCTAAAAGACAAAAAATAACAAATGAGCTGGATCATGGTGGAGTAATAAAACATGACACACTGCAAAATTACCCCACATGGGAAGATTTAGAGTTCACATCTGGAGGCCTACCTGAGTGTGCCAGGCATACAAGTACCCATAATCTGGGGCTTGGCTGAGTCTAGGAGTAAATAAGTTATTGAGAAACTGTTGGGAGTGCCTGTTTCTCTGTCCATGGATCTCTCTCTCCCTCTCTTTGTCTTTTTTACTCATGAAAAGAATAAACTTTAAAATATTTTTTATTGGGAATGAGGTTTGCCATAAGGT
>NW_006203971.1:39037-40321 GCF_000334495.1 Tupaia belangeri chinensis
TTCCAGCGTATTAACCACCACATCAGCTGCTGGCAACTTTGAAAGAATTTTTTTAAGAATTCTGGGCCAGCAGGTGGCATAGCGCATAAGCTGCTGGATCCTGCATGGCCAATTGCATGATTCAAGTCCCAGACTGTATGGCTCAAAAAGTATGCCAGCCATGTATGTAGGTGTGTATGCTTACCCAAAATCTTGAGAAGACAATAGAGGAAAATAGATTGTGCTTTCTCATTTTCTCTCTTTTTCTCAGGGTCTCTCCAATGGCATGCTCACATATAGCACAATCTGAAAACAAAACCTGAATAGGTGCATTTCCAGTCAATAGTATGAACAGTGTCTGTAATGAATTTTGTCAATAGTATGAACAGTGTCTGTAATGAAAGACTACCCAGGAAGTTCCCTGAGGGTGTCTTGATTATGACCACTGTTTCTCCTTCTGCCATGGCTGTGGAGGAGTGGGGTTGTGCCCCATTAAAGGTCACCAAAGTCCTGGGAGGTCATGGAGGCCTGGATAGGATGTCTGAGCTGGATGTGATCAAGCAAGTGTTTCCATTATTGAGTGGGTCTCACAATTCCCTAGGTCTCCTTCTGGAGGCTTGACCAGCCTATGGCATAAAAAGAAGGCCTGGCAGAAAAAGACAGCATTTCTGAGCTGGCCTGGTCCTGGGCTTGGACATAGTTCCTGGAATATTTTCTTTATTTTATTTCATTCTTTCTTATTTTCCTTGTCATGTATTTTGTAATTATCTTCAGTCTAATGATGAGATGATTTACAAATCTTTGCTGATGGTATTCTTCTCTCTTTAATCCTTCTAATAACTTGTCAAAAAGCACCATTACCAATTACACATATACAGTAATTCTACAGTTTTTATGTGGTTTTATTTTCTTTTTTTGAGATTGTTCAAACAAAATTTACTTAATATTGATTAACTACAAAATTTCATATGCAACACATGGCCACTATTACAGGATTTGGCCTTCTAGAGAAATATGTAAACAGGCATTCTATTAAGATTCTGCCTTCTTAGAAAGGTGAGAAATGACCCAAACTCCCAACCCAGAAAAAAATTATCTAAATTATCATATTCTTTAAAAAGTTCCAACAGGTTCTTAATACAAGAGTGATTTACAAACTCAGCTTTTTTCCTTAACATTTTTCTATGAAGTCTCATTTTTGACCAAAAGAAGACACAGGTTTCTCATTAAACTTTGTTTTAATGGGTCTCAAAATTCTGTGACAGATTTTTGGTCAAGTTGTTTCCATTAAAAAGTACTGATTTT
>NW_006203971.1:44063-50301 GCF_000334495.1 Tupaia belangeri chinensis
CATGCAGTGTGAATTTACTTTGATATTTTTGAGATAAAATTTATTTTTACTGGTAACATATAAAATGAATAAATGTAAAGGCAAACAATAGAATAAAAAAGTTTGTAAGTTTGTTCTTTTTTCTTTTTTTAAAGTTTTGCCATAGAGCATGTTCACTAACCAAAGAAAGACTGAGGTAGTGAGAAATCACACAGTAGGTGTGATGATCAAGCCATAGTTCCTTCTCCTCCATTCTCCTCTCAGGATTATGAGCACACACACATACCACTATGATTTTCAAGCCACCAGCTCTGCAATTCAAACCACAGTCATCCATATGGGAGTCCACTGCCTTGACCAACATGCAAACTGCTGGACCCTCAAGTTAATTCATTCTGGAGGAAAAAAGTCTTCTACCTAATAAAGGCTAGCCTTTATAATGTAAACAGAATTCCCAAATTCACCAAAATAAAACCCTCCTATCCAGTCAAGACTAGTATCCAGAATATAAACAGAATCCCCACATTCACCAGGGGAAAACAAAAAATAGACTTAAAGGGATAAAGCCATGAGCAGACACTTTACCAGAGATAAGATACAGATGTCATAAAAGCATAATATGCTTTATTTTTCATCAACTATTTATGAAATGTACATTAAAGCAATGAGTTATCAATACACAACTATCAGAGTGCTTAAAGTTTAAAAAATGAAATAAAGTCAATTCAGGAAAGAAACTGAAGAAATGATCACTCATCCATTGATGATGAGAATGGAAAATGATATAGCTTTTTTTTGAATTTTTTTTTTTTTGAAATGCTTTTGCTTTAGGGCATGTGCGCTCACAGACAGAGAGATAGAAAGCGAGAAATCACCCCCCAGGGGGGATGGCCATGCCACAATCCCTTCTCCTCCATTCTCCTCTTGGGATCTTGGGTATGCCCACACATGTGCCTGGCTTGAGTTTAAGCCGCTTGGTTCAGGACTCGAACCATGGTTGACTATATGGGAGTTCAGCAACATAGCCATTATGCTAACTGCTGGTCCCAAAATGATATCGCTCTTTTGGAGAACAGTTAGGCAGTTTCTTTCTTTTATAAATTAGCTATATAGCGCATAGGCTTACCAGTGATAGAAACAGAGAGGGAAAGCAAGGAGGTACCCCCATGACAATGGTCACACCACAATCCATTCTTCATCTCTCCCTCCTTTTGGGGTTATAAGCATGCACATACCTGTACTTGGCATGGTTTTTAAGATGCTAAGACTGGGACTTGAACCATGCAGCCAGTCATGTGGATCCAGCAGCTTTAACCACAATGTCACCAGCTGCCACCAGCTAGGCAGTTTCTAATAAAATTGATATTCCTTGACTACGTGAATGCTCAGACAGTGTAGTGTATCTGCACCATGCAAGATTACTCAACAGGAATAAAGTTAACCAATTACAGGACTATTTGAATGGCTCTCCAGAAAATGATGTGAGTTGGAAAGTCCAATCATAAAATATTAGGTAATCTGTGATCCCATCCATATCACATCTTTGGAATGACAAATTCATGGAAGTGGGGAAGAAAGTTGTGGTTGCAAATAATGATGGCTATAGTGGTGAGCAGGAGAAAAATGGAATGTTGTTACAGGACAGCAGGACATAAATTCTGTGATTAAAAGCATTTGTAATTTTACTAAGTAAATAGGGAAATAAACCTACATATGGAACAAAATACCAAAAAATAAACACACACACACACACACAAACAGAAATATATCCAGGGAAGTACTAATAAAAATGGTAAGATGCATATAGGTGGGTAGATTAATTATATTCTTGTCAACATTGCAGTTAAGATATATTCACATATTTGTGCTTTACTGTACATTTATACAAGAAACTTTATACAAGAAAATCGAGTAAGAAGAGGTTTTTGGCAGCCCTTCCTACAAGGCCATCCCTGGGCCTACACTTTCCTGGCTTGTCTGACATCTTGAAATAACCCTGTGTGTTTGCTCTTCTTTTACCTTAGTATTCACAGGAGAAAACTGTAGCTCACAGAGTGAAGTGACCTTCCTAAAACATAGCTAGCAAGTAGCCAAGGTGGCACAGTAGGGGAGGGAGCACTTCCCTTTGGAATTGCAGGCCCAGGGTTTGTTGGGAGGTGAGTAACTTTGGGTGGGTGCACAGGAAGTAGATAATGTAAAAGGGTTGCCCTTCTGGAAGGCTCCAGGTCATCTTCTCGGTTCCAGCATGTGCCTACCTTGAAGGTTCCCACCTGCATGTCATCCAGAATCCTGGCTAATGCACTGCCCCACTAGGGTGAGATGATGGATGGATGGTTAACTCAATATGATCCTCAGCCACATGCAAACACTAGTACTTATAACATGAAGTGAAAACAATGCAAAGTATATTCAAACATATTCCTACAAAAATATGAAAACTGATTTTGTATCTCATCAAGGATAGGGTAAGTGGTGGGGTGAAGGAGGGGAGGAGACTGAGACTGCTTGGGGTAAATCTTGAGTTACTGTAGAAGGAGAGCCCTGGGAGGAGCCCTGAGACTCTTCAGGTCAGTATATGGACAGAAGCCTCCCCAGACATCTCCGGGCCCAGGTTGTAAACACTCCTCCACTCAGCACTTACTTAAGCCAGCTCAACCCCTTTATTAGCTGCATGGGTAACTGTCCCTCACCAGACAGAGGGAGGAGGGGTCCTCACTGATCAAGTCTCCTGGAGCCATCAGTTAATGGCAATGAGGCCAGGAAGCACCAGAGCCCTCTCTGATCTTGTCACTCTTTCTGCCCAGTTGACCTTCTGATCCTGAATTAGGCAAATAGCCATACCCTCACAGACCACAGTTCTGCGATGAAAACAGATGACATCCCAGAGCTCAGGGTTAAGGTGAAACAGACATATGGACCCTGCTCCAACACTCCCCTTACTGCCCTGCCAGCCATGACCTGAGGTGTTGTCCCAATGAGCCATCAGGCCTCTACTTCATTAACAACCTATTCTTGCCCAGAGCATGTTCACCCCACATGTCCTCACATTCTCCCCAGCCAAAGAGAGGAGCGTGGGATATTTTTGGTGGGACTAGGATTGTGGTCAACCCTAAAGTTCCCCATGTTACCTTTACATTCTTTCTCACAACTGGTCAGGAGATTCAGTGGTGAAGGCTGAGCAAATTTCTGCAGAATTAGGAAAGGTTCTCACTCTGGAATTTTCTGAGCCCAAATCCTTGGAAGGTGAGATGTAGCAAAACATCTGGCTCTCTCAAAGGACTCCAGCTAAGGGAGTTAAGTAGGGGATGTTTCTGGAATGTAGGTGCCTAGTCACCTGGATTCCAAGTTCTTTTGGTATTTAGTGTCAGTGAAATGAGGCCACTTCCTGTGGTCTTTTTTTTTCTGTGCTACTCAGATTCTATTTTCCCTAGGTCCCCCCAGGCCATTAACTTCTCACACTCATTCCATGCTGAATCCACAACTGAACACACCTATACCATGTCTGAGGGCCCACCCACAGACACAGGGAAGGTGCCCAGCTCTGAGGAAAAAGAACTGGAATTACTGCTGGATCCTCCTTGCTTTCAGGGCTGTGGCCTGGACATGCCATTTTGCCTCACAGGGGCTCCCCTTTATCTCACTTGCACAATGAAGACTGTTTAAGCCTCTGCTTTTAGGGATGTCACCAGGTATATGTACCTCTAATACCTATATAATTGATGGGCTAGTGCCACATGTAACAAATGCACAAACTTAGATATGGAAGTATTACACAATGGGGTGGGAGGTAGCATTAAATACAACTTCAAACAGCCTGAATTCTGATCTGTAATATACAAAAAGTCATTTTTCCATTGTTCCTCTTCACTTTACTTTTTTTTTTTTTTTTCCCTTATTGGGTGCGTGCGCTCGCAAGAAAGACAGAGACAGAAATCCCCCCCAGAGGGTGTGGCCACGCTGCAATCCCTTTCTCCTCCATTCACCTCTTGGGATCTTGGGCATGCACGCACACGCGCCCAACATGAGTTTAAGCCATTGGGTCCAGTACCCAAAATGTGGGTGAATACATGGGAGTCCAGCAACATAGCCATTACGCCAACTGCTGGTCCCTTGACTTTACTTCCTAATCTGCACCAAAGGAAGGTTGGAATTAACTGAAATTCAGATACTGACTCTCTGACATAGAACTTATCAGTGTTTCCCATTATATTTAGACATAAAGGGGCTAACAGGTGGCATGATGGTTAAAATGCTAGTCTCACACATGGCCAATTGTGGTTCAAGTCCTGGAACTGGCAACTTGTTTTCTTACTCTATTCTCCTCCCCTTCTCTTTTTGGTCAAATTGAAGAATAATAATAACCAAAATTGAATACATTTTTTTTTAGAATTACAGCCTAGTTCCTCATATTGGTCTATGGAATTATGGGTTTCCTAGAAACCCATAATTGCACCCAGTGATTACTGCTTGTTGATAGATTCTAGTGTAATGACCTCCTCTCTGATTTGAACTGCCTGTAGTTACTGGATTCTAGACCAAAAAAAAAAAAATTTAAGAATTAAAAATGTTAAAAAGAATATGAGAATGCTCCTACCAAGAAGGTGTTATGTTTGTGATTTCTGTCTGGCTCCCTGTCTCCTGTGTTTATCCTGTCAATCCCATCCCTGAATATTGGAAATCAAATTCAAAATTTCAGTTGCTTGGAGCCAGCCAGCAGTTCTGGACACCAGGTGGACTGAGGCTGGAGGCCTGACCCTTCCAATTCTTCAGACATCTCCACCATTCCTCCTCCTGGGAACCCAGATTGTTTGTCTGGGACTTTAAGGCAAACTCCCACCCCACCCCACCCCACCTGCAATCCTGATCGAGACAGCCAGCAGTTCTGGACACCAGGTGGACTGAGGCTGGAGGCCTGACCCTTCCAATTCTTCAGACATCTCCACCATTCCTCCTCCTGGGAACCCAGATTGTTTGTCTGGGACTTTAAGGCAAACTCCCACCCCACCCCACCCGCAATCCGGATCGAGCTGGCCAGCAGTTCCAGAAACCAGGCAGCTGAGACTCTAGGCCCGACCAACCTGGTCCTGTCACTCATCCTCTGACCCTTTCCCACTAGCCTTTGGACTCTTTGAATTTTGGTGATTTGAATAGCGTGTGATGCACATTGCACGCCACTTGATTACCTTCTTTCATTTTGTTTTTCTTTGTTCTTGGGGTATTGCATATTATGGTCAGTTGAAGGCTCACCACTCCTTAGAAACTGGGAGGGTGTTGGTCCATACAGGGCTAGTGGCAACAGTTAATGGTAATTTTGAGCAACAGGTAGGCTAACCATAAAAGAAATCATCGATTTTCTAATCCTGTACAACTTTTAACACTCAGAGATACCTTAAATAAGTTAGGAAGAAACATACAAATTACCTGATGACTAGGAACAATCGCAGAGGCTCAAGAAATATGAGCAACCAACAAAAGGCCTCTCCCTCAAGGGAAATCATCAAGCTTACATCACCCACAGTCAATACAATGGACATCGTGGACATGTCTGATAAGGAATTAAGAATATTAGTAGTGATCAAACAAACTTAGATGGAAGAGAAAAGAGACAAAGAGCTCCAGGAGATGAGGAAGTCCTTTCATGACTTGACAGAAGAAATGGATACCTTAAACAAGAACCAGATGGAACTTCTAGGATTGAAGAATGTAATACAGGAAATCAAAACCTCCCTTGAAAGTACTAAAAAGTAGGTTAGACCAGGCAGAAGATTGAATCTCTAACGTAGAAGACAAAACATCTGACCTAGAAAAAAGTATCAAGAAGATTGAGAAAACAACCATGAAAAATGAGGATAATCTATGAGGAATACTAGATACCATCAAGTGCCCCAACATCCGGATAATTGGTATTCGAGAAGAGGAAGAAAATAAGGGCCTGCATAATTTATTCTATGAAATCCTGGAAGAAAACTTTCCAAATCTAGAAAGACATTCAAATATCTAGATCCAAGAAATAAATAGGACCCCAAGTAGAATCAACCCAAGAAGATCCTCTCCAAGGCACATCAAAGCCAGACTGGCAAAAACAACAGACAAAGACGAGATACTAAAGTTGGCAAAAGGGAAATGTCAAGTTACTTACAAAGGTCACTCCATCAGGCTAACATTGGATCTCTCGGTGGAAACAATGCAGGCAAGGAGAGAATGGGGAAACATAGTGAAAGTGTTGAGTGAAAAACAATTTCAACCAAGAATACTATAC
>NW_006203971.1:54992-56025 GCF_000334495.1 Tupaia belangeri chinensis
TGATGATGATGACATGTATAGTATTCTCAACTGGATTGGTCTGAGAAGTATTTCATGATGGGTAAAGTCTTTTTACAAGGAAAATGAGAAATAGTGATTGACTGTTTAAAAAAATAATTAGAATAATAATAATAATGATTGGGGAAAACATAGAAAAGATATTGAATGTTGAAGCAGGGAGAGTAATGTCTCTGTATTGACTGACATGCATGGCATTCCCTTTTGAAAAAGCAATGTAATATACTGTAAAGTCATATGTAATCCAATGTAATATAAAGATTATGATGATAATAAAAATTAAAAAAAAGAAATAAAAAAAAGAAAAAAGTAAAAAATAAAAAAATTTCAGTTGCTTTATGGTAAGCTCCACTGACAAAGAATTAACAGAAGGACCAAGCCAATAAACAAGAATGTATTCTCCATTCCAAACAAACCTGCCAATAACTCATGATTTCAGAAACTGTTCCTGCTTCATGAGGGCCTCAGCTGAGACCACAGCCTCATCCTCCTGAGACACCTGGAGGCAAAACAACTAGCTCAGCTGGGCCTACGTTCTGGTCCACGCTGTCAGGTAATACAAGATTTTTGTAAGCTTCAAAATTTGGTGTAAATTTGTGTTACAGAAACAGACTAGAAAAGATTTCCAGGCCCTGAGTCCTGGCTCTACCCTGCTTTCTCCCTCCTTTCTCCTTCTAGACTCCCTCCACCCACACTGGTTGTATTGTAACTACCTTTCTGGTCTAATGTACCTCTTCCTCCTAGTCTCTGGACAGCTGAGCCTCTACCCTGAAACATTGCTCAAGGATATGTGTATGGTTGGCTTCACTTGTCTTCCCGGTCAGAGCAAAACTGTCATTTATTATTTTTTTATTTAAATGTATTTGTTTACATTCATTCACTGTACATCATTACAGCATACAAAATGAGATTTTCCATCCAGAGTACACTGTATATTGTCTCAATCAAGCACATCAACATACATGTTATTGTCAACAAATAATTTTCCATTTCTTGTTTCCTGTATGTTTTGCTT
>NW_006203971.1:60031-64839 GCF_000334495.1 Tupaia belangeri chinensis
AGATGTTAATTATTGTTTTTCTAAAAAACAACACAACAAAAAAGATTTAAACCCCCCCCCCCAAAATAGAAAACTGCGTGGCGTGAAATGACTAGTTAGCAGGAGCCATGAGGAATCCTCTCCTGAAGGTCTCAACTCTCCTCAAATTCAAATCTTAAAAATGTAAAAACAACAATGATGCTGAAGATGACTTTGGGATCTGGAGAGTTTCAAGCCAGCGGCAGAACCAGACACCAGGTTGACTGTGGCTGCAGGCCCTAATGGCCAGGACCTGTCAATAAATCCCACTCCTACTTGTCTCTGGACTTCAGGTTGGTTTCTTGTGACTTTAAGATGAACTTGCACCCCTATCTACCCCATCTGGAGACTGGTTCAAGCTAGCAGCAGTGCCAGACACCAGGCTGCCAGTGGCTGCGGGGGCCTAAGGAATCCTAACTCTGAAGGCCTCAACTCTCCTGCCATGCTAGCTTTGTTTGCGGGAGGCTGAATTATCGGCAGAAAATCTTCATTTTTCCTGTCCCCTGCAATGATTAGTTAGCAGGAGCCATAGGGTATCCTCTCCAAAACTGTCATTTCATTGAGGCCTTTCCTAGCTACCTACCATGAGGCCCCAAACTCTCCCTAACAAGACCTGCTTGGTTTCACTTGAGTGCCTTGTGTTTTTATTCAACTCACTTCAGACAGTAAACTCCTCCAGGCAGAGATTATGATTTTTAGTATAACACCAGGCTTAACACTGTGCCTGTACAAAGTGAATGCTCAGGACACAGTTGGTCAATGAGTGAAATTATCTTGGAGCTTTGTTACTACCTTTGAGCAGCTCATATTTTTTGAGAGGTTTTTGATGTAGGGTACGTGTGCTTGCCAGACAGAGAGACAAAAAGCAATAAAGGGGGATGATTTATGCCCCAATCCCTTCTCCTCTGTTCTCTCGGGATCTTAGGCATGCACACACACGCGCCCAGTGTGAGTTAAAACCACAGGGTCCAGGACTCGAACCGCGGTTGAATACATGGGAGTCCAGAGACATAGCCATTATGCTAACTGCTGGTCCCAAGCAGCTCACATTATAGATATGGATAATCATCACAGAAACTGCAGAGTGGGTCAGAGACAGGGGCAACCAAAATAAACTCCAAGTGGATCTTCCCAGCTCACTGCTCAGCAGAGTAGAGTGGGCACAATCTGCTCTCGAGTGGTCACAGAAATAACTACAGCCCGAGGCATGAAAACCCAAAACAACACATACCTTTGTTAGGCAGTCCTCAAGGCAGTGGCTCTTCAAGGGCTAAAGTAGATAAAAGAGCAGGATCACAAGGTTCCAGGGAAACTTAGGAGCACAGAAGCCTCCTTCTTTCACTGATTCCACTGTCTTGGACAGTTTAGTTCACACAAGGCCTCACCCTAGCCAGACACCAGATGAATGGTCCCATGTCCAACCACATTCTGCACTACCCCATGCAGTACCCCAAGCCTCAAGGCTGCTCTCTATTCTGAGGAACTCCCAGTGGAAAACATTTCCAAGGATCTCAGTGGACAGTGGATCATTAGTAGATAATCAAGTCCAACAGTCACTTCTCGGAACCTGTACAGTTCTTCAGATAACTCAGTCAGTGCATTCCTGTCTTGATCCATTATCTGTTTTTATATATGAATACCAACTGGATAATTTATTTTAAAAGGGACTTATTTAGCTAATATTTTTGGAAGCTGAGCACTCCAACACCAATGTGCCAGCATCAGGTGAGGACCTTCCTGCTGTCATAACATGGTGTGAGGCATCTGATGGCAAAAGGGCAAGCATGTGGCAGCTCAAGTTCTCTTCTTCTCACTATAAGGCTCTCACCCAGATAACTGTATCTAATTCTAATTATGTCCCAGAGGCCCACCTCCCACTACTGTAAACATATTAATTTGTGGTTAAATTTCCCATGCATAAAACCTAGAACACACATTCAAACTACATCAATCTAACTTTGGAAGAGGTATCTGAGTTCCCCTCTCCTGTGACCCATTTGCACTGGGGAAGGGAACTCATTCTAGTTTCTAGTGCTCAGTGGTGGGTTCAGGTCCATGCTTTGAAATTCCCATAGGGAATTCTGGCTTGGGAAGACTGGAGGACCTTCGGAATCCACCACCATCAACCTGGCATTTTCACACTTCCCCATGCTTTTTTTTTTTTTTTTATAGTAGTGATTAAATCTTTTTTTCTATTAATTCACTTTACACCATCACAACACACAAATGAATTTTCCATCCAAAATACACTGTGCTTTGGCTCAATCAAGCACATCCACATACATGTTCTCAGCAAATAATTTTCCAATTCTTACGTCCTGCATACCTTGCCCTTTGTCTTGCCATCCCTGATTCCCCATCCCCCACCCTCTGCTATGTCCCATCTTCCTTCCCCATTGTCCCTGGCATCCATGGTTGCCCTCCATACCTTCCTCTCCCCCCATTCAATTGTTCTGCCAATGAACTTAATTAGTCTAAATAAATCCATTAGCTAGCACAGTTGACACAAACCTACACATGTATCCTAGTCTGACCCTAGGCATAAACCCCGGTGAGTAGAATGAACATACTATAAAGTAGTACCCAGCTGTGCCCATACAGCTCGCTGCAGTCATCAATGTGCATTTTTTTTTCCTCCTGCAACTTTTTTTTTTTTTTATATTATATTACCTAACACTCATTCCCTGAGCATCATCACAACATACTAAATGTAGTTTCCCATCTAGGACAAACTGCATAGTGACTCAATCAAGCATGTTATCATCAATAATATTCCATTTCTACTTTCATACAATGTATACATATATATATATGTTTTTTATCCTATCTTTGACCCTCTGCCCTTTCCCCCTCTCCCATTACCCTATCTCTGCTATATACAGTTGTCTTCCAGGGGAGTTATTGAAAATGCACACTTCCCCATGCTTTGAGGTCCAAGTATGTTGCTGAGGGATTAGATATCCTGCATCCTGACCCAGATGTCTCCACCTCTATTCTTTCCCCTTGTTCCTTCCCAGTATCATCTTTTTCTTGACCTCACTTGTAAAATTACCACACGTGTGCCTGTGTGCAAATGGCAATGCTGAATCAATGACCTCTTATAGGGTGTGGTGGACGGTGTTCCCCTAGCATCTTAGGGGATTTAATCTCAAAGTCACATTGCATGGGAACAGTTGAGCTTTGGCTCAAGAGATCACTTGTAAAATTACCACACGTGTGCCTGTGTGCAAATGGCAATGCTGAATCAATGACCTCTTATAGGGTGTGGTGGACGGTGTTCCCCTAGCATCTTAGGGGATTTAATCTCAAAGTCACATTGCATGGGAACAGTTGAGCTTTGGCTCAAGAGACTGAAAACTTCTCTCCTACTTTGAACTCTGCTCACCTCACATGGTGAGGCAATCTGTCGCTCTCCAGGGCTGTTTCTCATTTTTCTTATGAAACATTGGGCTTCATCCTGCATAAACTATACTCAGCCTGACAGGTTCTAGGCACCCTTCCTTTCTGGTTGGGTGTGCATAGGACACTTTTGGGTCAATCTGAAAATTACACTGAATAAAAACTGAACAAAACTATATGAACAATTATTGCAGTACTGAAATATTATGTACATAACAACAGTGAGGGTGCACTTTGATAAATATGTGCTTAACTTGTAAGTAAACTTTTATTTGAAAATGTCATTTGTTATTGATCTTATAATTTAAGACATAAGTAATGCTTAATCTACTCTTAAGAGATAAATAAGGATGGGCCAGCAGGTGCGGTGTTGGTTAAGGCACTTGGATTTCATATGGGTAACTACACGGCTCGTCCTGAACCCAGTGGCTAGAAAAACACTCCAGGAATGTGTGCCCAAAGTCCTAAGAGGAGAATGGAGAAGGGACTGTGGTGTGGTCATTCCTTCTTGAGGAATTCTTTCTTTTCCTCTGTCTCTGTTTCTCAGTCTCTCTCAGGTGAGCACACATGTCCTATAGCAAAAAGTAAAACAGTCAGTCCTGCAACAATTGATTGTTTATAGAATTCTAAGACTGACAATGTGCCATTCCTTATATGTTTGATTGTTTGTTTTCTCTTCCATAAACAGAGGTGGTAGGAAATGTGGACAAAGACTGTCAGGGTCCACCCTCAGTGGGGGTGGGTTGACTTGGCAGAGGTGGCACAGGTGAACAGAATTAGGCTAAAACATTAATACTTTTTAGCATGTTTTTAGCCAGCTACAGTCAGAGCAAAGAGCTCTGGACAGCAGCCCTGTGGCTATGAAGACATGCCTATTTATTGAGCGAAGTTTAGGAAGTAAAGGGGGTGAGGTCCCTTATTGAATATTTTTAAAATACAGTTTTGAGAACAGTTCTAAATAAATTCTACTATAATAATAAACTGTGGGGCCAACAGGTGGCATGGTGGTTAAGGATCCTGGACTCCCAAATGTCTGATCGTGGTTCAAGTCCTGAACCTGCAATCTTACTTTTTCCATTTCCCTCTCTCTTTTTCTCTCGCTGTCTCTCTCTCTCTGAATTTGTCCCTCTCTGGTAAAATAAATAGATAGATAGATAGATAGACAGAAAGACAGACAGATAGAGATAAATAATTCTTAAAAAAAAAAAATTGATACTTGGAACCAAGAAAAGAGTACCCAGTTCCAAATCCAAAGCACTATTCTTTGTTTCGAGGGAGTTCATATTAATCCATGGTATTTTCAAATGTTGTTACAATACATATAACAACTTACTTACATATAAGTTATTTTTTAAAGAATTATTTTATTAAACTTTATTTATTTATTTATT
>NW_006203971.1:65131-66136 GCF_000334495.1 Tupaia belangeri chinensis
GAGGGAGGGAGGGAGGGAAAAGTGTAGAAAATAACATGAGTAAATGAGTAATGGTCTGGAGTTTTCAAGTTTTCTTGCAGACTTGGGCACATAGGGAACAGCTGGCACAAACCAGGATCCCCAAGTGGGTATTTCTGCCAAGGGAACCCTCCTAGTGGAAATGTAGCAGACAGCCCAGTGCACCTAGATGTGAGACATGCAGCTACATGATCCCAACATGTACAGGTGCAGGAGAAGTTTGCCCTTCTTAGGTCCAGAGAAGGGCTGTTGGCACCATTCCTAGAGAAGGACCTGGAGCTTTGCAGAGGCCTGGGAAGAGTCCAGTAGGTGGTGGGTGCCCTGTCCAATGGCTGTCACTTACTCCCTATACCAGCCCAGTTGATACCTACCCCTCCTGCCAACTACTTCCCACAAAGCCATCAGGATGGTGAACCCAATCCAGTCCCCAGAGTAAGAAGGTCTAGAAGGACAGGCAACACCCATCATGGCACATGAAGTAACTTGTTACTAATTGGTTAATAGATTAGGGCTGAATGTACTGTTGTGTCCCCAGTAAATAACATCTTAGGAGATCTAGATGGCATATGTCTGGAACTGTGCATAAGAGGGGGCTGGGCAGCTCACCTGGAGTTCAGTGTACCTGGACCCCAGCCAGTCTGGGGGATAAGAGACCAAGCCCATACCCTGGTCAATGAAGATCTGGAGGGCGGGGAACAGCAGAGGTGCTGAACTGTCAGTGGCCATGAAGGGGTGAGCATGAGGGTGCCCTGGTGTTGGGGCTTTCTGAAGACCTTGATTTCAGCCTACACATGCCCCAGTTTCTGGGAGCAGTAGCTGCACCTAGAACTGTAGGGTGTGTAGTGGACTGTGGGCTGAGATGGGTGGAGTCCCTAACTGCCCAGTCGATGCTCATCTGCCAGTTTGTAAATACGGTACCCAAAACCACAAGTCAGGGGGCAGAGGCTATTGATACTAATCACACTTTTTTTTTTTTTACAGTTTTTT
>NW_006203971.1:66213-79702 GCF_000334495.1 Tupaia belangeri chinensis
AGAGAAAGACAGTAAGGGAAAATGAGAAATCACCCCCCAGGGATTATGGCCATGCCACAATCCCTTCTCCTTTATTCTCCTGGGATTTGGGGCACACACACATATATCCCCAGCATGATTTTTTTAAAAATTTATTTATTTACATTCATTCACTATACATCATTACAGCATACAAAATGAGTTTTTTTCATCCAGAATACATTGTATATTGGCTCAATCAAGCATATCAACATATGTGTTACTGTCAACAAATAATTTTCCATTTCTTGTTTCCCGTATATTTTGCTTTATTTCCCATCCTTGATTTCCTATCATTCACCATGTGCCATCTCCCATCCTTCTCCCCCACACACTGATACCTACTGTTGCTTTCTAGGCCAACCCACACACACACATTTTATTGATTCAGTAAAGATCTTAATTAATCTACATATTATAAATAGCAAACACAGCTGATATATACATATCCATGAACACAAGTCTGACTTTAGGCATAAACTTCAGTGAGTAGAATGAACATACTATAAAGTAGCACCCAACTTGCACTATGCTTCTTACTTCAGTCATCAGGTTCGTATCTTTTTTTTTTTTGAGAGTCCTTTTGCTATAGGGCTTGTGCACTCACCAGAAAGACAGAGAAAGAGAGATAGAAAGCGAGAAATTACCACCACCTCCACCCCATTGGGGGGGAGGATGGCCATGCCGCAATCCCTTCTCCTCCATTCTCCTCTTGGGATCTTGGACATGCATGCACACATGCCAAGCATGAGTTTAAGCCACTGGTTCTGGGATTCAAACCATGGTGGACTACATAGGAGTCCAGCGAGATAGCCATTACGATAACTGCTGGTCCCATCAAATAGGTTTTTGTTTTTGTTTTTCTTGTTTGTTTGTTTGTTTTTTTTTTTTTGAGGTTTTTGCTACAGGGCATTTGTGCTCGCCAGGAAGACAGAAAGAGACAGAGAGACAGAAAGCGAGAAATCACCCCCCAGGGGGGATGGCCATGCCATAATCCTTTCTCCTCCATTCTCCTCTCGGGATCTTAAGATGCACATGAACCAGCATGAGTTTAAGCCAGCGGGTCGGGGACTTGAACCACGGTCGACTACATGGGAGTCCAGTGACATAGCCATTATGCTAATTGCCGGTCCCTCAAATAGGTATTATTAATGCTTTTTTTAAAAAAGGAAAACAGTTTTAGTTTTTTTTTCCTAAAACATTTTTTTAACTTAATTCACATTCATTCCCTATAGTTATATAAACATATATAATATATATGTCTATATATATTATATATATTACCCCTCTTTCTGACCCTCTGCCCTTTCCCACTCTCTTCTCACACTATCTCTGGTCTCTACAGTAGTCTTCCTTTCTCCTCCCCCCCCCCACATTGTATCAATCACACAACTTCTTAAATAATCTAACTAGTTTAGATAGTAATTTCAGTTGGTAATTTCAAGAAAGCAGTTTCAACATAAATCAAAGAAATCATAAGGAATGCTGCTTGAAACTTAAAGCCAGGAAACAGGTTAGGATTCTGTTCAAATGGTAGGAACATGAACCTACTGACATCTCATGACAGAACACCAATCCTTAAAACTAGACAACAAAGCCTACAAGAAAATCAGAAATTTTTTAGTCAAAAGTCATAAAATACTATTTCACCCATTCAGTCTCATGTACTTAATCTTCTGTTGTGGTTCAATTTTTTCTGATTAAATTCTGGGATATAATATTCAACTCCACACTTGTCCCTATGATTAAGTAAGCCATTTTCTTGGGTTTTGAACTCTTATTTCTGTGTGTCTGTATTTAATTTTCCTGATATACCACTCCCTTGAGAATTTCTTAGAGATCTGTTCTGCTGCTGGTAAATTCTTTCAGGTTTTGTTTATCTGAGAATGTTCTTGTCTTTTCTTCCCACATGAAGGATAATCTTAAGGGGTCCAGTATTCTTGGTTGTCATTTCTTTTCCCTTAACACTTTGAATATATTTTCCCTTTCCTCACTCACATTGTTTCCAATGAGAGGTCTGTTGTTATACTGATTGGCTATCCTTTGTAGGTAACTTGCAGTTTTTCTCTTGCCAGTCTTAGTATCTTATCTTTGTCTGTGGTTTTGGTCAACATGGCTATAATGTGACTTGGAGAAGATCTTCTTGGGTTGATTCTATTTGGGGTCCTTTGTATTTCTTGGGACTGGATCTTTCAGTGCCTCTCTAGATTTAGAAAGTTTTCTTGCAGAATTTTATGTAATGGATTTCTAGTCATCTGATGGATGGTGTGTTTCTTCCTAATTCTTGAAGTTCAATCTGAACATTCAGGAGCATGCAGAAAGAGGTGATCTGGAATCTATTTTGTTTTGTTTTGATTCTTTGTTCAGCAGATTCAGTAGATATTGAGGAATATGTTAACCCAAATAGTATTTTGATGTTTGGCTATAATTTTCTTAGATTCGCCTAGAAACATAGTAAATGAAGATTGAGGAGCAGATAGATGACATAAAAGAAAAAGAAAAGGAAACAGAGAGAGCACAAAAACAACAATAACACTAACAAAGAAACAGAGAGAAAAAAGAAGGAAAAAAATTTTAAAAAGTAAAAAAAATAATTATTTTAAAAAAGCACAAAACACAAAACTGCATGGCGCTCCAAGAGTGCCACACAAAATCAGTAGTTCTCAGGAGCCATGACAAATCTTCTGCAGGCCTGGTTCTTGCCTCTCCTGCCACTCAAGTTTATGGGCTGGAAGCTGAATCATCAGTAGGAAATCTTCTCTTTTTTCCCTGAAATCACTAGTTCTCAGGAGCCATGAGGAATCTTCTGCCCATCTTTTTGTATTTTTATAAAATTATTTAACTTTGCTTTTTATTACCATTATTATTTTAATTTGACCAACATGAGATGTTATGTGCAAAAGCAAAGCAACCAGGTCTGGGATTTGAACCACAGTCAGCCATGTGGGAGTCCAGCACGCCTTAACTGTCATCCCACATGGCGGCTCCCTGACATCTTAATATATGTGTATGAACCATTACATTTTTGTATTTGTTGTTTAAGTTAATCATTGTTAAGGTCTTGTGCCTACCTAGGCACAAGGTAGGCACAAAATTGCTCAATAAATGTTAGTTAAATGACAAACAGGAATGGTAATCCTGTGCTGCAGAGTTCCTTTTTCTGTGCAATCCCCAGACAGAAGTTTCCAGCTCAGGTTACATTGCATTATGGTCTTTTAAAAACATATTTATTAGGGGCCAGCAGGTGGCATGGTGGTTAAGTATGCTGGATTCACACATGGCCAACCCCTGTTCAAGTTCTGGACCTGAATGCTTGCTTTCTCACTCTCCCTTTTCTCACTCTCTTTTCTGTCACTCACTGGTAAAATTAAAATAATAATAGCAATGAATGGAACTAACTCATATTTTTTAGTTATTTAATTTTACTTAATATTATCATAATTTGCAACTTGACACATGTGCTCACTAGAGAGTCACAGAGAGAGAGTTGGAAAGTGACAAAGCAGGCTTTCAGGCCTAAGACTTGAACCATGGTCAATCACATAGGAACCCAGTGCCTCAACTACCATGCCACCCGCTGGCCTGCAATAGGCTTCCCCCGACTCTTTTGAACATGTTATCCACTCGAATATCAGCTTATTAAAAAAGATGATTATAATGTATTTAAGGTACCATGTTGACATTTTAACTCATCATGATTTATTTCCTCACTATAAAATCAGTTTCAGAAATAAATAAAAAAAAACATGGGCTTGCTCTAAGTGGTACCTTTTATTGTTATTGAAGCAGTTGGAGTTAGGTCTCAGTGACCACCCCGAAGTTCAGATGCTTGCTGCTGAAGAGCCAACACTTGAGAGACAAGTGTTGATGAAAAGGAAAGGTAGTGTTAATCAGAAAACTTTGACCTGAAAAGATGGTAAACTAATGCTCAAAACACATCTCCTTTCAGAAAAATCAATCTGGCTGATGAGAAACACCTACTGTGGCATCTCTCTGAAAAGAAAAAAAAATTAATAAATGCCAACACTTCTAGCAGTGGAGTGATGCAAGACTGACAAACTGCAAGAAATAGACTGGAAGCTCCTATCGTACTGAATCTCAGCTTATAGACATAAAGCATGAGTAAATTATCTGAACTTAGAGATGCTCCAGAACCCTGTGCACCACAAAGGAGAAGGTGAGAGGAACTATACTCCAAAACTACATATTTCATAAAACAACCTCAGACCCCAGCACTCTTCAACTGCATAATAAAACTGGCAAGGAGGTAACACTCATTATATAAAACTAAAAAGTTATAGCACTTCAGTGTAAACATTACATTTCCTATTTTTTTTTTGTTTTAGAGGTTTTCATTATAGGGTGCGGGTGCTCACCAGACAGAGAGAGACATAGAGACAGAAAGCAAGAATTCGCCCCCCCGTGGGATGGTCATGCCACAATCCCCTTCTCCTCCATTCTCCTCTTAGAATCTTGGGCACGCACACACACGCGCCTGGCGTGAGTTCTAAGCCACCATGTCCGGGATGTGAACCACGGTCGACTACGTGGGAATCCAGCGACATAGCCATTACGCTAACTGCTGGTTCCAACATTAAATTTTCTTCACCACCCTGCCCTAAGAGCTTGGCACTGTCTTGAAAGCGAACCAGGTGGTAGATGATAGAATATGATTAGGACCAATCTTACATCTCCATAGTTCTATGGGTTGAAAGAGATAATACAGAGGAGAGGAATCCTCTTTTAATGGGAGAAATGAGGGGAACACACCCAATGACTGAAAGCTACCAGCTCCTTTGCACAATGTAGATCAAGAGACTTGTGCATTCCCACCCCCACTCCCAGTACGTGTGAAAGTACCAACCCCATCAAAGACAGAAATCTGGATATTTCCTCCAACTAGCTGGCAGGCCTACACTCTCCCTCTTTTCATACTCAAGTCTCAGGGAATGACTACTTTTCCCCTCTAAGGTCACCTGCAGTGCAGTCCTTCAGAATATCCCCGAACTGTTAAGTAAAGGAAAATCAGAGAGAAAGGTATCTAAGAAATGTGCTCCAGGGGATGCCATCTCAGTTACAGGGAAGATGACAGGGCACTGCCCCAGGAAATCCATAATCCTGAAAACATAACCTAGTCACCTAGCTGCTATCATGAGTTTGCTTGGATCTTATCAACCACTGGCTGATGCCAGGCACCCGAGGTCAGCCATGCTGACCCCACTTTATTCCCTAAGACTCAGAAACATTCTATTCCTCAGGAGGTTACCTTACCTTATCAGGACCACATCCAAGTTTTGCAGAACCCCTGTCCCACAGGCTTCACTGACTACACATCCATGCTCAAATTGACCCCACCAAATTTAGTTTGCCTCTGGCTCCTCCTAACACCCTCCCCAAGACTACTTCTGAATTTTTGGGTTACCCTGAGCCCTCTTAGTGCAGCTACTTAGGCTTTGCTTGGACCCACAAGACTTGTCTCAACACTGATCCTTGTGGGCTATCTCCCCTTAAGCCTTTTCAGGCTTAGTTAGCCCCATTGGACTTTGAGCATTGCAAGGCACCTCAACTAGCCCTTAGGGGGTCTTAGGGTCTTATGTTCTGCTTTCCTTCTGCTTAGCCCTGTCTACATCCTGACATAGCAGGCTTCCTTACTCAAGTCCAAATGAGTTGTACTGGTCTCAAGGGGAGCTTAATCTAAGCTTGGTTACGGTACACTTGGAAGCCATTCTATGCTGCTAACTTCTGGGTTTTATAAACTTTCCTGCCCAAAGCTTACTGGGTCCCCATTGGCCTCATCTTAGGGTGGCAGAAGGTGGCATTTCTGGACATGCTCAGTCCTGCTTGGCCCACCCACCTCTGTACCTCACAGGATCACCACTCCTTGTACCACATGAGTCCTATTTTCCCACTTCTGTTCTTATCCCTCAGATTCCTATAGAAACCACGTCCAAGACTTGCTCACTCCATGCAACATGAAGGACACTGCCTAGTTTCTACTTCCTCTAACAATACATATTCTTCCTGGATCCACTGAGCCCTGGTAAATGATTAGCCCTGCACAGGGCCCTATCTGAGTCCCACTAATCTGTAGCTTTGGATGGAAGCACAGTCTCCTTACCTAACTCCAAAGATAATCACCTCCCATCTATCATGTTGATTGATTCAAAAAAAAAGGAAGAATGAAAGAACAACAAAAAAAATCAATAAGAATCAGTACTAAAATGGTTAACTACTACTAAATGCCAAGTGGTTAACTTGTACTAAAGGTCATAGTCATATGGAATATAACTTAAAAATTCTAAAAAATAATAGAAATAAAACACCACCACTAAGTGCTATTTACTACCATGCAGGCAGGTAGTTAGGTGGTCAAAGTTACTGGACTTCTACGTGACCAATCGTGGTTTGAGTGCTGGACTGGACAGCTTCCTTTTTCACCTGTCCTCTCTCTGTCACTGGTCAAATTGAAAAATAATAATGATAATGTTAAATAATGCAAAATAAATAAAAACACCACTGTAGAAAGTACTCCTCAAATCAGGAAGGAGTACTCCATGAGATGCCTGAAATCCAAAGGCATACTAGAAATATAAAAAGAAATAAATAAAAATAAAACAAAAACCCAAACCAAAAAGAAGGAAAATACCTCACTTCCAAAGGAACATACTAACTCCCTTCTAATGATTAAAGTACATAACATTATATAACTGTTGGAAACTGAATTCAGGATATTGTTTATACCAAAACTCAATGAGATGCAACAAAATTTCAGTGGATGAGAAAAACAATGAATTACATGAGACAGCTCCAGAGAGACAACTAGCTTTAAAAAGAATAAAAAAGAGGGGCAGCAGGTGATGAGCAGGTTAAAATGTTGGATCTCACATGGCCAACACTGTACTTCAAATCCTGGACCCAAAAGCTTCAAAATCACACATGTATGTGTATGCTCAAAATTCTGTACAGAGACTAGGGAAGGGATTGTGCTGTGGCCATCTGCCTGGGGGATAATTTCTCACTTTCTCTCTCACTCTCTCTCTTTGAGGAGGACATGCACCCAATGGCAAAATTAAAGAGATTCTAATGAAAATCATTCAGATAAACAGTACAATATGGGTAATAAAATATCCTGTAAAGTACACTGACAAAAGATTAGGCTAAACAAAATAGTATCTGAACTTAAAGATACAGTTTTGCAAATAGTCCAAATTCTGAAAAAGAAAATTAAAAATGAAGAGAACAGTAAGTGGCCATCTTCCCTGAACATTGATTTTTTTTTAGATTCTGTTTCTGTTGAGCTCATGTTCTCTATCGGGGAGTGCCTGGCCAGATATACAAGGTCATAAATCTGGACAGTTACCCAGCTAATTTAGTGTCTTTAACTAAAATAACAGAACCTTCAACCAATCCATTAAAGAAGGTAGAATTTAAAAGGCCATAATTTCAATAAATTTGATAGCTTGCCTCTGTCTAGAATAGCATTTAAAGTTTTCTTTCAATCATTCAAAATAATCAAGGAATGATCCATTCAGCCTTTGTTCCTATTAAAATTTATTTCAACATTCCTTGGAAATAGTTATGGTATAGCTGCATCAAGAACTTTTCTTAAGAGGCAGACTTGTTATCATTCTCCTGGGTTCTAAATTAAAATCTATACCTCAGTTTCAAAAAAACAATTTTATCCATTCTGGGACACTCTCTTGGAACTAACTGGAGTCAGCTGATAAAGGTCTCAATATGTAGGCTCACAAGTTTACACATTTAAATCAAATTTCCTAGCAACACATATGGGGACCTCAGTTGGGTCTGAAAAATCATTTACAACATCAGTTTTGGTTCATAGGTTGTATATTAAGGCTAATATTGCTTTGTTACAGGCTTTACATCAGAGGGTAGCCAAACTAGGGTGGTTACAGTTACAACTGCTTACACCTGGAATCTGTTGTATTATCTTCAGTGGGGATGGAGATAGAGGTTAAAGAGAAGAGTTAAGGATTATACAGAAGAGCATGAAGAAGTGTGAGAGAGATAGTGGAAGAGTGGTTGGAGTAGAACAGCTCTCTGAAATTTTAATACCAAAATGGATTCTGGAAACTATTTACCTCCTGAAAAAGAAGTGGTTCCACTGTATCTGAGGTAGCTTCTACATATCATTGTAAGTAACTTTCCCATTCATTTTGCCTGATTCTATAACCAGCTTTTCCCAATTATGCATATGAACATGCTATTTAGAAATTTCAAAGGACTCCAATTTTTGTCAACGAAGAGTGGGGTCACTAACTTGTGTGGGCCCGTTTTCCTCAGTACTTGCAAGGTGGGATAACAAAGGCCTCACACACAAAACCAGGTGATGTTTCTAAGAGGGCTGTCCCTTAAAGGAAGCTGCTTATGATGAGTGACTTCTCACAACTTAAAACCTTTTTCAAAAGGGACCAAAAATTCAAAAGTCTACCAAGTCAAAGTATACTGACCATGGTTATTGCTCAAGGTTTAAAACCTTGAGTATATTCAATCCTTTTAGTGTCTGAAAATTCTAGACACTAGGTGGCAGTAGAGTGCTCAGACTATCAAGTGATAGGTCTCTTGAGTATTTTTCCTGGCTGAGCAAAACATTTTCTAAAATTTTCTAATGAGTTTAAGACTGCTTTATATCATGAGAGAAACCTCTCAAGCAATCCTAAATGGTTCTTAGTTTCCTAGGGACACTTTTCAGGACAGGGAGAAAAACTGACTTAACTTTCAGATGGAGATACCACATTATGGATCTTTCAAATTTCAAAACTAAGAGTTTGGTTTATAGTTAAAATATGCTGAAGTTTTTCTCAAGGCACATGCTAGACCTCCAGTCTACTGAAAATGATGTACCAGTGAAGCATGATTTGGTCTCTCGGGAAAGGTGGACAAGATCACAAAATATTTTGGGATAAAATTTATTCTGTTATCGGCCTTTTGTAGAAGCTTTAAAAACCTTTTCAAAAATCAACAAATTTAGAAGATGGGAAGTCTATCAGGTAAATATGTACCCTGAGAAGATGGTGAGGGAGAAGATGAGGAAATAGCGGGACAATAGTCATTGTCTCAGGCACATGTTCTCATTCTAGGAACAATTTATTCTGGGAACATTCTGCTAATACTAAGACATCAGTATTTTTTTTCTACTTTAGCACAGATGGGCCATAATTGATTCAGGTCTTAACTGGTTACTGGAATAACATTGATCATTATTTTGTCACTATATGTATCCCTTCAACAAGCACTATGGATTATATATAGTTTATATACTGGTGTTTTTAGTATTTTTAAATTTATTTTTATAAAATATATACTACATAGAATTTATCATCTTTCCTCTCAAGGTTCTAGGACCATCACCGCCATGCATCTTCATGAGTCCTTTCATCTTGTAAGACTAAACAATCAACAGCTATTATTATACAATAATGTCAAGTCTTTGCATTCTTCCCACCTGACCGAGCCTCTGGCAAACCATCATTCTTTCTGTACTTATTGTTACTATTCTGAACATCCCAAGACTGTTTTTAGTGTGGAAAACAGTCCAAAAATGTTTGAAATCTATTTAAAGAAATTGATTCAAAGACATTGGTTAAAGTGGAGTAAGAAAAGCTTTATTTTGTACCATCATCGTAAGCTTATGGTCCACGGAAATGAATGTCACTGGAGAAGAGAAACTGGGCTCAACTTCAAATTTAGAATGGGCAGTGGAAATTAATAGTTGAGGAGCTGTGTGGTGATTAACAGATGGAAAATGACTAATGAAACATTAGGAATATGAGAGAGTCTGAAATCATGGGATTCTTGCTGAGGACACAGGATGATCAGAAATCACACCTAATCACTTATTTAAAATAATCTGATATTTAGTGTGGGGCTTCTTGCTAAACTACTTTAGCAGGGTTATTTGATCAAAAGGGATTTTATAAGTAAGTATGCAGAGGAAACTAAAAGATTGAGAGGCCTGACTAAAGCCTGACCAAGACAAAACTTTGACACATTTTAAACATATCCAAGTATATACAATTTAGTACTGTTTGATATGTACATATTACTGTGCTACCACTCCAGTCAGTTTTACCAGATGGAAAGAGTCATACAAAGAGCAGTAATGTTTGCTAAACAATGTGAGTGCACACAGTAAATCTGGCCATCTCACTTTTCACATTATACCTCATAGTGAATTCCATCAGTCTGTTCCTGTCACCACTGAGCAACTACCTTACAACCCACCCACCACAGTTTGGTCTCTACCTGGGTCATGATGTTGGGCAAACCAAAACCAAAACCAGCCCAATACCAATTCACCTTGAGTTGCATTTCTGGACCAGTGGGTGTTCTGCCTCAGAACCTCTTGGCTAACGCTGGCCACAAAAGCTGTGATCAACATCCAAAGAGAACCTTGGAAATTTTATAACCACCCAGGGCTATGTTGTGCCTCAACACACCCAGAACTTTCACATGCCTCCTGTCCAAGCTAGATCAGTCCCATTATCAAAGTAAACTTGGACATTTCACCAGAGGTACACTTGCAGAGCCCTCTCAGTACATATGAGTAGTTCCCAGGCTCTGAAATGTCTTAGAATTTTTTGTTTTATTTTGTTAGGCATTTATGGTACATTTTATTTATTTTTAATTTTAATTTATTTTATACACTTTAACATCTCTTAGCTTATAAGATGAACTTATCCAAAATGAATAAACTTCCCACCAGAGCAGTTGAGGATACGAAACACATTATTATCAACATATTATAATCCATTTCTATATCCCCCAAATATCTGACTATTTTTGTCCATAACTACTTTCTTTACATTGTCCCCTTTCTCCTGTTCTCTTCCCACATTGTCTCTAGTACCTATAACCATTTTCAATGTTTATATGGCCTATAATCTTTCAGTTTCCACTATGCTTTGAAGTACTTTTTCTGTTGTCTTGCCTGCCATGAAAGTGGAAGCTAGAAAAATTTCTATATTTATTTTTGCCAAAATCAGTGGTTATATTCTGTTGCATCTTTAAACATCAAACATGGGACACAGAAATAAACTTATGGTAGGGCCAACTGATGTTGTAATAGTTATGCCACTGGCCTCCCATATATTTGAATGCAGTTCAAGTCCCCGAGTCACAGACTTATAACTCAAGCCAGTGTGTGTACATGTGTGCCCAAGATCCCGAGAGCACAATGGAAAAGATGGGATTTTGGTGTGGCCATCCCCCCAAGGGGTGGTTTCATGCTTTCTATCACTCTGACTCTGTCTTTTCAGAGAGCACATATTCCTTATAGCAAAAATCACACTTTAAATACTATATATACTTGCCAAAATACGCATATTACTCCTGTAGTTGGGAAACTTTTAGATCTTATTCAACAGCCTTCTGAAACGTTCTTTTTGTAGACAGTTATCATCCCCAAATTTTCTGATATCATTAATTTTTACTACTGTGACTTGCTGAATCAAAGTTGAATTTGAAAGTTCAATGTTATTACCTTTACAGATCAATTGATATTTCTGAATATTTCAAGGATTTATACCACAGCTTACATTACTGAGGATTTTGACCCATTTGAGTTTACTGATGTATGGTAACCTTTTAATTCTAATAAAAAGATTTCCTAATTTTTCACATTCATTTGATTTCTGATCTGAGAGTTCTCTGATCCACAGTAAGTTGGGGCTTCTTCAAGAAGGTTTTATTACAGTACCCACACATAAAGGATTTCTCTTCCTTGTGAATGCTCTCATGTAAAACATGGAATGATTACTCTGAACACATTTTTCTACAACATTCCCATTTATAGGATTTACTCCTGTGATCTCTGATATACAATAAGGACTGACTTAAATTAGATGGAAAATTTTCTATTGGTACATTGACATTCACAGGCTTTTTCTTTTGTGAATTTCTTGATGTACATTGAGGACTGATTTATAAATGCCTTTCTATGCTCCCTACATTCACGAAGTTTCTCTCCAGTGTGACTTTTCAGATGCTTACTATAGTTTTTAAGAGAAAAAATTCTATATTCTTCACATTCATAAGGTTGCACTTGTATGGGAGTCCTCTAATGTACAATGAGCCCTGACTTCCAGTAGTAAAATGTTGCCTACATTGTTTCTTTCCATTGTAAGTACTGAGACATACAGTAAGATGTGACTTTTTGGAAAAAGTTGTATTACATTGTTCACAATCATAGGGTTGCTCTCCTGTGTTGAGTTCTCTGATGTACAGTAAGTGCAGACTTCCAGGCAAACATTTTCCTACAACGTTCACATTCATAGGGCTTCTCTCCTGTGTGTGTTCTCCAATGCTTAGTGAGATATGACTTCCTGGAGAACATTTTCCTACACTGTTCCTGTTCATAGGGTTTCTCTCTTGTATGACTTCTACTATGCAGAGTAAGTTGTGACTTCCAGGAGAACATTTTCCTACATTGTTTACATTCATAGGGCTTCTCTCCTGTATGAATTCTACTTTGCCCAGTAAGCTGTGACTTCCAGGAGAACATTTTATTACATTTTTCATTCATAGGGCTTCTCTCCTGTATGAGTTCTACTATGCACAGTGAGCTGTGACTTCTGGGAGAACATTTTCCTACATCTCTCCTGTGTGATTTCTCTTATGTACAGCGAGGTACTCCTTGCTGGAGAATGTTTTCCCACATCATTCACATTCAAAGTATTTTTCTCTTATGTGCATTTTCTGATGCTTAGTGAGATGTGACTTCTGGGAGAACATTTTCCTACATTGTTCACATTCATAGGGCTTCTCTCCTGTATGAGTTCTACTATGCACAGCAAGTTGTGACTTCAGGGAGAACATTTTCCTACACTGTTTACATTCATAGGGCTTCTCTCCTGTATGAGTTCTACTATGCATAGTAAGGTGTGACTTAAAGGAGAACATTTTATTACATTGTTCACATTCATAGGGCTTCTCTCCTGTATGAGTTCTACTATGCACAGTGAGCTGTGACTTCCGGGAGAACATTTTCCTACATTGTTCACATTCATAGAGCTTCTCTCCTGTGTGAGTTCTCTTATGTACAGCGAGGTACTCCTTGCTAGAGAATGTTTTATGACATCCCTCGCATTCAAAGGGTTTTTCTCCTGTGTGCATTGTCCGATGCCTAGTGAGACTTGATTTCCGGGAGAACATTTTATTGCACTGTTCACATTCATAGGGTTTTTCTCCTGTGTGCGTTCTCCAATGCTGAGTGAGATCTGACTTCCGGGAGAACATTTTCCTACATTGTTCACATTCATAGGGCTTCTCTCCAGTATGAGTTCTACTGTGCAGAGTAAGAAGAGACTTCCAGGAGAACCTTTTCTTACATTGTTCACATTCATAGGGCTTCTCTCCTGTATGACTTCTATTATGCATAGTAAGCTGTGACTTCCAGGAGAACATTTTATTACATTGTTCACATTCATAGGGCTTCTCTCCTGTATGAGTT
>NW_006203971.1:79726-84514 GCF_000334495.1 Tupaia belangeri chinensis
TACATTGTTCACATTCATAGGGCTTCTCTCCTGTGTGAATTCTCTTATGTACAGTGAGGTACTCCTTGGTGGAGAATGTTTTCCCACATTGTTTGCATTCAAAGGGTTTTTCTCCTGTGTGTGTTCTCTGATGCTTAGTGAGATGTGACTTCCAGGAGAACATTTTACTACACTGTTCACATTCATAGGTTTTGTATCTTGTGTGAGTTCTCCAATGCTTAGTGAGATCTGACTTGCAGGAGAACATTTTTCTACATTCATAGGACTTCTCTCTTGTGTGAGTTCTTTTATGTACAGTGAGGTACCCCTTACTGGAGAGTGTTTTCCCACACTGTTCACATTCAATGGGTTTTTCTCCTGTGTGAGTTCTCTGATTCTCAGTGAGATGTGACTTCAGGGAGCGCATTTTCCTACATTGTTCACATTTATAGGGTTTATTTCCTGAATGAGTTTTCCAATGTCTACTCAAGACTGACTTGGTACTGAAAGATGTTCCACATTCCCCATATTCATAGGATTTCTCTCCAGTGTGAGTTGTCTGATGCACAGTGAAGTATGACTTCTTGTATAACATTTTTCCACATAATTTATTTTCACAGAATTTCTCTATGTGACTCCTCTGATATACAGTGAGGTCTGAATTCTGAGAAAACGTTTTCTTACGTCGTTTACACTTATAGAGCTTCTCTCCTGTATAAGTTTTCAAATGGTCAGTAACGAGTGTGTTCATACACAATAAATTCCTATATTGTTTTATCTACAAATTTTCTCTCCAGTAAGAGTTATCTCATGTATAACAAGAGTTGAAAGCTTTGGTAATTTCCACACATCATAAGGTTTTACTTCTTTGTAATTTCTCTGGTTACCATAATTTTTGACCTCTGAAAAAAGGATTTTTTATATTTTTTATATTTATAGGGTGTTTCCCTTGTGTGCACTCACTGATGAAAAGCTAGGTTTTAATTCTACAGTAGGAATTCCCCTTACTCTTATGAATAGGAATCTTCCACTCTGCGTTTAAAATCTATTGTAAAAATGATTTTAAAAAATAATTTTCCACATTCTCTGCATTTATAGTGTGCATCTCATGTATCATCTTCTCATCTTCTGCTTAATGAGACAGACTATTTGTAAAATGGTTTCTTCCACATGTGAACTATATACTGGACAATAAGAACTGCCTTACTACATGCTTTCCCATATTTACTTTACTTACAAGCAGTCTCTGTCATATCAATCCTCTTTGGTAGGAAAAAGACAACCATTTCCATAAATTATATTTGAGAATTTATTTTACACTGCTCGTGTGTATTTCAAATATTGGTACTGATCTATAATAAGAAATATAGTTCTTTCTCCTTAATATGTTACTGTAGTAATTTACACTAATATTTTTGAAAACTGAGTGGATTTATTTTGTTCCTTTATGCTTCCCTTTCCTTTAATACCTTTAACAATATTCAAAATATCTACCTCCTGTCTTCCTATAATTTTACACTGAAAGATTTTCATGCGTCAATTTTTTTCCCTGTCCTTTTTCTCTTTTCTTTCTTATAACAGTGAAGATTTTCATGTGTCATTTGTTTTCCTTATCCTTTTCCTCTTTTCTTTCTTGTAACAGTGTGTATTGTGTACTGTTTCTTTGCTAATGTCAACAGTTTTCTAGATCATCTATTTGCAGAAGTCAAAAAACTCTTGTCACTTAAATGTTACTTAGGAAGGACTTGTAGCCAATAAAAATACATATTAATTACCCTAAATATGTCATCCCGTAGGACACTTTAAAAAGTATATACCCATTTTTTGACACTCTTATCCCAGGAAAGCATTTCTACATTTTTCTAACCTCACCAGTATTAACATTTTGTTTTCCCCTCTAAATGAAATATAAATTCTTTAACAGAAAAATGTATTACACTAGTCCCTGAAAACTATGCACTGACTAACCTGGGAGGCTCAAGCTGGGAGGTTCTTCTAATGTCCATGGATCTCCTCCTTGCTCTAACTTGAAGATCACTGTGGGTTTGGCAATGCATTGTCCTGTTAATAAAAAGCAGTGTAGAATTTTGCCAAACTTTTCATGTAAGCTACTTGAAGAGTAACAATGGCTCAGCTTTATCAGCTGTTCAATAAAGGGGCTGATTTGGGCATTTTCTTAAAGAGGAGTGTCATTATCATTAACCACAGAATGAAATCTCACTCCTAAACAGCATTAAACATTATGAAACCCTGGTACATTTACTATAAAAGGAGACAGTAATTACTTCAGAGAGCTTCATGGGAGTTCCACTAACCCAAAAACATCAGGTTGCTGTAGGTCTCCAGCATCACATCCTTGTAGAGAATCTTCTGAGCATCTTCCAGGTGCTGCCACTCCTCCCAGGTAAAGTCCATAGCAACATCCTCAAATGATATGAACCCCTGTAAAAGTACATTTCCCCTTGTCAGCCCTGAGAAATAGAGCATAACATGGTAAATTTATCTTCTCTGTATGTTTGTATATGCTTGTTCCTCTGTATATTTCTGAACTCTTTGTAAAGAGAGAAAAAAATAAAGTACAAACATCCTATTTCTATGCTAACTTATTCATTGCTAAATTTATTGCAACTATTTCTTCAGAGATCTCCAAATGTTTTTGCTGCAAGGGATGAAAGCATAATAAATATTCTGCTATATCATGGTGTTTATTATCTAATACAAACACATGAGTATAAATACGTATCTGGAGTAATGTGTTAGATTAAGTAAGTTAAACACAAGTTGATGGTAACCACTCTAAAAAAAATAGAAAGGAATTTTTCTCTTTTTTCTGTATTATCAACTTGTTCTTCAAGTCAATGATGCTAAGAACATGTATGTAAATGTTCTCATGAAAGTGGAACTATAGCAGTCTTCCTATGAAAGCACAAAGTATATTCCTAATGTTAATGGAAGTAGAAACAGTATATGTAGGTAAGTTATTCCTGGACTGTGATGAAAGACAAGATCAGTAAATGTGTTCAAGGAAGTAATTACAAAGTGATTTTGTATTTAAATACTTAACCTAATTCCAATAAAATATTCTATGTACATACTGTTAATTACTCATAAGTATATTTATGAGCATCTTTATACTATAGTTGTGCATTCAAAAATATTGATAGAATCCAAATAAAAATGAAAATCACTTTATCATTTGCTAAAACACAGAGTATAAATAATATAAAGCCAAAAGAAGTGACACATTATATAACCAGATTTGCAGTTTAATTGCCATTCACACATTGAAGATTAAAGATATAAAGATATACTCTGAAAGATATAACAGTTAAAACCAAGATATAATAGGGTTAAAACCAAGTTGTGACGTGACCACCTATATCAAATCACAGAGAAATACGAATATTGAATAGGGAACTCATCTATAAAAATAAATAAATAAAGGGGGGTGCAGAAAAAAATTTTACTACTTTTTTGGCACTGAATCAAAATAGAAATTTAACTAAATGTTACTGTTTAAGTAGGAATATACATATTGGAGTTAAAAACTGAAACTGGGCATAAAACTGAGTAGTGCACAGATGAATCTGGTACACACCATCTTTGAAGTTTCAGTAGTCAAATATTTAGGAAGGAGCAGAAATTCAAGTGATAGTGGGACCAGCAGTTAATATAATGGCTATGCCACTGAACTCCCAGGTAGTCGAATGCAGTTTGAATCCTGGACAGAGTGGCTTACACTCACGCTGAGCGCATGTGTGTGTGTGCCCAAGATTCCGAGAGGAGAATGGAGGAGAAGGGATTGCGGTGTGAAATCACCCCTGGGGGGTGATTTCTCACTTCCTGGCTCTCCAGCTCTCTCTTTCTGGCAAGTGTAGGCACCCTATAGCAAAAACCTCTCCCTGAAAAAAAATTAAAAAAAAAAGAAATGCAAATGATAATGAAGCTATTCTAATCAATGACAGTGGACCTGGGGTCAACTGGTAGGTTTAAGAGAATTCAAGATTAGAAAAAAGGTACAAAATCTCAATTGGAATGGTGAGAAATGTATTCCTGTTGGAACATTCACTTCACAAGCTAAGTGACATATGTGATTCAATGTATAAAAGACATCAAAATAAAATTAAATACAAAAATATTATATTTCCTGATAGAGAAAGAGAATCAGACCATTTAAAACAAGAAAAACTTTATTAAATAATTAATAAAGGGTTCATGCGTTTCTTGGGGATGCAGATGGAAAGTTAAAAATCATCCCCAAGGAGGAAGGTTCATGGCACAATTCATGTTCCTCCATTTCTCCCTTCTTTCAGGATTTAGGTTGTCCAAGTACATGTGCCTACTGTGATTCCCAAGATACTGGGTTCAGGAATCAAAACATGCAATTCGCATGTGGATACTACTGCCTTAACCATAATTCCATAGGCTGGTCTAAATTTTTACCATTCTAGAAATTCTAAAAAATGACTTAGTGCTAATATATTTTAAAATATTCACAGCTCTATCAAAAGAAATTCTGGGAACCAGCAGTTGGCGTAATGGCTATGTCGCTGGATTCCCACGTGGTCGACCGCGGTTCGTGTCCCGGACCCCGTCGCTTAAAACGCAGGTTAAGGTGCTGGAATATTACATATCTGACCATGGTTTGAGTTCTGGAACAGGACCTGGTGGCTTGCTTTCTGAATCCCATCTCCCAATGCTCAGTGAGTGCATGTGCCATATAGTCAGTTAAATAATCACAATAACTAAAATTTAATAATTTATATGTTTCTGACAGAGAAAGTCTACACAAGCTTGTACATGTAACTT
>NW_006203971.1:86809-88248 GCF_000334495.1 Tupaia belangeri chinensis
AAGGGCAGAAAAAGAGAGGAGGAGGAGAATGTGAGAAATTGTTCTTCCCTTCTGCTCCATTCTCCTCTCAGGAGTTTGGACATGTACACACTCATCACCGGTGTGTCTTTAAAGCGACTGGGTCCAGGACTCAAAATGCCAGGTTGGCCATGTAGAATACAGTGGCCTTAACCACTGTGTGACCTAGCTGGACTTCTACAAAACTTTTAAAGGAGAATTAATACCAGTTCTCATCAAACTATTCATAATTGTCCAATGGGAAGGAAACCTCCAAATTTCATCTTTTGAAGCCACTGTCACCTTGATAACAAAATGGAAGACACAACAAAATATAAACTACAAACCAACATCCCTGATAAATATAGATGCAAAAATCCTCAGTAAAATACTTCCAAATGAAATCCAACAGAACATAAAAATGTTTAATGTTTAATTAAAATTTAACAAAATAGAAATTATTTATAAAAAATACCTCAGATACAGCATTGAAACCAAAATATACGAAGAACTAAAGCAGCGTACTCACAAAAGTACTAATGATACGACTTTACGATGGGCAGCTGGTCTGACCAGACAATCTTGAAGTCATGTGAAATGACACAAAGCATATGAAGAAATATTAACATCACTTATAATAAGGAAAATGCAAATCCGAAGCATGCTAAAGTATACAAAACTCCAGTCAGAATGGCTATGATCTAAAATACAAAGAACAAGTACTGGGGACTTTGTGGTTAAAAGGGAGCCCTCCAAACAACCATCAATCCAATTAAAAGATGAGGAAATGAGCTGAACAGACAATTGTCCAAGGAAGATACATGAATAGCCAAAAAGTATATAAAAACATGCTCAAAATTTCTTAACATAAGAGAAATGAAAATCAAAACCACAATGAGATACCACCTAAACTGAGTCAGAATGGCTAAATTTTTAAAATATACAAATAAGTAATGATAAGTTCTGGTGAGGTGGTGGAGAAAAAAGAACTCGCCTACACTGTTAGTGGGAATGTAAATTAGCACAACCACTCTGGAGTTCAATATGGAGCAACCCTGGTGAAGTTGTAATTACTCAAAAAACAAGATAGAGAGACATTTCCACATCCATGTTTTGCAGGAGCCACAGTATTTAAGACAAGGAATCAACATAAGTGTTGAATAACTAAGGACCACATTAAAACAATGTGGTAGGAGGGCAGAAGGAAGTAGGGAGATGCAAGAGGTGTAGCTGAGGATCCTGCACACTTTCAAAATTACCATTTCTCCCACTAAACCACCTGCAGTTTCACCAGGATTGCTATCCCCTACCTTTGAACTTATCAGTCTTCTAAACTATCCTGATCATTATGTAAGACAGAATATCTAGCATGTCAAGGACCCAACCTTATGACATGTAGCTAAAATAAGTGAACCATGGGAACTGATGATGCTGCCTGACAC
>NW_006203971.1:88477-92401 GCF_000334495.1 Tupaia belangeri chinensis
ATCCCTTCATGATTAATAAACTCAGCAAAATCAGCATAGAAGTAACATTTCTCAACACAATAAAAGCCATATATGAAAAACTGATAACTAACATCACACTGAATGAGGAAAAGGATTAAGCTTTCCACCTGAAACCTGGAACAAAACAAAGATGCCCAATTTCTCCAGTCCTTTTTCATGTATTACTGGAAGTCTAAGACAATGAAATCAGACAAATAACTACAATAAAAGCACTGAAATAGGGAAAAAAAGGTAAATTATCTCTACTTGCGTATGACATGATTAAATACATAGAAAATCTAAAAGAATTGCCATACACAGGGAAAGGGGAAAAAAAAAAAAACTCCTAGAAATAATAAATGAACACAGTGAACTGGCCAGATACAAAATCAACATGCAAAAGTCTGTAGCACTTCTATACATGAAAAGGAGCAGACTGAGGTAGACTTGAAAAAGTTATCCCACTTACAAGAGCTGCAAAAAGCATAAGATACCTAGGAATAAACCTAACCAAAGAAGTCAAAGACCTCTACAAGGAAAACTATGAAAAATTTAAAAATTAATTTGAAAATGACATAAAGAGTGGAAAAAAAGAATCCCATGTTCTAGGATTGGAAGAATTGATATAATCAAAATGTCAATCCTACCCAAATTAATCTACAAATTTAATGCAACCCTTATCAAATTACCAGAGATATTCTAATGTGAACAATTGGAACCAATATAAACCCCAGAAATAAATCCCCAAACATATACCCAACTGTTTTCTAATAAAGGGCACCAGTCAATCTAATGGAGAAAAGAAAACCTCTTTAGCAAATGGGGCTGTAAAAACTGGGCATTGAACTGCAGAAAGATAAATCTGAACCCCTATATTTTACCATAAATGAAAATTAAATCAAAATAGATCAAAGATCTAAACTCAAGACCTCAAACTATAAAACTACTGGTGAATAATGCAGAGGAAACTCATGAAGACATTGTTGTAGGCAAGGACTTATTCAATAAGACACTCAAAACACAGGCAATAACCCTAAAAATAAAGAAGTGCAAACATGTCATTTCAAAAGTATCTGCACAGCAAAAGAAAAAAATTAGAGTGAATTGATAACCCTTTAAGTGAGAAAATATATTTGCAAAATATGTCTCAGATAGGGGTCTAATAACTAGAATATACAGGGAACTCAAGTAGTGCACCTGAAAAAAAAAATCAAAGAAAAAATTAGCCCAATTAAAAGATGGCCAAATGAGCTCAACCTCTCTAAAGAAAACATAAAAACAGTAAAAAAAATTATGAAAAATGCTCAACCTCTCTTATCACAAGGAACTTAAAAATCAACACCACAATGAGATACCACTTATCCCTAGTCAGAATGGCTAAGATTAAGAAAATAAACAATGACAAGTGCTGGTGAGGTTGTGGTGAAAAGGAAACTCTACACTGTGGATAGGAATGTAAATTATTTCAGCCACTATGAAGAACAATATGGAGGATGCTCAAAAACCTACAAATAGAACTACTATAAGATCCAACACTTCCAGTTCTGAGTACCTACCCAAAGTTTAGGAATACATTCAATCGGGAAAGTCCTTGCATATCCATGTTTACTGTGGCATTATTCACAATTGCTAAGATATGGAAATGACCCCAGCATCCACAAACACATGAATAGACTGAAAAAGAGTGGTATATATATATTATTGAATACTACTCAATCAAAAAAAAAAGACCTTGGCAGTTGATAAAAAGTGACTGAATATGAAAGATTTACTGTTAAGCAAAACAAACCAGAATATGAAAGAGAGGCATTTTGTCACCACTCAATATATATTGAATGTCTGTACTGTATGGCAGAAATGGAAATATTAGAAGATATAAAAGCAAGAAGAGAAATTGTGGATGTTAGAGACAGTGTTGGGGGGAGATGGTGGAGGGAAAGGAGAAAATCAAGAGGGAAAAGAAAACAGCAAAATATTTAAGGGACACAAAAATGGAAAATTATTTGTTGTTGATAATGTGTATGGCAATATCTTTAACTGAACTAATATACAGTATATTCATGCTGAAAAATTTGTTCTGCATACTATAATGATATACAGTGATTGTATATAAAAATTAATTAATCAGAAACAAATAAATAATGCAGATGACCTCTAGAAATGTCAAGGTCCTGACTTTCAAGGTTTTTATTTGATATACAGAAGAAATATGACAATTCTAGTTAATTTGACAATAGACCAGAATCCCTCACATGCAGACATATTCCTTTACAAATAGGCTTTGTTTTTTAGTTTCCTCTGCAATTCTATATGAAAATGGATAAATAGATTTTACTTGTTTTATTAATAAAATTTGGTTATCTTGAGTTTATGGTTTTATGATTTAAATGAGTAAACTGTTCATAACAAGTAACTTTTGTGTGAGTTAGCTAGGTAGGCAATTTTCGTAGCAGATACCTCATGTATAGAGAACCAGCAGTTAGCATAATGGCTATGTCACTGGACTCCCACGTAGTCGACCGTGGGATTTCTCGCTTTCTGTCTCTATGTCTCTGTCTGTCTGGCGAGCGCACACGCCCTATAGTGAAAATCTCTCCAAAAAAAAAAAGATACCTTATGTATAAAACTTAAAAAGATATTAAAAAAGCAGGTGGCACATTTATACAATGGAATACTACTCACTCAGAAAGAACAAAGAAATCCTGTCATTCAATGTGAAGTAAATAAATGAGGATTTAATGGTAAATTAAATAAGCCAAACAATAAAAGACAATGTATGTCTCCAGAGAATGCATGCACTCTATGGCATAAACTAAAATATTTACAGATATAAAATTAGAGAAGGCAACTGTAGATACCAAAGACAATATGGGAGTGAGGAGGTGGGATATATTCAAAAGAAATTATTTAAGAGAAATGAATAAAAATATATGTATACAAACAAATGTGTTATAGCACAATATACCAGAACAGATAGAAACAGATGTTGACAATCTTAAGTGTATGTGTGTGTGTGCATATGTATGTATATATATGTATGTGTATATATATCCACAAAACTAGTTGAATAAAAATTGAAGGTACACACATAAAGTAATGTTCTCTGATGAACGCAGCAATATCACAGATTTGATTACTATACACTGCATGAATGCTTTGAGAAACCATATTGTATCTCACAAAGCTGTACAATTAAATATACATTAAAAAGTTAAAATGAGAAATAATGAAAAAATCAGTATACAAAACTCAAACTTCTGAAGCCATATTAGTAAAATCAAAAAAATTCAAATATATCTATTTACAAAAAAAACCAAAAACAAACAAACAAAAAACACCTACAGGGATGCAGCAGTAACATACATGTGATGCTCAGACCCCCCAGGGAAAGTTCTTGGGTAAATTTCCCAATATCTCCCTCAACACACTAAGAATCTGCATGCTTATGACCTTGATTGGCTAAACTACAGCATGAACACTCCACTGAAGTGCCTATCTATTTTCTCTGGTGTCCCTCATTGAGGAAATATGTATGTAACTACACATCTCTCTGTATATATCAAAACAATTTCTTATGACAAAAATAAAAATACAAAGCAAATTCAAAAGTAAAATAGCAAGTCACAGCACAAAAATTTATTTTCTCAATAAGAATCCGTATCCCAATAGAAAAATGAGGAAAAAAATAACACTTCCTATGCTCCAAAATCTTTAACTTAATGTTTAATTGATTCTAATTATTTAAATTTTTATTAATTTTATCTAAAAGATGGTGAAAACTCATAATAGTTAAAATTAAACTTCAATACTCTTTCACCTAACTCATTCGACTAAAAACCAAATGTTTACAAAACCTCATTTTAGACTGCAATGTTCAAGCATCATCCTGTTGTGTCTAACCTCAAAATAACACATACTTCAAAT